>NC_051400.1:17546041-17546916 GCF_015228065.2 Penaeus monodon
TGACGATGGTGATAATCAAAAGCTGGAGAAAGAGAACGAGGAAGGGGGGGGGGGGGGAGAACAAGAACATTTTCATCATATACCGCAATTTTCGAGAATAATGCAAACAAGTAAAACAACCAATTAAATATCTCACGATGTCTGTCAGGAGGTAACGGCTGCGTGTGTCCAGGGAGGTAGTTCATAGTTCACTTTCACTTCACGGTCCCTCGCATGCGCTCCGCCAAGGCAAAGGAGGCAGCGAAATCGAAGGCTGTTAGTCGCGCGAACCGCAATCCGTAATTAACACGTGAAAGTATAACATCGTGTTCGTAAACCGACTAAACGATAGGTACGTAACTGAACGTGCTATTATTTTCGTTGCGCTTGCAAAATGAAGCTTAACTATTAATAAAAATATAAAGTAATGCCGATAAAAAAGCCACAGTCCACGAATGGGGTAAAATTGTCACTCTGAACATTTGCGACCTTAAGATATTTAAAGTAGAAGACCCAAGGCACTACATGACTGAAAGGAACTGCAGCCAATACCGCCTGAGAACAGGCCGATGTCCTTCCTGCCAGCAGCGTAATGTGCACGAGATATGCATATGATTCAGGCACTCTTCAAACCCATCCTGGAGGACAGCGGTCTTCACTTAAGCCTCGCTCAGCTGAATGGAGTTCCTGCATGCTGCATCCTACATTCAGTCCTACTTGCACATATTGCACCGAAGTACTGCAAGAGCTCTGTAGCTCTGACATCTTCAGCATAGTTCAAATGCTGTATGCCGGTGATTCAATCATCTCAAAGAACCGGCTGAATTTTACATCATCTTTATAGCGATCACTTAGTCCAAGGGCCCAGATCTTCCGCTGCGTCGATTACGAAATTT
>NC_051400.1:17546947-17547122 GCF_015228065.2 Penaeus monodon
GTCTCCGGAGCTGGATAATGCCACTGACTGCACTATGATTCAAGTGCCCCGAGCCCTTTTCTGGAAGGAGGCATCCACTGCTGAATTCGGCCGAGTGGGACGCGGAGGGCAATCAGCTGCGCAACAAGCTTTGCCGGCACAGCAATGTTGCCGTTCGTAAACCTTACACACGGTT
>NC_051400.1:17547289-17547672 GCF_015228065.2 Penaeus monodon
GTCACATAGTGTGTGTGTCTATACGTATGTATATATATAATCTGAAATCTATTATTCTTGTTTTTTCTAGCTTACAAGTTACAAAAGCGAAATCCCCTACTAGAACTTCTGCTGATATCAGCAGAGAGGCCTCGCGGTAAGGGGGCCTAACTGTGCAGGCTGTCCATTTCCTGTACATGACATCACGTTACACCGCTCACCCCCCCCCCCCCCCCAGCGCACCAAAAAACGAGGAAGGCTTGAGATCGATCCATCTTAACGTCCTGCGGAACGCTTGCCCTTTTTGGAAAATTGTTGAATCACTGCCGCTGCATTAGGATACTTGCAGGAACCTTCAAGATCCTTACTCACAAGGATCAATCTCTGGCTGTTCACAGACAGAG
>NC_051400.1:17547708-17547961 GCF_015228065.2 Penaeus monodon
CGCATTTTCGAAGAGGTGCATGCAATATATGTAACGTTTCCAAGCAGTATCTTCGTGCAGCAAACAGTTCGCAGAGACTGGCTTGATCCTGAAAGTCAAGAATGCTCACAACAAAAGCACTGCAACAAGTGCTCCGCCCCCGCCCCCAGTCCCTCCGACACCTTGCAGATCACTAAACGAAATCACGGAGGAGGTTTAAAAGATTCATCTATCGAAATTTGTTTCTTTGCTCAGGTGACTTGATTTTTTTTTC
>NC_051400.1:17548380-17548637 GCF_015228065.2 Penaeus monodon
GATACTAATGAAGGCCACTGATGGCTAATTCATCAGACGCCATGTGAATATCAAGAGCTTCCAGAGAGGCCGAGCCGCCACGAACATTTCACGCCAAAATTATAGATGCACCGACGTAAGCGCGCAGATGACCCTACGATAACCCAGGGAAAGAGAGAGGGGGCGAGAGTTCAATATATTTGTTGTAAACTATCATTAAGCATCAGGATTATTAGACCGAACTACAGAAGGTGCATACACTCTCTCAAAACATACTG
>NC_051400.1:17548854-17549030 GCF_015228065.2 Penaeus monodon
GCACAAGCATCTTTTGTCTAATATTTATACACAATGCGCGCCGCTAAAACTCGACCCGCAAAGCACACTTAGCTTTCGGACTGGCGCTGGGAAGACACGCTCCTGGAGGATGCTTAAGGTTCGCGACGGTCGCCACGCTGGCCGTCTGGGGGCTCCCTGCTCACCGAACGCATATT
>NC_051400.1:17549825-17550116 GCF_015228065.2 Penaeus monodon
GTAATCACAAGAAAGCGTTCATGGCCGCCAGAGGTAATCTCAGAACCAAGAAAAAAACGAAAAATAAAATATTCAGATACAATCAGAGCTGACACGCTGAAATAAATCCACTGCGGATGAGAGCCGGCATCGGTGACATCAAAGACACTGAAGTCTGTAATTGCCTGACATGAGCAAGACGTCTGCTTGACACGAACGCGGAATGACAAGCCGGACATGCAAGGGGACGCGTCGGTGGCCAGGCTCGGCTGGAATAAATCTGGGAACATTAAAATGGCAAACACACACACA
>NC_051400.1:17550635-17551578 GCF_015228065.2 Penaeus monodon
AAGGGCAGGAAAAAACCAAAACCTGGGCATCGGGGAGTATTTGTGATGGCTTTAATAATCTAATCCCAATTCAACACAGACATGACGGCGCACATGGAAAATGTTGATGCTATCTTGTATGCGCCTTTCGTGTAACCTAATATAATAAAGCAACCGCGAAGCAGTGGAATACTCGTAATCAGATGTGAAACAACAACCTGGAAACAGAAATGCCAGGAATTATCCTCTACTCTCCCCTGCCTTTTTCGACTGGCAAAACACCTCATGTTCACTGCTGCAAAACGCTTCCGCCCATCTGCAGACCTCATGCCCTTGCATAGCAGACGTGGGCGTAAAAACAAATCACAGTTGCCAGACACTCCCCCGGCGGGGAAAATCCACCATGAATGATTCTAATAAAATATCCATACTTATTCGAAGGTTTTTGGAACACCCTAACTTACGGTCAAGTAAGCAAATAAAAAACATGGGTTTTTGCAACGCACATGCCCGGCCATCGAATTCAGCATTTAAAATCGGTTGAGATAAGCGATGCGAGCAATCAACTCGACCCATAAAACCCCCCTTTAAGAATCCCTTAACGACGATTTTTCAGCAGGAAAAAAAGGGAAAGTGTAGGATAAGCGCTGAAAACGACCATCAAGGAATAGAAATAATAATCTACTTATAACAGGAATCGAAGGACAAACGGCGTAAAACTGAAAAGACCTTACTGGTCTTTGAAAAAAAAAAAAATCCGGTCCCAAGAAAACACGCTTCTCAGTGACGAAAATAACAAATTTACATTCTATTTCTTGCGAATAATCAGATTTAATGTTCCGGGTTACCCACGCGTTGTAACTAAGTGTAATCTTCTCAGTTTTACTAGCAAAGGAGATGATAATGGCTGCCCAAGATAGCCTGCATTATCATGATTCACCGCGCCCACCGGGGGGCCCCCAAA
>NC_051400.1:17551885-17552212 GCF_015228065.2 Penaeus monodon
AAATTTCTAAAACACGGGAGGAAAGAAAGATATAATGAAGGGCCCAAATGAGGCTAATTCATAAAAGCATGTGAATATCAAGAGCTTCAGAGAGGGAGCCCCCCGAACATTCACGCAAAATTATAGATGCACCGAGTAAGCGCGCAAAATGCCCCCTACGATAACCGGGGGAAGAGAGAGGGGGCGAGAGTTAATAATTTTTTGTAAATATATTAAGCATCAGGTTTTTATTAGACCGAACCCGAAGGTGATAACTCTCTCAAAACTACTGAGTATACCATGTAAGTCTGTGTATAATAATTATAGACAGAAATTATACTACATCCC
>NC_051400.1:17552334-17552527 GCF_015228065.2 Penaeus monodon
AGGCATGGCCCTGTGGCACAAGATCTTTTGTCTAATATTTATACACAATGCGCGCCCGCTAAAATCGACCCAAAAAAGCACACTTAGCTTTCAAATGGCGGGGGAAAGAAGCTCCTGGAGGGCTTAAGGTTCGCGACGGTCGCCAGGCCCGTCGGGGGGCCCTGCTCACCGAAGCATATTGGAAGAAAGGGAA
>NC_051400.1:17553597-17553670 GCF_015228065.2 Penaeus monodon
GTAAAAAGAAAACTGAAAGGGGGGAGAAATCAAAAGGGGGAAAAGCGTTCAGGGCCGCCAGAGGTAATCTCAG
>NC_051400.1:17553697-17553912 GCF_015228065.2 Penaeus monodon
TATTCAGAAAAATCAGAGGGGGACACGCTGAAATAAATCCACGCGGATGAGAGCCGGCATCGGTGACATCAAAGACACGAAGTTGAAAATTTCCCGGAAGAGCAAAGTCGTTGGGACACGAACCGCGGAAGGGGACAACCCGGACATGCAAGGGGACGCGTGGTGGCAGGCCGGGGGAATAAACGGGGAAAACATTAAAATGGCAAAAAAAAAAA
>NC_051400.1:17554396-17555514 GCF_015228065.2 Penaeus monodon
AAGGGCAGGAGAAACCAAAACCTGGGCATCGGGGAGTATTTGTGATGGCTTTAATAATCTAATCCCAATTCAACACAGACATGACGGCGCACATGGAAAATGTTGATGCTATCTTGTATGCGCCTTTCGTGTAACCTAATATAATAAAGCAAACCGCGAAGCAGGGAAAATTCGTATCAAGGAAACAACAACCTGGAACAGAAATGCCAGGAATTATCCTCTACTCTCCCCTGCCTTTTTCGACTGGCAAAACACCTCATGTTCAGTGAAAAAAAGTTTCCCGCCCATCTGCAGACCTCATGCCCTTGCATAGCAGACGTGGGCGTAAAAACAAATCACAGTTGCCAGACACTCCCATCGGCTTGAATATCCACCATGAATGATTCATAATCACATATATCCATACTTATTTCGAAGGTTTGGAACACGCTAACTTTACGGCTCAAGTAATGCAAATAACAAACATGGTTTATGCAACGCACACTGCCCCGGCCATCGAATTCAGCATCTTAAGAATCGGATCTGAGATAAGCGAGCGATGCAATAACCGACCTAAAAAAAACCCCTTCAAGAATCCTCTTAAACGACATTTTCCAGCATGGAAAGGGAAAGGTAGGATAAGCGCTGAAAACGACCATCAAGGAATAGAAATAATAATCTACTTATAACAGGAATCGAAGGACAAACGGCGTAAAACTGAAAAGACCTTACTGGTTTTTGAAAAAAAAAAAAAACCCCGGTCCCAAAAAAAAACACGTTTCAGTGAGGGAAAATAAAAATTTTTAAATTTCTATTTTTGCGAATAATCAATTAATTTTCCCGGGTTACCACGCTTTAAAAATAAGTGTAATCTTCTCAGTTTTACTAGCAAAGGAGATGATAATGGCTGCCCAAGATAGCCTGCATTATCATGATTCACTGCTGCCACGTGACACGACTGCTCGTGCACAAACCAACACTAAACTTCCCAGGTATGCTTGCTCCCCGGGATGTGCGCATGAGGATTTTACCCTGTATTCAGGGTATCATACCTACGCGTGGCTTGGGCCTATACTTGCACGTTTGAGAGAGGAGGGGGGGAAGGAGGTAGGTAGGGGGGAGGGGGGGGGGGGAGGGGG
>NC_051400.1:17556784-17556867 GCF_015228065.2 Penaeus monodon
AGGGGGGGCGAGGGAAAAAAAAAAAAAGGGGGACAGAAAAAAAAAAAAGAAGGGGGAAAGAAAAAGAAAAAAAGAAAAGAACC
>NC_051400.1:17556921-17557034 GCF_015228065.2 Penaeus monodon
GCAAAAGGGTGGGAAAAAAGGGGGGCCCCCCGGGAAAGGGCCAAAACGAAATTTTTTTTAAAAAAGGAGAAAAAGGGGAAAAGGGGAAAAAAGGAAAAAAAGGGGGAAAGGGG
>NC_051400.1:17557055-17557245 GCF_015228065.2 Penaeus monodon
TTTAAAATTTAATTTTTAGAAACGAACAAAAAACAATTTATTAAAAAATAGGGAAAATAAGATTTTAAGAAACCAAAAAGGGGGTTGGAAAAAGGGACAACGAAAAAAAAAGAATTTAAAAAGGGCCCGGGGTAGCTTTAAAACCCGGGTGCCAAACCAAAAAAAAAGGGGGAAAAAGAAAAAGGGGGGG
>NC_051400.1:17557559-17557883 GCF_015228065.2 Penaeus monodon
TTTCCCAAAAGGGGCCCCCAAAAGCTTTTAGTGTGGCCCCAACCCCCGGGAATCGCCCCCAATCCGAAACTTCAAAAAAAATTTCCCCCGAAACCCCCCTTTAACAATTTATTCAAAGGGCCCCGGGGCTTTTAGGGGCTCCAAACATTCCAAAAAAAATTCGAAACCAACCACTTTTATTAAAAAGGAACAAATGGGGGTTTTATTTTATGTTTAATTTCCGGGATTAAAAAATAAAATTTTTAAAAAATTTGTAAATTTATTTTAAAAAAGGGTCCCTTTAAACCTCTTAAAATTTGTAAATTTTTTTTTTAAAAAGGTTTT
>NC_051400.1:17558032-17558412 GCF_015228065.2 Penaeus monodon
TTCTTTTAACCTCCAATTTTTCCCCAAAGTAAAGGTTTAAAAAAAAAAAAAAAACCTTTCACAAAATTTTTTAGGTTTTGAAAGGGTCGGAAATTTCCCAATTAAGATTTAGAAATTCCCTAGAAAAAAAGAAAAATTATGGAAACCAAAAGAGTTATAAAAGAGTATGGGAAAAATTTGCTTAAGGGGAAAATTTTTTAATAAAAAACTTTTAAAATTTAAAAAATTTGGTAAAAAAAAAACAATTGTTTTTCCCTTTTAAAATTTTTAAAAAAATATTTAAAAATTTTTAATTTTTTTTTATTATCAAAAATAAAAAGATTTAAAAACCAAACCAAAAAGGGGGGGGAATTACACAAAAATTGGGACACGAAAAGGGG
>NC_051400.1:17558455-17559035 GCF_015228065.2 Penaeus monodon
GGAGAGGGGGTTTACAACAGGGCGAAGAAGGATTCCGTCAAGGCCGGAAAAGGAAAAACAAACTTTTTGGGGGGGGGGGAGGGGGAATCCTAAAAGGAGCGTTTCACAAGAGCCGTTCCCGAGAACCGTTCCCTAGGGTCGTTTCCGAGAGCCGTTCCCGAGAGTCGTTCCCGAGAGCCGTTCCCAAGAGTCGTTCCCGAGAGCCGTTCCCTAGAGTCGTTCCCGAGAGCCGTTCCATCTCTCGGGAGAACGCTAGAGCGCCTTTTAGGTTCATGAGAGCGAGAGTGCATGGTTTATTGTCGCCCTTATCGCCTCGCCTTAATTGCGACTATAAATACTTTCTCTATTTGGGGATATTCCTGTACTTTTAATTCGAAACAATTCGCTGGTCTCGTGGCTGCTTCTCTTGCAGGATGCCCTTTGGGCATACATAGTGTTCTAATGTTTATAGTGTTACAGACTACTAGTGGCATTATTTCATTTACAATACAATATAATAAGCAGAATTAACAAAGGTGATATTTACCACATTCTTACATTTTTCCTCATTGTATCCCCCAAAAAGATGAGAAAATAATAC
>NC_051400.1:17559351-17559620 GCF_015228065.2 Penaeus monodon
AAATGTATTCATATCATATTTTTCTATTCACTCCCCAAATCGTGAGACAAACGGAATGGTTTCGTTATTCACAAGGCTCTGAAGGGGAGGGGCAAGGGGGGGTGGCGAGGGGTTAACGTGGGTGAACTGCCTGGCTTCCTGACAGGCAGAGGTGATGTATAATTTAGTAGCAGGTGTTTCCTTCTATAATGATCTTCGGTGCGGTTACACAGGTCGAAGAGGTTCGTCAAGGACAGGAAAGGAAACAAACATTTTCTGAGGTGAATCAT
>NC_051400.1:17562295-17562498 GCF_015228065.2 Penaeus monodon
GTTATGGTCTATCGATCAGGGGTTATTAGGTGGGGTTCATTACCAGCTGAATCTATGTTATCAACTGCTTTGCAATTAACTCAAACATCATTTTCATTTTACCTTTAAAAAAAATATCTTATCATCATGGCAAAACCAAAATAAAATATTTCATGTTATCAACCACATACCCGGGGCATATGGATGGAATCCAATAATACCGT
>NC_051400.1:17562583-17562855 GCF_015228065.2 Penaeus monodon
GATCCCCTTGCTTAAGACACATCGCAGGCCACTCAACCATACCGGATGACCAGCTACCAATCAGTAATAACGGCTGATGAGGACCACTCCATCACACGAGATAGCAAGTTCCCAACCACTCAGCCATGACGACCAGCGAGCCAACCATTCAATCGCGCGAGTTAATGGCTCCTCTTCGCGGCAGTGCACTGGCGAACGGCGGCCGGCACTGGCTCTCTCGCTGGAGATCATGCAGGGCTGTGTACGTGTGGCCATGTGGGAAGACTCGTCCT
>NC_051400.1:17563074-17563567 GCF_015228065.2 Penaeus monodon
CAAAGTGTCGATTTATGTAAAAATAAAACACGCACATGTCTTTCGTCAGTCTTAACAAGATGTCAGTGGATTATCTTTACAGCTGCTGCTGATTATCAGAAGTCAGAGGTCAACTGGAACTCTCCCCGCTATTCAGGCCCCTTATTTTGTCAAACACTCAAACATAAAAAAGATTACATAAAGAGATAAATCAATCATATGCTAGCGAGAGTTTTTTTTATCGAGATCATGGAGGTAACTCTGAAATGCTTATACAAAGTTTTAAAAGGATAATGGTTAAACATAATCTAAAAGCAGACTCCTATTACAATAAATATCAAGTAATTTTGTAATGAGCTGCATATTTCGAAGGAGATATACAAATTACAAATAAGAAATTGCAATTTCTTGCAAACATATTATCTAATTCTATTCGTATGACCCTTATAGAGGCATGCATACAAATATGACACAAAAAGATATAGACACAACAAACACAGACCTAATCACATAA
>NC_051400.1:17563743-17564505 GCF_015228065.2 Penaeus monodon
GACGAAATGAGGAATGACGCAGCCAAGATACGCACATTCCTCGGTTGAGTGTGTGAAGCCGCTTTTAAGACAGATTTACGCACACAAACGCCCATGCAAAGCATCTTCTGAAGCGCAGGTGAAGCCCCGTTGAATAAATTGCCTCGATCACAAAGGCTACTGGCGGTCCCTGTTCCCCTCACGGCCTCTCAAGTCCGTTCTTTTGGCTCGTCTGTTCTTTTGGCTCCATCTTCTTCCCCTCCGCCTGCCTCCTCCTTGCCCCTTCCCTAACTTCACCTCGACGCCCCCTCACCTCCCCAAGCTACTCTCTTTGCTCCCCCACCCTCCCTCTTCCCCCACTCCCACAGTTTCCCCATCACCCCTTCATCCCCCTCCCTCCCATTATCCCAACAACCCTCTTCTACCACCCACTCCAACGCGCCTCCACAGCCCCCCCCCCCAACCCGGCCAAAACGTGCACGAAAACAGATGCATAGACGTGGCTTAAGATACGCCCATCCCCGCCCGCCAGCCCGCCTTCATTCACCGCCAAGGGGGATCCGCACCGGCCGGTTAACATGCGGCATCGCCCGAGTTCCGTCGCGACCGTAAATCAAAGCAGCAGCACCGGACCGGCTTTGCACTGTAGGTATTCGGATCGACTCTGTGCCGGTGTGGATGCTGCGATGCTCTTCCTCGATCTCGCTTCCTCTTCCCTCCCTTCCTCGTCCTTCCCTCCCGTCCATCCCGTAAACATCCATGTTGCATTATTTACACTCTAGC
>NC_051400.1:17564568-17564708 GCF_015228065.2 Penaeus monodon
AGACGAAGATGAGAAAAACTTTTACAACTTAATGGTCCGAGTGTTTGGTCGGCTTTGTTCCGGTGTCAGTCACTCGCTTTAAAACCACGCGCATGCATCGTTGAACTCTCTATGTATAGACATTGTTGTGGTTTTCCAAG
>NC_051400.1:17564823-17564992 GCF_015228065.2 Penaeus monodon
GGTGGAATGCAATGCATGTCTTACAAGAACCAGAGAATCTCCAACTTTGGCTGCTTCGAGTTCCCTGAGCCTCTCTTCTTGTCAATTGCCGACGCCAATCGACAAGGCGAGGCGTTAGAGGCAATTACAGGATTGTGTGTGCTATAAATGTTCGCAAGAGCATTACTGG
>NC_051400.1:17565397-17565887 GCF_015228065.2 Penaeus monodon
TTCATTATTATGCACGTGTGTTATACAAATTGTTTAAGAGTCTTTAATGAATTGACTGCCTATTTCTTTTTGGTGATTTTGCTGTTAATCTACACTGAAATTTTAAGAACGCAATAATAATTTTTGTATCAACTCGCTTCAAGATCCTGTGGATAGAAAGGAAATATTTCATACAAAAAATCCATTAGCCTTTTCTTTTGCGTTCAGTGAGGAAAATTTTCATATTCTGTATACACCTGTATCTCGTAATCAGCAGGAACGTGCGACACATGCTCTATATACAAGACGGGTCCACTACTATATCTACTTGCTATAACTACAGCGACCACATGGCAGTGACAGGCAGACAACAATGACAGGAATACGAGGACACAGCTGTTACAAGCAACCGTGTTTACCCAGACACCTGTGTCCAAATCAGAACTGGTGAATCATAACGTGAGTAGTGCAATACTACATGTACGGGGGCGCAAGGACGTGTTTAGAGAAT
>NC_051400.1:17565948-17566204 GCF_015228065.2 Penaeus monodon
TAAACATAAACACACAGAGTGCAGACATACAACATGAACAATTTCCACATATATGCCACACATGTACGGCCGATTTCCAGTCATAATACGCTAGCCTAAAAATAAGACCAAGTGCAATCTAGGTTAGCGTAGGCCCTTGTTACGCTTCTGCCACACGAACGCTTCCGGTGATTACGCCATTACTGACAAATTGCACTGACTCAACGGCGACAAATTACGCACTCTCTCAATACATTACCTGGACCGACCCACCAAA
>NC_051400.1:17566568-17567644 GCF_015228065.2 Penaeus monodon
AGTCTTTTTCAGAGCGGAGCCCAATTTTGCACTGAATCTGATCTGAAACTAACTCACAAAGGCCGATGCATGCGTCCGTGCAACACCACAATAAACAATGGCGAAACTGATTCAGCTATTAATTAAAAGCGCACATAAATCAACCACGTCTGCTTTGGAATCCAATCTCCATTTAGAGTATTCCACAGCACACTTAAATGGTCCCTGGGAAGGAAAAAAAGCAGAAACGGTAATGAGAGCTTCCCTCCTCATCACGAAAGCAATGAATGGAAATTTAACGAGTATAAGCCTGGGACATAGCGTGTGCATAAAAATACCGTTGTTATAACAATAGCTGCGGGCGGACCCGAATATAACGGCAGCTGTCATCAGCAGAGTGAACAGTTACCGCCTATTTGCAAGCAAGCAACAGGTGCTTTCACTGTTGCATTGTCGCCGCGCCGAAAGAAAGCTAGCTGGTTGCGTAATATACGCTGGCCGAAGGCGCTGCCAAAAGGAGGATTTACTGCATGGAAAAACTTTCTGTTCCGACCTTAGTATCATACATGCACATTATCATCGAAGGATCGGCAATTATTCAACGTACGCGTCGACAGCAACTAAAACAACTGCAACAAAAAAGCTGCAAAATTTAGGTCCATCTGCTCTCTTCGGAAACTTACCGGATGAAAACAATGCTCTATACAAGAAGGGAAATTCCGGATCTTCCATTTTGTTCCCATTAATGCTAGCAAAAGCGTCGATCCCAAGCCTCGAAAAAGTCACACCTCGAGGTCTGATCCGGCAGTCAGATGGCTTCCACTCGAAACGCAGGCGATGCTGAAAGCGAGCATTCCTTGCCTGTACCGAGCAACGAGTCATGAAAGTCAGCTATCTTGTATCAAATATGTAAATGCAGCATTGTTAGCGCATGCATAAGAATATGTTATCTAAGTTTACGCTCTGGCTCGTCGCCAGCTCAGACTTGTGACCCCCAAAAAAGCACGGTGCCTGTTCTTTTCTTATTTTCCCTTAAGTTGAAATTTGTTAAGTGTGAAAAAGTGTTTTAGAAGACATGGAGCCCATAGATAAAATTA
>NC_051400.1:17568085-17568231 GCF_015228065.2 Penaeus monodon
CAATTTAAATACATTTTACTTTTTTCCCAAACAAAATGTTGCTGATTACAGAACTGAGCTTTAATGCGTCTGTGACTACAGGACTAAGAGGTAGTATATCTGTCTTCATCTTTGTAAACACTACGATGTAAAAATTACCTGTCTTG
>NC_051400.1:17568289-17568983 GCF_015228065.2 Penaeus monodon
GCTGCAAAACATTGTTGGAGATGCAAATTTAACTCCAAGTTTTCTGATAACTAGAAAAAGAACGAAAAACACGAAAATGTATAACTCAGAAACCACACCCGCCACGTTATCGAACTCGTATCGGTTTCCAAGGGCCTGTTTGACCATACCCCATTAGAACTCCCTTAGAATGAGCGAATAAGAGATTAACAAATGAACGACAAACAAACAAACGACACAGCGTCATACTTCCGTGGCGAGCCCAAAAGGTCAACCCGATTTTGGCTCGACCGCTCTTGTACGTGGTGTGTGTGTGTGGGGGGGGGGAGCGTGAGAACAATCGCTTAATTGGAGCGAAAGGAACAAACGCTCCCGCCACTTTCCCAACGCCCCCCCCCCCCCTCGGCCCCTTCCTTCCTTCCTCCCAGACACGTATCAAGCTTTTCAGTGTTTCGTATCAGCTGAGTCAGTATGAAGTCAGCAGGGAAAAGAAGGGAGACGCTTAGATGCCTGTGGAGGGGTGAACCATCCGCTCTCTGAACGCGCAAGAGCACATGGACACTCATGGACAGACGCACACACACAATATTTGTAAACATGCCACAATCACAATTACTCCAACACGTACCTCGCGTTAAGTTCCCTCCTTTGTTAGTTGCACATAATTAATTGGTTGGTAAAATTATTCGCACAACAAAGGAGAAAAGAGTGCGAG
>NC_051400.1:17569000-17569641 GCF_015228065.2 Penaeus monodon
CGCAGACACCCACCGCCATAACTACCGACTAAAAAGGTTTATGCGTAACTATAACCATCATCACCTCTGTCAGCTCCCAGTCCTTGATCAATTACCCAAGAAGATAATATGTCTCTTAATCATCTTGTCTGACAAAAGAACATCTGCGACCACTTACGTAAATGAACGCAATCTCCGGGGCCGACGCTAACCTAATTTCCGTTCTCCTTCCCGTTGCCTACGTCGAGTGTGGCATCTACGCTAACAGATAACAGATCGAACAGATTGCTCTCTGTTTGTCACTATAAAGATGGCTGTTTAACACTGCCCTCACATGTGGCCTTTTAGTGACACGCTGCGTCCCGACGAGGCCAAGGAATTCCAAAACAATACTTCCTGTTGGTACCCGAGGAGCAGTTTTACTTTCCCAGGGGAACGCGGCGAGGCAGCTTACACACAATCTGCTCATAAAGCACTAATTTTAACATTCAAGCAAAACTACCATCTTTGAGGCGTCTAATATCGGCCCCAGCCCTCATTCTGGCTTTATGCTCTTGCTGAGAAGTATAGCATCGCTGTTTGGGCCAAACGGATTCTTGTCCAAGCGGCTCATTTGCCTTCTGACCCGGGCTCACACTTCCGGGGAGGCTGTTTCCGTTAAG
>NC_051400.1:17569913-17570320 GCF_015228065.2 Penaeus monodon
GAGTCCCCGCAGAAACCACTCCCCACCTTGCAGTTACAACCAAAACTTCTTCCAAGAGCCAGCTGCTCCTACACGAGACCACACGCGGGCGCAGGAACTCCCCTTCCCTCGCTCGGAGATCTTGTCTTCGACAGCTCATTAGCATCAACAACTTCGCGTGCTGGTTCTGCCTTATACACGCGCGCGCGGGCACGCAGACGCACGCACATACAGGACGTCCATATGCGATCGGCAGCGACGGGAGGAGGGAACGCAACACGATCCACGAACGACGCCGCTCGGAGGAAACGCGGCCGGTGTTACGCCAGAACCAGATTCGGGGTTACGGAGCAGTTTACGAAACGATGTCAGCTTTGCGTTGGGAAAATATCTGGATCATCCCTGATCTTGCAGATGTTCCAGTATAC
>NC_051400.1:17570380-17570554 GCF_015228065.2 Penaeus monodon
CATATTAGTAAAGGAAAAGAAGAAAGAAATGCTTATTACAAAGAAAAAAGAACACGATTTATTCCGGGCTCCGCGGTTTTGTCAATCAGAATAAAAAGCTCTAACGCAACTTTGATTGCTATTCCTGGCAACTTCGTCTGAAACAGAAAAGGTGCTCTTCCAGAATACGACGAA
>NC_051400.1:17570643-17571025 GCF_015228065.2 Penaeus monodon
ATAAGCAAAACAGTCTTACGATAACTTCTTAGAACCATATGGGGTGACAAAGGACAAAGGAAAACGTCAGAACAGTTAACATCAAATGAAAACCCTTCGAGAATTATAAAGGCATCATAAAAACGGACGAAAAACATCCTCTATAATCAATCTGATACACAACTCTTCCAACACCATTACTTACGGATAATAGCCCTATCGGAACCCACTGGAGTAATTGTTATAACCGTATATAAAAGAAGGTTCGAGATTTATCAACAATTTTGACCCGCCGCGCAGAAATTGTTCGCTGCCATGTACGGGTCTGGCTACGCCCCCTCCCCCTCCCAGAGGATCCCCACGCAGACCCCACCCCAGCAGATAATAATTAATAAACATGTAT
>NC_051400.1:17571491-17572504 GCF_015228065.2 Penaeus monodon
GAACCCAGCAAGATTTTCCCATCACACGAGCACCAGCAGATCGCATCCCGTAGAACCCAGGGCAGAAACCCTTCCTGGCAACGGCAATTATGCGCGACCGCAAAAGGTGAGCAAAGCGACGGACCAATTACACTCCCCCCCCCCCCATCTACAGCGCGGTCCCTCCCTACCCCCACCCCAACCCTACTTCTATCGCTCGTTCGTTTCCGATAATTATGCCCTCAGGGACTGGCTGCTTCTTTTCAGTATCGTGTTTTCTTTCATTATATCATTTTTTAGAAAGGGGGAGAAAGGTGGGGGTAATTGCAGTGGGTTTCTCTCTAGATAGTACGGTATAATACAGGAAATAAAATCAGTGCATCATGACAACTTTCTACGCAGCGAGAAAGGAGGATACATGTTTTAGAGAAGTTGCTGTATCAAGACAAGTTACGTTTGCTTTTATGTCAATCTATATTTTGATTTTTCATGGCCATAACAAATAGCAATGGCGCAACACTGATTGTTCCAATTAATTCTAAAAAAAAAAAATCTTCACAGCCTCACGTTGCCCAGGGTGGTAAATTCCCTCTCGGAAGCACAAACAGACCAAGGGGTCCACGGCCGGCGTCGGGCTCGCTCCTTGCACAGGGACAGCGAGGAACCTTACTTACACGGCGTTGAAATCCCACGCCCGCGCCCACGTCGTCTTCCTCACCTGCAAGACGATAAGGAGACGAGTACATTATCTTGCAACAAAGGACATTAATAACAATGATACGATAATGAAGTGATACTACATTACTATTTTAGTCTTCTGCGTAATTTTGAACGGCATTCCTATTAATCTACTGATTTAAGTAGAATCATCATTAAAAACCATTACTACTACCACTTCACAAATTCTTTCAAAATATCCTCCTCACAACTACCGCTGACATACTGCCCGAACATTTGGATCGCACACGACTCACTATTCCACGTGTTAAGTGAAATGGCGACAGGAAAAGGATCTCTGGCGACACAAATAAGGA
>NC_051400.1:17574276-17574441 GCF_015228065.2 Penaeus monodon
GGCGTGGGAGGAGGCGATAGAGAGGCAGACGCGGCCGGGGCCTCCGAGGCTGCGAGGGCGACGCCGAACACGCTCCGTCGCCTCTCCTCCCCGGCTGTCAGGCCGCGGGAGGCGACAGCGACAGCGCTGCTGTTCAGTCTCAGGGCTGGCGCCGTGAAGAGGGCG
>NC_051400.1:17574819-17575332 GCF_015228065.2 Penaeus monodon
GTTTTCCCAACGAAAATGATCACCCTATTTCTATCGCGATCACCATAGTCTACTTGCTCGATCTCCAACGTCCTTTGGCCAGAAGTCAGAAACCGTCGGCGGTTCGTCCAAGCCCAGGGAAGCGTGTTGTGAAAACCACTTATCAAATTGGTGATTTTTCCCTGGAGTCGATATTTGAGGACGAAATTGCAGGGTTTTCGACCATCATGCAAAGATCAGACTTTTTTAAAACTACGAGGACCATCTTTCATTTTTTATCTATTCATTATTTTCTTGGCTACGAATTTCGTCAATAAAGTTGATTGATGAAGATTAAACCTACACTGAGTGATGCGTCGCTCCTTGTGAGTAAACACGATTTTTTTCGAAAAAATATTAGAAGACTGGTCCTGATAGCATCTTGATGAATGGAGGGTAAGAATAAATAAATCAAAATTATTTGGAATTATTCTTCTGGCTACACTGAAATATTCCTCTTTAGCGAATGAAATAAATAAGTATTAATGATAATGA
>NC_051400.1:17575373-17575527 GCF_015228065.2 Penaeus monodon
TACTGCTAACAATAATTTCATCAAATTAAGTGTTATAATAATCACAGCAATACTACCACCGTAACGCCTATGATGACAAATACATAACAATAAACAAACAAATGAGTAAATGAAATAGATATCCTACATACGCACTACCGTCAGCCCATATGCG
>NC_051400.1:17575551-17575840 GCF_015228065.2 Penaeus monodon
ATAAGAAAGAAAAGTATAAAAAGGAAAAGAAAAAAGCAAATAAAAAAGGAATAACAGCCAAGCTCATTAACAACCGAACCGTCTTCAAAAAGATCACGTCCATACATGGTAGACTCTCAAGACACAAAACATCCCCTTCTTCGTATTATCATAGGAGCAAAGAAAAAAATCACCCTCTTCCACCGTTTAAAAAAGACAAAAAGCCCTAAACAAGTTGGAAACCCCAGCAGGAACCCCCAGGTACAGCTTCACTTCCTCGGAGATGGGCGGCTCAGCGTGTCACGGCGTC
>NC_051400.1:17575904-17576412 GCF_015228065.2 Penaeus monodon
GCAAGAGAGACAAACTTGTTAAGGAAAGCGTAAAAGAAGGTAAAGGAAGAGAGAGAACAACGTGGTAAAGGGAGGAGAGATGGAATGAGGGAGGAGGACAGGAGAGAAGGCCGGGGATCAGCACGAGCTGATCAAAGGGAGATCGGAGAGGAAGGTGCGAGGAGGTATCGTCATGAAGCAGGGATGGGGAGTAAAAAAGCGGGGGGGCAGAGCAGGAGCAGGACGAGGCATCCACCTGAAGGCGCGTAACGAAGAAGAAGAAAGGGGCTGAGAGAAGACAAAGAGAGGGGAAGCACGGAAAAGGGGTAGGGGGGAGTGGGGGAGGGGAGAGAAGGGTGTAACGGCGAGTGACAGGTGCCAGAAGGGGCGGTCATGGGAGTGTCAGGGGACCATGTCACCCTTCCCACGCTCTGTCATGTGCTGTCCACGCTCCACGCCCACGCCGCCCACAGCATCTCTCAAGATACCCAGACATCTTTTTCGGGGCGTGAGAACCTGGGACTCTCTT
>NC_051400.1:17576668-17576886 GCF_015228065.2 Penaeus monodon
AAAAAACTCTTCAAACGAAAAAATAATGAAAGCCAACACCGCAAGAGCAGGAACAGCTTCCCGACCTGCGGTAAACACACACAATGCTTTCGGGGTCACTGAACACGGGCGGGAGTAGGCCTATGCCATTCCAGTTTCATAAGCTGGTTCCGACTCCTTGATGTCCTCGCATCTCCCTCACAAAGAGTTCGCTTTCAATTAACTTTTTTTTTCGTTTT
>NC_051400.1:17576909-17577100 GCF_015228065.2 Penaeus monodon
GTGTCCTTGTTAGCATTTGTTGGAAAATGCATCTTAAACAGTGAGTTTGGCCTATAGGCTGAAATTCAGTAGCTATTTCTCTTTAAGTTGGTCTGAACTCTGCAATTGTGAAGAGCTTCTGTCACGAAATGTAACTCGTGTAACGAATGATCTCTTCGTGTGTCAGCACGGATCAGTGACAATTATCATAT
>NC_051400.1:17578334-17578582 GCF_015228065.2 Penaeus monodon
CACCTCCTGATATTTGGGCATACTTTGAACAAACGTCTTCTCTAAGCCATTTCTTGATCATCAATCGACACATTACTACTTAGATGATTCTGAGTAAGCAACTGGCATCCCAGGACCTACGATTCGACGAGAAGTTGGAGAAGTTCCCGGTTTTGGGGGTACTTTGTTTTGGATCAAGTTGTACAAGCTAGTCTAAGGACGCATACAGAAGTCTGTTAGTCTGTCGACCCCTATCCCTCCCTCATACA
>NC_051400.1:17578652-17578938 GCF_015228065.2 Penaeus monodon
CTACCGCTCTATAAGGTTTCTACCATTCTTGTAGTCCGACTTGTCTTGAAATTTCAAGCGTATAAATTCGGGCAAGGAGGAAAATACAAAAGCCAGCGAACTCCTATAAATATCACCATGAATGGAACACAGTAGGCCTCTGCCACGTATAACCTAGTAGGCCTGGGCAAGACCGACCGCGTCCCAAACTTGTAGAAGTGTGGCATAAAGTGTACTACACAAAGATCATCTTTACATACTCATCGTTTACTTATTTTCACTCCATAACGGTTAAAAATTGCGTAAG
>NC_051400.1:17579190-17579748 GCF_015228065.2 Penaeus monodon
TAATCTTTATGGAAAAAGACAGCAGTCCACTCATACTACGAACCTCCGGGGACTGCCAGGTCAGGTCTCACGTCAAAACTCGTTTGCATTTGCGCTACAGGTGATAACACTAACAGTATCGACGAGGAAGATTAGCGAGAATTTTTTAGCGTATCTGACTATTAAAAACTATCGGTCCACGAGTATCTTAAACGCAGCATACAGGGGAAAAAACGAATGCAAAGACGATACAAATAAAAAGCTCAAGAACGTAGCAGACACAGAGTAAGAAAAGAAACTATAAAAGAAAAACCACAACAATAAAACTGCGGAAGAATGAAATTCAAGAGAAACTAAAGCAAACGCAGATTGGAACAAAGCTTCACCCACAGCCCCTGGACGTCCTCAAAGCGAAATCCGGCCGCAGATAAGCCACGGTAAGCGACAGTGGGAGACAATTTACGTCTCGTCGCCTGTGTGGTAAGCAGCGGCAAAGCAAACTTGATGTAATTTGATCCCCTCCAGCATGATACACTCGCGCGGCCACAAACATCGGTTAAAACCACAGTGGTCGCGCCA
>NC_051400.1:17580070-17580427 GCF_015228065.2 Penaeus monodon
AGTATTGTGCACGTGCTTGCGTGTATTTAGCATGAAAATATTCATATACATCGTATATATATAAATTTTAATTGTTTAATCCTCTGCACAGCTATAAATAAATTCTTATGTAAAGCGCCCCTACCAATTCAATAAAAAAATACCCACTTCAAACTAAATAAATAATACATACATATTCTCACCTTCTGCAGAACAAAAACATTCCTCGAGTGTTTTACTATCGCTATCTCCTTGCAAGAACACAGATCCCATTCATTAGTTTCATCCAACAATGCCACCTCAGCTAATTAGCCACTGCGAATTAACCGATCTCCCAGGTGAGTTAAACATTAAGATCGGGGGCTCGAGTTGCTCTCA
>NC_051400.1:17580974-17581123 GCF_015228065.2 Penaeus monodon
CCGTCCAGGGGCCGAGCTATGTGCCAGGACCAAATAAAGCGCGAACATTTCTACGATCCTCCTCCGCTCTTGACTCTTGCGAAATCTGGCCATTTAAAGAGCAAGACTCTCGGCGCCTCCGGCATACGAGCTGCCCGGACATGTGCTTG
>NC_051400.1:17581316-17581436 GCF_015228065.2 Penaeus monodon
TCGTCGACCAATTTGGGGGCACCCCGACTCAACCTGCCCGCCCCACTTCCCTGAGACCCTGCCGCACCGCTCCACCCGCTCTCACGACCCTCGTCGTTTCTCCTGTTTACCCCCCTCCGA
>NC_051400.1:17582773-17583234 GCF_015228065.2 Penaeus monodon
ACACCACAGTGCTGTTAATGCGCACGCCACTCGGCAAATTTGACATAAGCTTCGTAATGGTCGGTTGTGTGGTGATAAACCCGATCTGAATCCACTACTTGCTACTCGCAAAAAAATTGATTTCCTAACGAGTTCTCGGTCGTTATTCATGTTGGCCAGAAAGGTAAATCTTTCATGGCGCATTACCAAGACGCGACACAAACCCTCTTTTAACAGGCGACGGGGAGCTGGTGGCTGTATTAAACCACAGTAAATCTCGCGAAGACCTCAACCTGCAGCTGAGTAATGGAATCATTTCCACTGCCGCCTCCTCCCCCTTCCCTTCCGTACTAGCTCCCCCAGCCTACCTGCCACAACTCCTGTCCCATCTTCCGCCCCCCTCCCTTCTTGCCCACTCACCCCCGTCTACTTCCCCCCCATCCCTCCTCTTCTTCCCGACATTTCGAAGTACTTCGATGAGT
>NC_051400.1:17583720-17583920 GCF_015228065.2 Penaeus monodon
TGGGCGTTTCCCTCCTCCCGAGGAGCTGACTCAGCCGCGGCCGCCCCCCCTGGGTGAATCCTCCGGGCGCCGCGGCTGACCGGCTGAGTCGCCGCTCGCGCCGCCCCCCGGCCTTGAGGACCGACAGATCCTCGTGTCCTCTGCGTGTGACTCATGGCGGCACGGGGGGGGGGGGGCGTGAAAGGAAACCGATTGTTCAA
>NC_051400.1:17584396-17584469 GCF_015228065.2 Penaeus monodon
GCGGGACCTGGCCCGTGGACCCCCTGCGAAAACGGCTTAAGCGTCACCCGCCGCGGAAGGGTTAAAGGGCCTT
>NC_051400.1:17585531-17586266 GCF_015228065.2 Penaeus monodon
TTCTGGAATGCTATTACTATAGAATCCTTTGTGTCTTTCACATTGTTGTAAAATTGCAATGTCACACTTCAGAGAAGAATAAAACAAAAGGGTAAAGCTTTCTTTGAAGGCGTGTATATATGTACACGTGAGTGTACAATACTAATTTGTACAACGCACACACATAAACTTTAGGCTTTTGTTTCATACTAACTTGAATTCTGACATTGTAAATTCCCGACAGTTACACAAAAACCTGTCTATAGTAATAACATCCCAGAATAAAGAAATCGGCTGAAAAACAAAGGAGGCTCTTCGGCCCAATTTTTACCAACAGACATAATCATATTGAATAAATGGAAATGCTGGCACGTTGCATGGCGGGGCAACATGCGAACTTTCTCTGTTACTGTTGCCTCTGGCATTTATGTCACTGTTATGGTGTGTTTGGGGGGAAAAAGAGCGATCGGGTTAACATGGTTGTCTGTCTGGGAAGGTATCAGCATCGGTAATCTCTGTATCGGCAGCAGCTACCGTGCTGAAACAAGGGGCATAACATGCTGATGATAGAATGATCATTTCATCCTACCACAAGTCAAGTTAGCGAGAGCACTGTTAGCGTGAGCCATGATAGAGGGAGTAATGCTCGTAATAAATGGCCAAGCAGTGTCTGTATATCAGCGGCGCGGAAGCGTGCAGAGCCGCCGCTTTTGAAGCAGGAAAACCAACGCAAGATTGTGTTCTTCTGACTCCAAG
>NC_051400.1:17586347-17586808 GCF_015228065.2 Penaeus monodon
GGCCGGGTCGACCAAATGTCGGCGCCTGCGTGTCTGGGAGCCCGCGGGCCGGAGCAATAGTAATCAACACAGGTACACTATTAAAACAGATCTCGATGTTTGTGAGGCAATGCCGAAATTTAAGATAAAAAAGGAATACGTATGATAAAAAATAATAAAAATAAAAATGTAACATAAAAACAAGGCGACAAATTCGAACGTTCTTATTTTGACGTCTCTGGACCCTGCGCCAAGCGGCTCAAACGAATGACCTGGAAATGACTCACGAAATGACAGGTTCGACTTGAAGTGGCTTGTACATATATGTGGAGGGCTTGTCCACTCAGCGCATGCCGCTTGCGGGTGCAACAACGGCCTCTCATGGGCGTGAGATGATCCCAACAGCACGGGTTGTGACAACGGCGAGGGCTTTCAGAATAGCCATGTAAGACGGTCTCTGCAATGGCTGATGAGGCACTTAG
>NC_051400.1:17586909-17587557 GCF_015228065.2 Penaeus monodon
CATATACACAGTATAAGTGAATAACATCGCTTTTCCTTATCAAATCACACTTAGCATTATTGCAATCGAATGTACGCAAAACAGAGCACAGAGGTAATATCTAATTCTATCAACGAACATGAAATTTCTTTTAAAATAAAATATCGCATAACAAATATATCTGCAACAACAACAGATTTATCTTCACACACCTCTTTACGGATCATTGGATGTTGCAGTGTGTAGTGCGAGCTTCAATGAGCCCCAAATCAATTTGCAACCAGAATGTTTTCTTTGTCCAAAACGGATTAGAAAATAACAAACAGATAAATCACATGCCAATAATTACTTTGCGAGCTGTTAAGAGGCTGTCATCACGGCCGAGTGGAGAGAGGGAGACCGTAATGGGAAAGTCAAAGCGAGTATCATTACCTCGCAGCCGATGGCCACCTGAGAGCCGCAATTGATACACTTTCAATACAGACCCTTATGACTACAATCGCTCGGACTGCGCTTTTGAGATGCTCATCAGGCACTGCGCTGCTGGCGGCCTTCACTTTGCCGACTGAGTGGATTCAATGGGATATTGGAGGTTCACGCTCTTCACACAAAATTAACACATGCCTGCTGGCCTAGGAAAAAGATGACACCTGGGGACACAAGAAAGCT
>NC_051400.1:17588444-17588510 GCF_015228065.2 Penaeus monodon
ACTGCCTAAACCTAACCTAGCCCCACGCACGCTGCAGACATATACTGATTGTTCGTTCAGTCAAAC
>NC_051400.1:17589366-17589779 GCF_015228065.2 Penaeus monodon
ACACACACAAGCCCCCCTCCTCCCTGCGAGCCGGAAGGGCTGCCCCTCCCCAGGGCCTCCGCAGAGCCAGAGCCCACTTGCCGGGAGCCACACACCGCTTCATAGATGCTTAATGTCTACTATCTGTATATCTGTCAGGGGTAAAGCATGCGCATGGCAGCCAAACAGAATGCATGAATCCTAATTGGCTACGCTTCGCAGACGCTTGACATCTGTTACTGCCTCTTCGTCACAACATTACGGGGATCATCTGCTTGCACAAAACGGTAACAACCTGTTGCAATTTATAATCAAATTGTTGAAAAGGCTGTTTCATACAAATTAAGAAAATACAATCAAATTGATAGTTACTGGCGTTTATTAGTGTTTCTCCGTGACTGAAAACATCAGTTACAATTTTCATTCAATTCATC
>NC_051400.1:17590099-17590194 GCF_015228065.2 Penaeus monodon
GGGTCGAGGGGGTTGCCATGATAGCTATTTGGCTTACAGATTAAAGTTTGTGCCAGAGTTCGTTACACATGCTTCACGCTGCGCTTTTCTCTCAT
>NC_051400.1:17590646-17591231 GCF_015228065.2 Penaeus monodon
ATATACCGGGGATAAAGGCTAAAATAGGAAGAGGCCACAATGAAAGTAACGGCCGCCACCAGTACCGTTCCAAGTCGTACCTCTGATGTTCCCAGTTATTGAGATTCTGATCTAACCTCACGATCGGTTTCTATATCTCCATCTATCTTACTTACTTTCCACTTAGACGCTTTCGAATTCTACGAATCCCCCTGAACTTCACCGTAAATCTAAAACAAATAAAAAAAGAAAAAGGGAGCCTAATTATCATGCACAAGAGAGCTATTGTGACCATGAATAATGCATGGCACCTAACACCTACGTGCACGTTCTGACACACACCCGTATTGGCTGCGGTTTCCCAGTACGTGGCATGAAACTGGGGCGGGGCTTACGTGCCAGATGGGTGGGCGAGAGGTTGAGGTGGAAAGGGTTTGTACAAACAGTTTATGTTATTAGGAATTGTACTTGCAAGATGGTTACGGAAGTAGTGGAAGGAGTGCCATGTCTGTGAATGTTTCCGTATCTGTATGTACCCGAATCAATGGACTATATGTATTAAATTCTACGGTGAAATGCAGCCGCATTTGGCTTTTCCACAAGATC
>NC_051400.1:17592265-17592342 GCF_015228065.2 Penaeus monodon
AGGACTAAACCAAACTAACATATCTGTACCCACGGACGCAAATACTGTAAAAGGCTAAACAGTCAAGCTTCAAATAA
>NC_051400.1:17592372-17592560 GCF_015228065.2 Penaeus monodon
GAAAATTGCCCTACCAAAAAAAAAAAGCGTAACCATACCTTTGGCTTTATCTGCATTGCTCTCCAAGTAATATAACATTAAGCCACAAGGCCGTAAATCGTTCATCAAGTCGACCGACATAAGAAGCAACCTGTAATCACGTGGTTGTATATCCGTCATGCAATAAATAAACGAACAGACCCAGAACT
>NC_051400.1:17593132-17594197 GCF_015228065.2 Penaeus monodon
GCCGGCGCTCCGTCAGCCGACGTCGCTCGCGGGGACACGAGTTCTCCCGACGAGGGAAATGGGCGATGATCAGACTGACAGGCGATGACTGGCGTTGCAGCTGATATCGACTGACTATCTTTTACAGACTGGTATAGATCTGTCTGATTATTCATCGGTGAATTTATTCATTTTATATATTTACTATTAAGCCTAATATACAATACCAGGCGACTGTTTATGCTATGAAAATATTCTTCCTTGTTTCTTTCTATCTAAGTGCTCTTTCATCTGATGCATTTACTCTCTATTTCCTATAATCTATTATAAAACTCCCCATACCTGTTTATACCTAATTTTCTGTTATTTCTTGTCGAGAATCTATAACGACTTCTTAAAGCTTACGTGCCTTTTTTCCTTTTATCTATCAATATTTATGTTCGACCTTTATAAGGCGCTGGCAACCTGCGCCAAGGTGCTTTCGGATGCGAACCCTCGTCCTGCGGCGTCTATGTCATGCGGCTGAATTATGGAATGCAGTGGACGAGGCCCTATGCTAATGCTCGGCCCTTGAAACTCGAAAGTCACTGGCTGCAAATCGACGCTTGCTATCGGTCGGGTGGGGGAAGGCCACCAAGAGAGGGTTCAGAGGTTCAGTTTGATTAAGATTCTCTACATACTCTGTTCTTTTCCTTCATTCTTATTTTCTAAGTAGCCAAACAAAGTATGAGATAGGGAGGAGAGAGAACTCCCTCCCTTTTTTTTTGCAACTTAACCGCCTACAGCTGTGCGTCTTAAGCTGTGATAATTTATCCCCCTCTTGTTTGTCTATTTCCCCCCCTTTCCCTTCACCCCTCCTTCATTCCCCACTTAATGTGTTTCTATATTTATTTTGTTCCTTCCCTCAACCCGGGAGTACTAGGCTTAATGGGAGTCGAAAAGGTCCCAAGTTAGCTCATTAACATGGGTAAGCAAAGAGTGAAACTACTGGTTCGCAACAGGTCGGAATCGGCCCCGGTTCGCCGAGAGGAGGAGGACTGCTGCCGATGCTGACGCCGATGCTCCACTTTGTTTTTCTCTTGAAAC
>NC_051400.1:17594248-17594915 GCF_015228065.2 Penaeus monodon
CTATGGCAGAGCAAGTAGGTTGGCTGATTAGTATGAATGCTACATGGTCAGAGTAATACTGCTGTCTGGAGTTCAGGGTGTATGATTGCTAACAGAGAGAAGGGGTGCGGGGAGAGGGTGTCAGCTGCACGTTTACAAAACATATACATGTTTCTGTGTTCGAAAGGCATTCATGAATACATTATCATACGCTATACTATACTGTGATTCTTTCATAATAAAAATAATGCCAGTAAGCACTATACATAACGCGTCTCACACCATTACACAAGCATTACACAAATGTCACGAACAAGAAAACCTCATAAAACGGATGTCTCGAATATTCGCAACAAAACTTATTTATTAAAATATATCTCGGGTAAGGACATCGCTCAAAATATACCAAGCTGTTGGATTTAAAAATCTCCGAATCAGTTTGTTCATTTGCATTCACCCTGTCCCTGGAAGACGCCGTCGCCCCTTTCCTCAGAATTCCAGTCCCCACATTGCATGGCACGATCCTACGAGTCATGATTCCACAATCACACCCTTTCCCCCTTTCCGCCACATGCGCATGAGTCTGGGCAGTGCAAGACTGTATGTGATGCGCTTCTCTCAATTCATCAATTGGAATAATTCTGAAATGTTCTTCGGAAATGGTCTTCTATCCCTTTCGTGAGCTGAA
>NC_051400.1:17594981-17595047 GCF_015228065.2 Penaeus monodon
TATCCCCCAGTGTGCCTATGTATACAGGCTACATACATATACACGCATGCATACGGTCACAAACTC
>NC_051400.1:17595119-17595708 GCF_015228065.2 Penaeus monodon
CAGGGAAAAGAGAGCAAATAAAAGGGTATAGCAGTGTCGAAAAAACAGAGCGAGAGGCAAAGTGCACGTAAGAGGAGAGAGTGAGCCAACGAAATCGAAGAGAGAATAAAATACTTTCCAGACATTCCCAAGTAACAGCCTCTCACTTAGAAAGTTGAACTTACGAAACGGAGTAAAATAAACTGACCACAAATGTTCTTTATCCCCCTAAACCGACATTAAAATCATTCATCAACGGGCTTCAATTACTATAATTTTCTCAATGGTTTAAGTGTTAGGTTCGCACACTTTGCGGTACTTGGCCGATTGGGAATATCAGTTCCTGCCACTTACCGAATCATTACAATTGGCCTTCAAGGGACTCGACCCTCGTTGGACAGCTGACTGATCGACCCCAAAAAGTAAATGCTTTTTCATTTTTTTAAAGGCTTAAGGGGTGACGAGGCGATTATTTCCAACAGAGTGTTTGTTTGCAGTGAGCGAGGAGTGGAGTGGGTTGCGATATATATCAATTTGAGAATATATATTTACATTTATACATCAGAGCACAAACGTGTAGAATAACGAGGCCGGTCTTCCTATTTTTTCT
>NC_051400.1:17595928-17596112 GCF_015228065.2 Penaeus monodon
TTAAGGCAACACAACTGAGAAAACCTTCGTCAATTTTATCGCTTATAAGCACAAGAACAATTGCGGTTTTCCTCCATTTTTTCTTTCTTTTTTTGCGCTCAACTGCACCGGCCACCAATTAACCTATCAGTAAATTATGTAAACTGTTGACACTGAATTCTTTGTTTTTGCTATCTTCGCCTGT
>NC_051400.1:17597313-17597544 GCF_015228065.2 Penaeus monodon
GACCAAAGCTTATCATCACTTCCATACCATTGCTTATTATTGCATCCATATCATGTTTTGTTATCTTATCATTTTTATGCTTCATCCTCCCGTCGCTTGCCGTAAGAAGTAAATAGAGAGTGAGCCTTAACCGGTGCATTATGTTTACTTATTATATTTACATAGGAACCAGTGGCATATCCTGTGAAAGTCCTTCGAGACAGTAAACTGTCTATTCAATCTAATTCATTG
>NC_051400.1:17597792-17597926 GCF_015228065.2 Penaeus monodon
AAGAATAATATCCCGGAAAAGAAGAAAAAGGAGAAGCGAAAGTAATAACGGACGACCCAAAAATAGCTAATGTAGGAGCGCATAACAGACGAAAAATATCCCTAAACTAATGAATGTCGTCCCTGAGGAGGAGG
>NC_051400.1:17598365-17599509 GCF_015228065.2 Penaeus monodon
AAGTAAATTATTATGTTATTATTAATAATTCTCCTCCTACTAACCCTCTCTTTTTCACTCTTCTCTAATTGTTCGCTATTTTTCTTTCCCCATCCAACTCTCCTTTCGTCAGCAATTACTTCCTTTCTATTTTTTCATGTTCCCCTTTCTTCTTCTGCAGCATACTTTTATCCTCACTATCCTTCCTTCTTTATTCTCTGCAGTAAGTTCTCTTGCTCCTTGGTAGCACCAAGATTCCAGGAAACCTAACTAAAGGGTGCGATCGATTCTTTTTCATGGTATTGTAAGAAGGTGAGAGGGAGGGAGAGCACAACAAGGAATCGGAGGACGCAGGGGAAGGGAAATGAAGGTCGAATGTTTCCTGAATCCTCGAGAAAGCTGGACATTATATTAAAATCACAATTCTTTCCATATCCTCAAATACGCATCCTTCATCCCTTGGCTGTCATGACAGAATTCAATGTAGCCTCTCCGAATAATTCATCGAAGATATCAACCTTTTCTTGGGTACTCCTGACCCTAATATGGCAACCCTTTTAGTCCTCGTAGACCCAAAGTTCAAAACCTGCACTTGGCAAGACAGGACACCCCGTGGGACAGGAGAAGGACACTTTCTGGAGTTTCTCGTGGAAGGAGTCCAGGACGTACCCGACTTTGGAACTCTGTGACAGCTTCGCGCGATGTCAGGGATCCCAGAGCCCAGCAATGGAACTCAAGCCAAGAGGGAGCATTGCGAGGAATCTCCACCAAAGACTCGTCCAAATGCATTTAAACGGGTTGTAGTCAGTCTGTAACATTGTAATATTTCTTAATACTAAGATAGTATTAATTTCAGCTCTTTTGCAATTCGCAGTTTATTCTACATCCATGTACATCTGTGTAATCTTAAATAAAGGTTTAATAAAAGAATAAATAAAGAAGTAGAGGAAGAAGGAGGCTAGAGACGAACATCAGCGGCCAACATCATGATTGATTATCTTCCGCACAATGCATCGACAGCGACGCCCAGGCGGTGGGAAGGGACACTACGAGCCATAAAAGAGGAAGGAGAGGGAAAGGGAGAAGAGGGAGACGGAGAGAGATGAGACAGCGGAGAAAGGGAGCATGAGATGGAAAAGGAAGAAGAGTCAGAGGAGAACTAGTG
>NC_051400.1:17599823-17600251 GCF_015228065.2 Penaeus monodon
ATGTACAGCTTTGTCCTAAGTGCAAGTCCTGGCTTTACCTACGAGTGTGAGCGTAATTACAAAGATTTCATCCACTCGCCCCATGTCGTTGCCTCAACGAAAAAAACGGAAATTAATAAGGCCTGGCCACAAAAGGCAGTTAGACGAAAGTGCATAATTAATCAGGCCGAAACCGCTTGAAGGGACTCGCAGATAAAGCCCCTGGTCCCTGTGGCGGCGACACCAATAAATAACTTACCCGGAGAACAAAATGCGCAGGTTTCATAGGCCTCGTGGGTGAGAGGAGCTGCACTGTGTTTCATCGCGTCAGAGCGATGGGATGAGATCGAGCGCTGGCGGCGGGGGATGGCGCCTGACGTCGTATTTGTTTGTTCATTTTGAGGAAGGACCACTGTCTGAATGATGCCATAATGTTTGATTCTTTTCTC
>NC_051400.1:17603829-17604634 GCF_015228065.2 Penaeus monodon
ATGCCCCGCGTTGAATTCTGCGTCGCGGCGTCCGGGCAGCGAGCACCGCCTTTGTCCCCGTCGCTGGAGGACCAGGCGAGTCCAGCGCCTCACCGGGCCCGAAAGGGGCCCATCCCTCGCATCAGAAGATCTGGTACTTTAGGTAAAAGGGAGCCCGGGGCCCCTCAGATTTTTGATGCTAGGTGTCTGTCTGTCTGCCTCTTTCCAACTTGTCCTCCCTCTTTCTGCTGTGCGATCTATAGAAGTTTCGACCGATGAACTTGAGCAGCAGTCGACGTTGTCACAAGAACGAGCACTCAACATTCCTGGATAATACGCTCTTGCTGCCAATTACACGAACCATCGCGCAAGGTGGCAAAACCCCTTTGCAGCGTAAAAACAGGGAAAAATCTAATCACAAAAAACCCCCCCCCCAACACATACACACCACCCGACAAAAAATAAAAATGGTGTTGGTTCCGCGACGACACTCGCACATGCTGAGTCACAGTGGTGTACACAAAAGATACATGTAAGTCTCTCACAGTCGCTCTTTCTGGGTAGTGCCATTGTGCTTCCCTCATGAATCTCCTTTGTACCTTTACTCTACTCTATATCCTTCGCCTTATAAGGGCGCTGCGCATGTGAAACTGCGAATTAATTTTCCGGACTTCGTTGCTTAGGATGATGTCAGCCGTGTTGCATCGTGCACGCGGTTTCAGATTCAAGCTGCATGGAATGCCGGTTTGGTCCAAAGAAAGAACAGTCAATAATTATCATATTTCAGTATGTAATTACCAACCTCATTCCATCTATCTATCTATCT
>NC_051400.1:17605595-17605938 GCF_015228065.2 Penaeus monodon
CTCACATTAAAATTTTAGAAAAGACTGCAAAAGACACATACATCACCGCAACTGGCTTATCGGCCCAAGTAGCATCAGGATAACAATAAATCACGGAGCATGGCAGCGGCGCTTGACAGCCGCCATTGACGACCTGTCACAATAATGCCTTGGACAAAAATCCTCCGCATTTATCACGTCAGCACTTGGCAGCCTTTTGGCCATTTTATTTTCCTTTCTTAAGGTAATATCAGAAAAAAAAACATCTATGATAGAAACACGTTGCGATTCTAATAAACTCGGTAAACTTTCATCCATTCATGTGGTAATATTTTGCCCACGTTTTTGTTAGGAATCTTTCTTT
>NC_051400.1:17605982-17606462 GCF_015228065.2 Penaeus monodon
ACCATAACAATAGGTATTATTATCTAGAACTATCTATCTAGAGCTATGCACAATGAAACAATGATACTGTTGAAAAAAATAGTTTTTGTATCTTATAAATATTTTATTTGAATATTCTTTGATCCCATATTTGAAAAATCATTCATGTTCATGTCCCGACGCCAACATCTTTTGTGTCAGAGTCCGTGAAACAAGGGTTAGAGTCAACACTTCTGCCTATCACTGACGGCGATGGAGCCCGCTGCACCCTTTCACACTGCACCTCAGCCGGCTGGTCGGACGCCCCTCGCCTCTGCCTGGGGCGCCCGCGGGCCGGGGACTGGCACAAAATTAGGGCGAGTGACAGCGATTACGAGGGGGCGGCCCCGTGCTATTACGAGGAGGTTAGCATCTTACCTGCACATACGTACATGGCCGACATACGGATACGGAGTTCACAGGTGGACACAGGTAAGCGCTAATACGCAGGTATGTACATAC
>NC_051400.1:17606982-17607410 GCF_015228065.2 Penaeus monodon
CATGTGGCCCCACTCTTAAAATAATAGCCAAGGCGAAAACTCGTTCCTGTAAATTGCAAAGTACATCAGCTCCTACGTCATCTGTTGGCAGAGGTCATTATTACGTATCCAATTGAGATTTATAGTTTGACCCCCCCCCCTTAAAAAGAAGAAAAGTAAGACTAAGAGGAAAATACAGCTTGAGCCTTCAACAGAAGTATTCTCTTAAGCGGTAATGGCCCATTTGACAACTAATGATCACTAATTGATAACTCGCCAGATACGTAATTTTTGCTTTCCGCCCAAGTAATTACTCGCCCGCCGACAGCCGCGGCCGGAGTACGCCGAGTAAAAACTTGACTCGAGGCGGCGATCGCGGGGAGCCATCGCCTTGCTCGGCCGAGAGCGACCCGACTCGAGAGCCAATCAGAGCGGGTGGGGGCGGCACG
>NC_051400.1:17607472-17607581 GCF_015228065.2 Penaeus monodon
GGTTTTGGGGGGGGGGGCCCGCGTCGGCGGTCTGGGGCACGCTGGGCCGGGGAAAGGTGGGTACGAACGCGGCGCCGGGAACGGTTGGGTCGGAGAGATGCGGACTTGC
>NC_051400.1:17608622-17609474 GCF_015228065.2 Penaeus monodon
TTGTATGTTAAGAATAGCAAGAGAAGAAATATAACTAAGAAGTTCAACAACGGGCAGCCTCGGCGACTGACGTGCAGGAACGCACACATCATTAGACAGAGTGACAGTGACAGGTAAACGAGGCAAGCGAGGTGAAAGTGAAAGAGAAACAGAAAACAAAAAATGATAAATAGAGGTTGAACGAAATAACTTTTTGGTTAGTGGCTGAGTGGTTGAAGGCTATCTTTCCATTTTTAAGAAATCTAGTTCCCTGTGGATAAATTTACGCCGTTTTTTCAGAAAGAACTTTCTAAACTGAAACGGTAACTGAAATTTGGCAAACAAATTCCGTAGACCTTTCTTAGAAAAAAAAACTTGTATATATTTAATCTAATACCCGCATCAAATTCCTCCTCAAAGACTTGGAAAATAATATATAGGTTCTTTTGAATAAAAAAAGATAACAGAAATGCAAGCAAATAAACTAAACAAACTGACTCGGCATAAACAACTGCCAGCGACCCTGAAATCACTCTCTCCTGAATACTCTGCGTGTAAGGCCTGAAACCGAATAAACAATCCCAGGTCATGACTTCCTTTAAAACATCCAGAATAATAATGCCGTGTACACAAAAACGAAACAAAACAATGCAGCAATATTTCTTACCTGACATGAAAAGCGAATTAGGAGGCAGGGATTTTTTCACTCTGATGACCCTTTGCGAAGTTTGCAATCACAGTAATAAAGGAGATAAAGAGAAGCAATAATAGCCAACAATGCAA
This sequence comes from Penaeus monodon, assembly GCF_015228065.2. Taxonomy (NCBI): domain Eukaryota; kingdom Metazoa; phylum Arthropoda; class Malacostraca; order Decapoda; family Penaeidae; genus Penaeus; species Penaeus monodon. Next base: position 17,609,385 of record NC_051400.1, read on the forward strand.
TCACTTACATGCTTAATCAATATAAACTACAGATGAGACTATACTTACTTTCACCTTCCCCTCCCATCCTCGTTTCCACCTTACATACAT
>NC_051400.1:17609520-17609815 GCF_015228065.2 Penaeus monodon
TTCTTTCTCTTTCCACTCTTAATCCTTTACCCCCCCCCCTCTCTCAATTATCAGCCCCTCCCAGCAGCTCATCAAGCGCATAAGTAATGCCAGCCAGCGTAGTAATTAATTCACATTGTCCATTAGGCCGGCGAGCAACACGGCTAAATTGGGGTGTAAAGAGGAGGAGATAAGAAGAGTTCGCCCACAGCACGAGGAGCAAATGATGTATCTGTTTCCCGGATAATTACAGCATCCCCCCACCTCCCCGATAAACGAGAGGTGCCTTGATGCATATTCTGCCTTTGCCCGCGCA
>NC_051400.1:17609859-17610022 GCF_015228065.2 Penaeus monodon
CCAAACTCCCAAAGCCAGGTTGAAAGAACTTAGCATTGATTAGGATATTTCTTTACCTTTCGTCATAGTTAAATTGTGAGAAAGAAATCCTCTAACCAGCGCTTATCTTGATTGTCCAACAAGGTACAGATTACAGGTTGTAGTTACAGATTACAAGTCCTCT
>NC_051400.1:17610048-17610361 GCF_015228065.2 Penaeus monodon
AACATTCGTTTATCAGACCATTAAGTACCGGTCGTGCCGGAAGTCTCTTGCATAATTATGTAAAAATACGCAGGGATAAGGTGAAAAGCTAATAGTTAATGTGCTTCCTTATCACTAAAGTCGCCCTCTTGCTGCATCTTAAAACATCCTTGCCGAAGGCGATGACTCCGCGATGCACCTCCGTCTCATCAACACGAGCCAAGACACCAGAGATCCCCGAGGGAAGGACTACCCGCCCTCGCTCTCCCTCGAAACCAGGAGGGATTCCACTCAGGGCGTCTGGCAATCGCACCACATGAATTGCACATACGAA
>NC_051400.1:17610551-17610854 GCF_015228065.2 Penaeus monodon
CATAATAATAAAAATGGTTCCACTTTCACTTGCACTGACGATTCCCCGTGATCGAGAACAACAAACGTCATTCCTTATGTTTACACACATCATGTCACACCGGCCACTTCAGGCAAACAACACATCAAGCCGCACGGTCATCAGACAGCCATTATCCCGAATGAACAGCCATCAAACATCTGCTCCGAATTCAAAGAACCGTTTATCCGTTATTAGACGCGGCCAAAATATCAATCATGGTACCAAATGGTGAGCTCCACTTGTTCAACACGATTCGCTTTTATTTTGTCTGCACAAATTAGG
>NC_051400.1:17610941-17611348 GCF_015228065.2 Penaeus monodon
AATGAATTAGATTGAACAGACTGTTTACTGTCTCGAAGGACTTTCACAGGATATGCCACTGGTTCCTATGTAAATATAATAAGTAAACATAATGCACCGGTTAAGGCTCACTCTATTTACTTCTTACGGCAAGCGACGGGAGGATGAAGCATAAAAATGATAAGATAACAAAACATGATATGGATGCAATAATAAGCAATGGTATGAAAGTGATGATAAGCTTTGGTCGTGGCTTGTGAAAACTAGCACCTGGGGCATCCTTGCATATAAGAACGAACCACCAGGTGCAAGGGGGACATCTTGAGCGGTGCGAGGACAATGCACGTCCCTAGAGGCGCCCCGGGCTACAAACAATGCCTTGACACACCGGCCCTTAAAAGCTGTGGACACTGAGTAAATAGCAGTAT
>NC_051400.1:17611381-17611540 GCF_015228065.2 Penaeus monodon
CGGTGAGATCTGCTGAGTCATGGTTATAGAAGCCTTCTTAAGTCTGCCGACTGCGTTCGGGTTCGCCTCTGCGCCGCGCAGGCCGGAGAGAAAGCGGGGGGGGGGGGGGGGTAACTATTTATGCGGAGATGCAATGGCGATAGTGCATGGGGGGGGGGG
>NC_051400.1:17611986-17613312 GCF_015228065.2 Penaeus monodon
TGCATCCTAGTTTCATCAGCACTATAGTGGTACAGACGTTGTCGCTGTCACCGCTCGACCGCCGCCACGCCTCTGGTCCTCTCTCCCGCCGCGCCCTAACGCCAGGCTCGGCGAAGACCCCGCTCGGCCGCATCCGATTCCGAACCGCGTGTACCCGGGATTGCTCTCCTAACCATCCAATTTCTCCCAGAACGAGATGCTTATAAATATGAAGTTATGCATTGTGTGCAGAGTGACTCGCTGGCACACACTTGCATGAGAGCGGAGTAGCTCCAAAAGGGCCACCCATGTTATGACAAAATATTTACTTAAGCAAGAAAAAGACAAGAATATTTGGCTTTGCATAAAGAATTAGTGAATTCCAAGGAAAGCACTAGACCTCCGGCAATTCCTTTTTTTCATGTTCATATATCTTTTCCATTTTTTACTTATCATAATCATAGCTTTCCTTCACGTTTTCGCTCGTCACCTGTCTGAGATTTCAGGGAAGGAGCTGCAGCCCCCAGCTGCGCCTGCAAGCAGCACCGGCGCAAAGCATTCGCCTTCGTCTCTGCACCATCATCACTACAAACAAACGGCTTCAGACACAACTCACTAATATATTTTACTTTATATTCTTGAAGACTAATCTTTTCCTCATTTTATCCTTCTCTTTCTTACTCTTTGTTCTTTCTATTCACTTGCAGATTCCCCCAAAAATGACGCCCTTTGGCGGAACGCCTCAAATTACTTACTTAACACATGAACACACCATCCTTTAGTGAACTGAATAAATAATTTCTCTTTGCTTGTCCTCTTTCGGCCTCCACCTATTCTTCCACATTCTATAGCAACTAAATTAAAATACAAATTACCATTCTCTTTAAATAAACTCACTTAACAGCTCATTTAGCTACGAACATCCATCAGCACACCTGCTGCTGCAAACGCCCCGTGCACGTACCTGCGAAGAGACCAACAGAGATTAAGCTAAGTCGATGTGCAAAGGAGGTCAACGGGGTCATTTGCATAGCAGAGAGTTAAATTTGTGTAATCATCTTTTAAATAAGACTGGAAGATCGACTCTTAAGCCTGAAACTAAGAATGTGATGGGGTTGTATCAGGCTTAAGGTCACGCTAATCCACTTTTGGTACGTCTTAACCCGCCCGAGAATGGTGAGAGTGACCTGATTTTATGAATGGCTGTGTATGAATGGCTGCGTGTGTGCGCGCCTCCAACAGATGTTCATTGTTTCTAATGTCGATTTTCGTAATATAGTTATTACTTGTGTTATACACTAAATACTTAATTGTGGATACAAATTACACGGAGTCAAACACATGAGG
>NC_051400.1:17613559-17614241 GCF_015228065.2 Penaeus monodon
CTTCTAGGTGTGTGCGTACATGGTGTCTTTCTTATTCACATACATTATCTTACACTCATAAACCGCAAACAAGTCCTGTAGAAGGCCTGGCGCTGCCGACGAACGCCCACTCACCAACAGCATGTTTACATAACTTGCTCTGGCTTTCCTTCTCCTCAGACCGATGACCCTTTCATGACAGACAACCTCCGTGACGCCCCAGCCTGGACCAGCTGTCATGTCCTGTCACGGCGTCCGTCGCTGACATAAGCCATAGTATACTGCTGGCACCGTCTTGGCTCTGCAGGATGCTGGGTGCTGCAAGATTTTTTGAATACCTTTTTATCATAAGTACGCACTTATTTTCTCTCGTGGTTACTAATACGAGTCTGCAATATCAGACTGAAAAATATTACAACCGCGTTAGCACCATTATCCCCCAAATAAATGAGCAATACAATATTCACGGTATATTCAAGAGCTTACATTTAAGAGTAAACAGACTTACACTAAACGTAAAGCAAATGAATCTGAGTAAAGTTTCCCACATTTGAGCACAGATATTGGGGTTTCCTCCCCATTCAACGCAAATACTAGTACGCCAGTGTTTAGGGTAAATCGTTTCTTAAATTAAGGCAAAATGGATAAATTACCATGGTTAGAGATATAAAATATATCACAAGCGTCTGGAAATACCGTATGC
>NC_051400.1:17617695-17619559 GCF_015228065.2 Penaeus monodon
AAAACAAGCCCACCAGTGCAAGGGAATCCGACTAAAAGAAACATCGCACCTGAACCAGTAACTGGGGTCGAGGAGGAGAGGCACATAGTGAGGGTGGAAGCGAGAGGGAGGGGGGGAGGCGGGAGGTTGTAGTAGGAGGGGAGGGGGGGGTACTGCAACAGTAACCTTTTCGTAGCATTAGTTATTGACTCGTTTATCTGGAGGTCATGACCCGAAGCACGGGCCACCATGCATTATTCATGCACGGGACGCCAGGAGGTCCCAGGATGCAGGTGCGCGACCCTCAGCCACACGAGGCGGACGTGGCATCGACGAGAAAAAAGTACGATAAAAGTACGATTAATTACCTTATTACCTTAATTACCTTCGATTCTTGATGCATTAAACACGATGAGTCATGCAGAAAGACGAACACGAATAAAGAAACTTCATCTCGCCGACCATCGCAAACAACGACTTAGAAGTAATAGAAAATAAGAATGACAATAACATTAACTGCCAGTATTAATGGTGATGAAGTGATAATGACGGCGACGACGGAGGCGGCAATGCTGCAGATAATCGCAGTAACTGCAGCAACAGAACTTTAATCATCCCGCCAACAAGTCCATTAACAAATCCCTCGTGACCTCGTTTGCATCGCATCCCGCGCTTCCACCACCTGCAGGAGCCCACCACCTCCCGCCGCCTACCACACGCACCTGGCGCCCCGGCCATCTCCGGCTAACAAACGACCAACTTACACTCTATTGCATCATTACTGGTCACACATTTGCAATATTCTTACTAGTCTTCTTTGTCTCTTTTTTTATTTTTTTATCATATAATTTCTGTCAGCTATTGCCACATGTAGACACACTTTCCGATCCTATCTTCCAAATTCTTCGTTTGCTGTGGAACCGACGGATCCCACGCGACTTCGGTGATGTTAAAGTGCAATTGAATTTATCACTGTCATCACTGCACTGTTATTTTCCTGCTGAAAGCACTTTTGTCTAACCTATTTCTGCCACAAATACGTTAGCCAACCGTAGACTGGCAGTGATTAAATACGGAAAATAATATGAAAATAAATTCTCAAGAAAACAAACAAATTTGAAATCACCTCAGAATGAAAATAAAATTGCAAACAAGTGTAGATACGAAAATATCAAATTTCCCAAACTAAATTAACCAGTGAAATTACCATAACGGTCAAGGAATTAAACCCCCAAAATGCATAACTTAAGTCTAATACAACAACCTAAAAAATGGATCACGTAAGCAAAGGCAAACCGGGAGCAGCAAACCCAGCTTGTATTTTCCTTCTATCTTGCCCTTGTCTCGTGCTGCCTTCCCCTCGTAGCACAAGGGTCCCGTGACCTGCCCACCGCACAGCCTCCTCATTAATGGTTTTTAAACAACGAAATGAGAACGCCCCCTTATTTATTCGAATTAAACCCATTTTACCGACTCTGTTCACGTCCGAAGTTGAGTTTATTAATTAAATCCAACAGTTACACCTGTCTGATTAACATGAGGCTATTAACTTCAATTGGTCTCCTGCCGGGAGGTCGTGTACCCATCGCCGGCGAACTCGTGTCGTGAGCAAGGGGGTTACTTGTACCTTACCTTGAAATTCTCTTACTCTCATTAGACTCCCATTTATTTTCACAAGGACAAAATGTCTCTCATCTGAGTCTGTTTTTCGTCTGTTTCTCTGTTTCTTTATTTACTCCCTTTCTCCTCCCTTCTCTCTTTTTTTCTCTCTTCTATTTCACTCTTCCTCAATCCCATTCTATCAATCATTCTCATCCTTTCTTGCATCTGGTCCTCAGGCAGCGAGAAGGGATCAGCGAATCGCCTTGTCTCTCAATGACCATAA
>NC_051400.1:17620146-17620698 GCF_015228065.2 Penaeus monodon
CTTCTGCCATCGCTTTAAAACTGGTCATTTTACCGCAGGAGAAGAGATATCACAACCGTTGCTACCCCGCCTATCACCATCATCCACACTTCAGCGCCGTCATTATCCCTTGGCCTCTCCCCATTACTGCAAACACATCACCATTATCAACAACAACGCCTATACACATAAACAAAGACCTACATCACTACCTTACCATATCTCTTATTATCATAATCACTCCTCTCCCTCTATCCCTTTACTCCCCCCTAAATCCCCACTCCCCCATTTCTCGGTAATTTTCATAACGTCTTCATCACCGTAATCGGAGTCGCTTTATCAAAATTATCATCGGTATCTAATTATTTATATCCCCTTTATCTGAACAATTCGTCGCGATTAACGATCACATCGTCGGGATTTCTCGACCACCAATCAGAGGGTCGGACTCCCATGATTTTGCCTCGCTAAATTTGATCACCATCAATTGCAAAAACCTTTCATCACCACCGCCGAAATACCTCCGCCCTTGCTCGATTACATGTTTCTCCGTCTCTCTCGCTCTGTCTGTTT
>NC_051400.1:17620803-17621409 GCF_015228065.2 Penaeus monodon
CCAAGATCAAAGACTTCAACTCTTTATCTCCGATACCAAGGATAAGGAGACTTCCGCCTCCACACACACAGGTACTTGCGTCCGAGTCAGATGTAGAATCTGGGACAAAAATTGAGACTAACAGACGCTAACAAACAATCATAATGAATAACTTTACTATGCAAAAATTAATTCCCATTTTTGTCTCTCAACCTTTAGTTTGGACATGAGAAACGAGACTCGCCTCTCCAGCTTGTTTTGCGCCAACTCTTCTGTCGTGAATAAACAACCATAAATGTCTTGCTTCCTACGAACGTCCAACTTTTTCATTCAAATTTTCAGTCAATTCCCCACTACAAACGATTGATCTACTACAGTAAATTTAAAGGTCTATTTCTTTCCATCTATTTTTTATATTTTGAACACCTTCCACAGCTTTGGAATGAGCCTGGCACAGCCTCCGATGCCTCCGCCTCGCCTCTCCCGGATTTCTCTGCCCAGCTCTACTGACGGAAGGCGACCGCAGCTCGCGCTTTCGATTCCCGCGTTAGCCTCCCTTCGCGCCCTCGCCGCCTCCTTCCGTCTCCTGGCGTCGGTCCTCGCTAGCGCCCGAGAGGGCTCGAGGGA
>NC_051400.1:17621514-17621724 GCF_015228065.2 Penaeus monodon
GCAGTTAATCCTTAAAGGGCCAACGCCGGAGAGGCGTCGGCGTGCCTTATAGGGCGCCACCTGAGCAAGGAACACGGGCGGCCAGATCCCCCGCCTGACAAGCAGACCGTAAAGACTCGTAAGCTTTTACTTCGCACGTTTATGTGACGGACGAAAGGAGGCGCGACCTTCGTCAGCAGGACTCGTCTGGATGCAACTCATTTCAAAAAG
>NC_051400.1:17622472-17623116 GCF_015228065.2 Penaeus monodon
GGACTCGGTCATAAATCAAACGGTAAAGTAGGATACCCTAAACTGCTTTACGGTACAATATACTAAAACTGTATCTACTTAACAGCGAACATATAATATATAAAAACACATCTATATCTTCTGACTTAACTATTCCTTTCCACATTTAGTTATCTGTTAAATCATCAAGATTTTTTATTATCAAATTCGACAGATATTCTATCCCATGATTGCATCTGACGTTCATCTGGTCATTCAACTAGGAGATAGCACGCGTGAATGGAAATTATTGCTGGATAACTAAGAAGACGGGGTTTCCAATGGGCCTCGTGTTCTCGACCGTTATTTGAATCTGGCGTGCTGGTAAACATCTGCACTTTCCTCGACTTATTGCCGGCCTGTCCTGTGCTTCTTGTTACTTTCCCTTCATCAAACAGCTGACCTTTAATCGCTTGTGTTAAGCATTGTAGTGCCAACAGACAAATAAATATAAAGATGACAAGCGATAACTGACAGCGTGAGGCATGATGAAAACCGGACGTATTCATCCAATCACTCTATGAACGGCAGGAGGCCCAGGCTTCATTTGACGCTATTCTATTCAAGACAACTATATATGTTTACTTTGCAATTTGAAAGCTTGTATAATAAGAAAGTGGAAAAAA
>NC_051400.1:17623195-17623400 GCF_015228065.2 Penaeus monodon
GTGAATTGCAAGAGGGTCAAGACTTTAAAGCCACCTTCTTACTGTTCCCCCGACAACGATTATAAAAACTAAAACATATAGACGTCTTTTCCCTTTGTTGTCTCTATGTTTATGGCTTACAGGTTTGTTAGAAAACTCACTCATTAACAGATTCATCATGCCTTGATATCATAATGCTCGAATGACCGTTGGAGATCGGCACTGA
>NC_051400.1:17623722-17624791 GCF_015228065.2 Penaeus monodon
TTATCGTACAGTGCACAAGTTGGGGACTTTGTTCTTTGAGTGGAAGGACGCTATCTGCTCAGGCCGATTATGAATCATCACTTTTATTACTGAACCCTAGGAAATGCCAAGATTGCGAGTACTTTCTTAAGGAATGTAGTTCAGGTCAAATCAAATGGTTATTTTATTATTATTTTTGCTCGATGAAAGCTGAACTTCATCTTAACTTTTCAAACCAAGTATTCGTGGTGTGCCGCTGCTGATATCTGTGCTAGAATGTCATTTTGAGCATTTGTTTCACCGATTTGCCAAAAATATTGCATTTTAGTGATATTCATATTACTGAAAGGGAGGCAAGGATTCAGCATCTAGTTTCTGAAGATATATAATAAGAATCAAAATAAGCATGTCACCAAGGCTAGCGTATGTAATTATTTCTATGACACTTTCCTTAATGTGTGTGTGCCTGATTTTGTGATTTAGTCTATTAGTAAATATTTTTGAATAATGATACAGAGTAATATTTCTATTCAGTCAGTTTATATGATATGCAGCAATAGTGAATTATTGATTTTCTGAATAAATAAGTGTAATAAAGACTAATAGCATAGTATAAGTAATTTACTATTTTTTTTTATCTGTCCTTGATAACATACAATCTAAAATCAAGAGATTAGTGTATGTTAGTCAGATATTTTTTTTGCTAAAACATTAATGAACTTGAATTCCTATCATAAAGTACGATGATTGATTTGAGTCAGTTTAAATTGTAGTTTTTACAAGAAATATTACACATGTGGCTTAATGTGTCAGTGAACTTAAACATTAATTCAGTTTTAAATGTCAACAATATGCACTGAATATTTAAAGATTTGCTCTGATTGTTCTCTACCTTCTGTACAATGATGTTCTGATAACGTGATTTTCTGTGTCATTTTAAGAATGTTTCTATTGATTTGAACCAGTGGAATCCAGTTCAAGTTTTTTGCTATTACAAATGTAATAAGGAACCTTTTTTCCATTAAAAACCGTCTGTACATCTACGTATGTATACCTAGTACACCAGGGTCAAGAAAGTTCTGGAACCGAT
>NC_051400.1:17628691-17629192 GCF_015228065.2 Penaeus monodon
ACTTCCCCATGTATTACCAGAGAATCTGCCGTCCAGAATCTCTTGCCCGTGAACCCGGCGTGCCCTCCGGCCGCGCACTCGCATACAACACACCGCTGCCCATTTTCCTGCTCAGAATACTGCAGGCCCTTTTCTCTTACAGATCACCCTCTCCTCTTCGACCCATCATAAAAAAACTTGCCTGGCAAGTTTCACCTTTCTTGCTTCGCTTTAGAAATATTGTCTCACTCGCCTCAAATTCCTGTTTCAATTTTCTTTGCACTGATATTAAGATTTTTTTCTTTCTCTTTTTTTCTTATCTCCATCTCTGCTTTCTCCTTAACCGTTGCCTCTCAATCTTCGCGCTGGATGACAGCCATTCACATTTTTGCTCCTGACAATTCAATCTCAGCTGCCGGCTCGTCGTGACTGCATTTCTCTCGCTCTACAAAGGGTCTGTTTGTTGTTTCTCCCTCTTTCTCTCTTCTATTCCTGTCTCGCTTTCTTCGTTATCTTCCCCCC
>NC_051400.1:17629241-17629439 GCF_015228065.2 Penaeus monodon
CATTGCAGAGGTCTATTCCTCCAAACAAATTACTCCCCGAAAGGGCGGGAGAACAAAGACTCGTATTTCATCCATTCACCGAATATCCTTTTTATTTATTCTTACATCATTTTTTCCCAAAAATCGCTGCCTGTCTTTCGACACCCTCGGAGCACTTTCCTCTGAAACTCGCCTTGGCCTCCTCACTCGAACTCCACA
>NC_051400.1:17630438-17630766 GCF_015228065.2 Penaeus monodon
GAAGAAATCACATTATTTCTTCCCTGCAGCTTTTCCCTGTGGCTTCAAGTTTTTCCATAGTACATTAACCCATTTTTTCTCCGAATAATTTTCCCTCTCATCCTCTTCCATCATCCTCTATTCCTCCGTACCCCTTCTCCTTAATATCTCCCCTTCTCCTCGTCTGTTTCTCTTTTACAAACTTTCCTCTGAATTCCTGGTTTAGAAACAACGTCTGATATTTTTTTCTCCCTTCCTTCACCACCATCTCATCCCCTTTAGGTCCGCTACACTCATCAACTTCAGCTTCTATACTCGCTCGCCTCATTATTCCCTCTATTCACAACTT
>NC_051400.1:17631065-17631497 GCF_015228065.2 Penaeus monodon
CACCCAGCCGCGCCCTTCCGCCGTGCCGTATAAGGTCATGGCTACACTCAAATTAACAACGACTGGCCTCGCGCCGGTAGTTGCCACATCGACCGAGTTTCACATGCGATCGCTCAAACGCCTGGTGACTCGCGGTGGTCTTACCGAATTGAAATAAATAGAAAAGAGAGAGAAGATGGGTGATGGAAGGCTGGGGAAAAATAAAGAAGAGAAGTGAAGAAAAAGTAAGAAAAAAAAGAGAGAGATTTTCCCCTCTCTCTTACAGCACTCGTTCTGTTTACACTCGTCGCCCGCGCCCCGCACCGATTTCTCACCGAGGCTATACTTTGGGAGGCTCTCGGGCCGCCGCATCGCCTCGTAAGACCTGCGAGATGGCCGGGGCTGTCCGGGCCTCCGTCGTTTCAATCATCGGTGCGGCGAAAAGCCCTGGGT
>NC_051400.1:17631533-17631601 GCF_015228065.2 Penaeus monodon
AGCATGGGAAATGCAGAAACACAGGCAAGGAAAAAAACCCTGATATATGTTAGGAGAGGGATTCGCAG
>NC_051400.1:17631788-17631875 GCF_015228065.2 Penaeus monodon
TACGTGGCAAGACAGTGCTTCAACAAGTCCACTTTATTATATGGTCCAAGAGGCAAGACCTTAACACCGGCTAACGATCCTTACAGA
>NC_051400.1:17631971-17632415 GCF_015228065.2 Penaeus monodon
CCGTGTCAAACCATTCCCTTGTCGGCAGGATTAAACTAAGATCCTGGTAATTATATGCAGGTGAATGTTTATTACCTCCGAAAACAGTGATTATGTGGTCCGGCAGGCCACAACGAGGCGGTTAATGCATGTAAACCCAGCCGGGATAACTAGCTAACGTCCGCTATTGTTTCTTGGGCTGTTAAACACACCCCGGCCCACACCGCGTCGTGTGAACAGCCGACTCATCACCGAGCATTCTTCAGCATGGCGGCTCCTCCCGATAACGGCCTCTTTCATCGCCGTGACAGACGCCTCGAGAAGATGGAAACGGACGTCTTTGGCTTCAGTCCGTCGCTCTGTCTATCTTCTCTTATCTGCTCTCCTCCATCTTCCGATTCACGTGCTTGCTTGCGTCCGTATATCTCTAACCGTCTGCCCTTCTGCTCAACGTCCTTAATTACA
>NC_051400.1:17632442-17632543 GCF_015228065.2 Penaeus monodon
GTAATACCTAGGAAGGCACTGAGAGTATCTAAATATCTAAACTGATCTCTACATAAATTTTCATCAAAATTCGTTAATAACTTTTTGGCGTAATCCTGCTC
>NC_051400.1:17632673-17632911 GCF_015228065.2 Penaeus monodon
TTCCTAAAAAATTGACATCTGTTACAGGCTTCATATTCTTTGTTGTTCGAACAAAATGATTCAGCACTGGCATTGTTCTTCGCGTCCTGCCCCTGAACACCAGAAAGGCATCGCTTTGGCTCTCAGCGGCGGCGGCCCGAGTCCCGTCCCCTTGGATATTTTGCTTTTAAACCGAAAAACATGATAGCTAGAATGCCCGATTTCTAGAGGAGAGATAACCATGGTGAGAAATCTCACT
>NC_051400.1:17633156-17633425 GCF_015228065.2 Penaeus monodon
TGGAAGTAAGTGGGTTAAGAAGGTCTCATGGTCATAAAATGAGCATTTTATCGTCCAAACAGACTGCGCAAAGGACATGACTCGTAGACGATATCAAATCCATCACAGACAACACACTGGCCTCTGTGCGTTTGGTGTCATTCGAGATGGAAGCTATCCTCGGCGCCCAAACAAACACCAAAGATGGATGTTCTTGTCGAGTCCCTGGCGTCGGGAATACTTTAATACTTTGGGTAAAGGTCTTCGTAACATACTGAGAAAGCGTGGGT
>NC_051400.1:17633590-17634161 GCF_015228065.2 Penaeus monodon
ATTTCGTTCCACTCCATTGTTATGATATATAATACACTACATGTCGTTAGTCTGAAGGTTCAACAATAAACCTGACTACTAATCGGGGAAAGTATAAAAGCTTTTTCCCTCGTTATCTCTGCCCTAAAATATTCCCGGCAGATGCAATCGCCCGAAGAGGAGCGCTAACGAGGGTACTTAGCAGATGTCTTACATATAAATTACAAGCGCCTCGTCGCAAATTCATTATCGAGCGAGCGCCTTCTCGGGGCACATCGTCGCTTGATGAAGTCAATAAGTGTCGATGCATTAACTCGTGAACTGGTTTATCGAGTGTTTTACCCGATTAACATAATCTGGATCCGGGGAGCGCTTTCTAATCCCAGCAGAGCATCATCATCTCCCAGCTGCTGAGCGGTCGCCCGGTGCCACTCGGGGCTTCTCGACCTCTACGGAGCCGGCGAAAGGGGCCAACTGCCCTGCGAAGAACACCCCGGCACCTGTCCCACTGCGGATGGAACAGCTGTTGCGTACCCAAGAAGGCCGCTGATCTGCAGAACCACACACGCAGGCGTTGGTGTTCCATCAACGC
>NC_051400.1:17634212-17634587 GCF_015228065.2 Penaeus monodon
AATCTACACGCACGCCGACTGCAATTTACCCAAGGAGTTATCTACCGACCACCACCACGGACCTGGACCAAGCCGCTTCTCAAACACATCTCACTCAGGTAAACACATTCCCCTCCCATCCCTTCCTCTCACCCTCTACCTTCTCCCTCTCAATACCCCTTCTCCACCCCTCCCCCGACCCGGACTCCACACCCCCTTTAAAACTCGATCTCGTATGGTCAGCGGCCCACTTATGCCGCCCGCCCCGCACGCCCTCCGCGGGAGAGGAACAGGCGAGTGCGCCGAGGACGCCATTTCTGTCCGGACGCATTCTGCAATCACTGCCACTGCAGCGTTTAACCCTCGCCAGAATGCTCCACGATGGGGGAGGTACTG
>NC_051400.1:17634724-17635202 GCF_015228065.2 Penaeus monodon
AATGGCTCGAGTGCCTCCGTGAATCCCAGCAATGGATCGGGAGACGAGCGCGTAATCAAAGAGGTAATTAGCGATGACTGATGATGACAGCCACGAGGCCCGGGACATGTGTTGCCATTGCCGCGCTGGCGCCGAACCTTCGCTCCCAAAGCGCTATCGAAATGTGCGGAAGAACGGCCATATTGGGGGGAAAAGTCCCTGACCCAGCTGATGGTTCTCGGTGCATGAGGCTTGGCCTGGCGCAGACGCATGCATGACTGTTTGCATTCATATATGCACAAGTGAATATGTACTAAATATATAAAGTATAAGAGTTTCAGGGAGGGATAAGGATGCATGCACACTGTTTTATCGATCTTTATAAATTTTCTTCCCTGAGTATTCAAGGCATTGAAGATAGACGCTGATAAGATATGAAAAAAAAGAAAATATGCATATATATCACAAATGCATTCCTTTTGTGATCTGCTTGATAAGC
>NC_051400.1:17635530-17635892 GCF_015228065.2 Penaeus monodon
TGGGAGCCTCCGGACCATTTTTATCGAGGTGTTCTGTAGAGGCGATGTTTGCGGATATTTATGTAGAACGGATTTTAGATGGCAAGAGGGGAGGGGGAGGTGGGACGAGGGGGAATGGGAGGGGGAGGAAAGAAGGGGGGAAGGGAAGGTGAGCTGCCACAGAGGAATTGGGAGAGGGAGATGGAATACGGGAAGAGGGAGAGGAGGAGAGAGGCAGGCCATTAGGAAGGAGGTCGGGGGAGGGGGACGAGGGAAGGGACTCAACCCTTGCTGGCGAGATGAATCGCAAAGGGCGAGAGGATGCAAGCGAGAAATTTACGGGCGGAAGTCTGAAGTCCGGGCTGAAAATTTATAAGAATTGC
>NC_051400.1:17636524-17637235 GCF_015228065.2 Penaeus monodon
CTGAAAAGGCAGAAAGAGGACAGCTTTAACATTTAGGCCTCGGCGCCACAGCCCTTCCTATGGGCGTATAAAATAATCTCAACGCATTAATACCAATGTTAGTTATCTACACTATTTGTACTGTGAATAATTTCCAAGTGCTGTTATCTATACCATAAACGACGCAACGTTAAAAATGTCATGTTTTATCGGAATATTAATGAGTCATGGGATGCAAAGGCGTGTGGCAATTCAGACTGATAACGGAGTAGATACAGAACATCACAGGAGAATTAAAAACGTAGATGAAAAAGACAGATAAACTGGTAGACTAATTGACCAATTACCAGACGATACGAACGGGGAGATCGACAACAGGCATATTAAGACAGCTAAAACAGATAAAGGGAGAGATAAATGCGATAACAGAACAGCTAGAGACAGGTAGACAGACAGACGAATACACAGATGATGAGGGAAGTAGTTCCATGAACAGACAGACAACAAAAGACTGAAGACTGGAAGACAAATAGATTTTCAAATGGATGTACAAGGCGGGCCGATAGATGAACTGATACGAATTGACGGGACGACCAACAGGTGGGTTACAGACGAGCTGTTACGCCGTATGAATAAAGCAACGACTAACGACATTTAACAATACATGATAAATATAAATAACGGTATACAAACTATGCAGAGGCATGTCATTACACGTATGTATATAGGCCT
>NC_051400.1:17637345-17637542 GCF_015228065.2 Penaeus monodon
GTTTGGACATGCACGTAGCAAAATCGTCCAGAAACACCGACGCAAACACGCATACACACGCACGTGTCTTCTCAAACATCCTTTCTAGCTTTCTTGCGCATGCAACCGTCTGCCACCCTTCCACTCGCCCGACCTCAATCCAGACCTATATATAAACGAAGTTAAACACGGTAAAGAACCTCCTTTGCCTTGCCTTC
>NC_051400.1:17637662-17637792 GCF_015228065.2 Penaeus monodon
TCGTAACACCCACAGAACACTCTGGAGAGACGCCCAAATAAGGCTGAAAATTTCGACACCAAGTTTCGCGTCACCCTAAAAGTGTGAAAGCAGAGTCATGCTCCGATACATCTGCCTGGGCGAGAGAAAA
>NC_051400.1:17638225-17638667 GCF_015228065.2 Penaeus monodon
AATACTTTTTAACTCTTCCGTAGTCCATATTCGAACCCCGCGATCTCAAAAATAATCGGCATAGAATGGATTTTAATGTACGAGTGCTAAATTTGGGTAAACGGTCGACCTCGTCAAAGGAACGGAAAGGCAGAGACAACACCCTGGCGCCGAAACTGCCCCGCCTTCTACTGTATGCAAAAGTCCCTGCTGCCAAAGGACGACCAGTGACGTCACTCTACTGCAAGAGGGGGCCAACCATGACGGGGCGTCCATCTAAATATTTTATGCAATTAGTTCTGGCGTTATATTTACAAAGTTAGACGCTGGTACTATGTATATATGGGCAGCGAAATTTCTACGACAAAACAGAAAGATCTATCCCAGGAAAACAAGAGCCTCCACGGTCCATAGTTGACGCAGAGGATCTCGATCCCATATTAGAGTGTGTCATGGGAATTGG
>NC_051400.1:17638932-17639519 GCF_015228065.2 Penaeus monodon
CGATCAACTTCATTCGCCGATTCAAAGTCAACGACAATGAACCTCACAGAAATAGAAGGCAAAGAAGAGGAATACATAGAAAAGGAACAAAAAAACTTAAAAGAGGCAAGAAAGGGAAGAGGACGAGCCGGTGGAACACTCGCCAAGGGCAACGAAACAGGCTCCCGGTGAACAGCTGAGTCAAGGAATGGCAGAGGAAAAGGAAATCCAAATTTTGCTCCCTTTAAATCAGGGACACGACCGGGACGGGAAGCTGGGGTGCTGAGGGAGGGGGTTAGGTAGGGGGTAGGAGAGAGGAAAGGGGAGCGGGGGGGGGGCGATCCTACCAACAGTGGGAGGGGATGGAAGAGAGGTCTTAGCAGAGGCCAAGAGCGTGGCGGGGGCGTGTCCAGGGCAGCGCGGGGGTGGCAGAGGATACCATGTAGGGCATCTCCCTCACTCCCTCCACCATCACCATCGCACCACCACACACGCGCGCACAATGACCCAAAGCAAAAACCTGTATTCACCTACACGCTCCGATCCATCTTTCCTGTAATCTCGGCCAAAACAACAGAGCTTCTGATGCTATTCCAATTTCCCTTCCA
>NC_051400.1:17639706-17639971 GCF_015228065.2 Penaeus monodon
GCCTCCCATTCTTCTCGCGGAGCCTGGCAGGCGGCCACGAAGGAGAGCGAATGTATGGAAGGGAGGAACTCGTTTCGTGCGCGGGGGGGGGGGGGCTTTAATGCAGGTTTCTAAGGTCATTCATTCGGTTTTCTTTATTCTGCTTTCTCTCTTTTCACCTCCTATTTTTCGTATTTTCTCGTTTTTTCCCTTTTAATTTCCTCGCTCCTTCAGGAAAATTGCGAGTGAAATCTATTCCACATCGCTTACCCAAATGAATGTAGTC
>NC_051400.1:17640013-17640298 GCF_015228065.2 Penaeus monodon
CGCGAAATCAAAATGGATGCTTATCAGTGAGGATGCAATAAACTGCAGGTAAAAGAAAGAAAGAAAAAAGTTGATGCCTGCTTTTCTTTCACCAATTTAGTCACCTACCCTCCTGGCCTGGCCCCTCCCCGATTAAAAAAAAAAGAATGAGATAGAACACAACACAAGGAATCAATTAGCATCCTCGGCTTCAACGGCCACACGCCCCCACGCCCATACGCCCATTCGTCATCGCTCCTCGCAAAAAAACTCGATGTTCTTAGCGATGGCGTTTGCCTTACGAAG
>NC_051400.1:17641632-17642711 GCF_015228065.2 Penaeus monodon
CAAAACACACACACAATGCCTACACGTGCAAATAAAACCAAAGCAGGCAAGCACTCCCACCCACACGCCCACACACCTACTCTGCAAGCACACTGATGTCTGGCCCTTCTTGTGTCGCTTTTAACATGCAAAAAGAGTCTCGATGAACCTCTCCATGCATAACTCGCATGCAATATATAATCATTTGGCACACGTATTAAAAAATACGCACGTGGACAAAAAGGAAAAGAACAAACTTTTAAACACGGTGGCCTTTTGAATAAACATCACCGTATGATTTCCCCGAAGACAAAATAGCTCTGGCCAGCGTGCGTGCGTGCGTGCGCGTCACTGCATTCCCCACTGGAGAAATATTCGAAGCGAAAGGAAGGGACAGGATGCGCAACGACATGTAATTAAGTGAAACACAGAAGCGCGATCTACACACGACACATGCAAACATAAACAATTTTAAAACTCACAATAATCATAAGAAAACTAAACATCATTTTTCTTAACACGGCTCTGTTTTCGACAGCACTGCCCTCGAGCGATCATCTTGAATACAAAAAATGCAGCCATCTGTCACCGTTGCGGGAATAAGACCATATTAGTAGCTTCTCCTCATTCATAAAATATAAGGCCAAGCTGGAGCGTGGGTGTGTGAGCCCACCCCTTCCCCCACCCCTCACAGGACCCCATTTGTGAGGAAGACCTGCTCTCGTAGGAAGGCCATTTGCGCTCCCTGAATAAGTGATAATAATGAGGAGGACCGCAAAAGGACACGCCGGCATTAGCTATGACTAATTATTATATATCTATTAAAATTTCAAAACGTGTCGTGTTAGTGACTCCTTAACAGCCGTGGTTCGAACAGGCATTAGCCGACTTGCGCGTGCTTCGCCAAATGCGTTATCGCTTCGTGTTTTTTCCTTAAGATCTTAAATATTCGAGATATTCAGTGAAAGATGCACGCGAGGAAGATTAAGTGGTTTTAATAGTTGAAAACAACCAAAATATCTAAAAAAAATAAGGTATCAAGAATTTTCAAACACCATACCAATCACACATTGTAGGTCAGTTGCGTCCCCCCCCCCCCC
>NC_051400.1:17642772-17643060 GCF_015228065.2 Penaeus monodon
CTTTGCTGAGACAAAACCTCATTATACAAATAGATGCTTAGCCTGAACTAGGGCAAAACAGGATCGACATAAAAGCGAATAAGTAGAAGGGGAAAAAGCCAAGAAAATCCATCCAGTTGGACGCGAAGAATTAATCCCATGGTTCATCGAGAGATTATTTCGAGTAATTTCTTCGGCATAAATTAAACGACTGTGACAGGTTAAGACGCTGTGGTATTGACCGTTCCTGCAGAATTTTTAAACTAAACCTCGGCTTTCTTTCCCTTCCTTTGCCCTCACTGGCTTCGC
>NC_051400.1:17643523-17643591 GCF_015228065.2 Penaeus monodon
CAGTTCCAGAATCAACTACGTGGAGATGTCCACAACACGACACTAACAAACTGGTGAGAAAACAGTTT
>NC_051400.1:17644837-17644910 GCF_015228065.2 Penaeus monodon
AATTGGTGGCAGCGGTGGGATCTCTGCCCAGTATGACACTCACATCTGGTGTCAGCAGGACACCAAAACCCCT
>NC_051400.1:17645035-17645258 GCF_015228065.2 Penaeus monodon
TGACTCGTCACGGATAACCCATCCGCGGCCTCGACCAGTAGATAACCCAGCATTGCGTAGGCCTCGTTCTCACCCAGAGGAAGGCCCACTGGCTCTGTGTGCACAGGATGCACAATGAGCCAGTCAAGCTGTCAAACCATGTATCAGGCCTTCATCAGAATAGTGTGTTTTCCTATGTAGCCCTCTGTTAAAGACTACTACTTATAAAGATAGAGAAGACACA
>NC_051400.1:17645787-17645967 GCF_015228065.2 Penaeus monodon
TTCCCCGGCCGCCCCCGCCGCCGACCCAAGCAGCCGACGGACGCCTAAGCGACGCAGAGCATCCGACTAACCTAATCTTCGTTGTAATAATCAACGGTATATTCCTTAAGTGGAGGCTACGTGTGTACAGGTCGGTGAATATTTGGTCTTGATAAATATTGACTCCAACGGTGGGCGCTC
>NC_051400.1:17646008-17646177 GCF_015228065.2 Penaeus monodon
CTGTTTCCCCAAATTTGGTTCCCTTAACCCCCTTGCTTGGAAAATTTGGGGGTAAAAGGCCGGTTTTTGGGATTTTTTTCCTGGCCCCCAAAGAAAATTTTTTAAAAAACCCCCTAAAAACCAATCGGGGGGGTTTAAAAAACCAAGGAAAACCCACCCCAAACCCCCC
>NC_051400.1:17646269-17646468 GCF_015228065.2 Penaeus monodon
TTTTGGGGTTAAAATGCCCTTCCCCATAATAAAAAATTTTATTTCATTCCCTAAAAAATGGTTTTACTTTTTTTCCAAAATCCCCCAAACAACCCAACAACATTGCCTTCATCAGAAAGGGGTTTTCCTATGAAGCCCTCTGGCCCTTTTGGGGCCCGCCGCCGCGAAGCAGTGGACGAAGGGGAGAGGGTTTAAAACC
>NC_051400.1:17646772-17646861 GCF_015228065.2 Penaeus monodon
TAACCTTCTTCCTTTTTCCCTTTCCCTTAAATTATACCCCCTTTTCCTTCCCCCTTTTTTTTCTTTTTTCCCTCCCCCTTTGGGCCCTC
>NC_051400.1:17649688-17649830 GCF_015228065.2 Penaeus monodon
GAATGCGGCACCCCAGACCGACCCATGAAACCCTCCCAAACATAAAAAAAGAAGGGTCTGAAAATACTTTTTGATGTGGTGGGGGTATTCCCCAAAATAAATGGGTTAGTCAAAAGACAACCGCCCCTTGCTCAGATGGGAG
>NC_051400.1:17651205-17651464 GCF_015228065.2 Penaeus monodon
TCTTCTATTAAATTAATATTATATATTCTACCTTCTCTATTTATTATTCAAAATTTTTATTTTAATTTTATTAATATATTTTATAATAATATCTCTTCTTTTTAACCTATTTTCTCTATTATAATTTTAATATCTCTTTTAAAATAATTATTTTATTTCTATTATATCTCATAATTAAATATAATAACTTATATATTATATAGTTTTATCAAATTGTGCTGTGTTTTGGGGGGGGGGGTGTGTGGGGTGTTTTTGGGGT
>NC_051400.1:17651546-17651656 GCF_015228065.2 Penaeus monodon
CTTAGAATCTATCTATTATTTTCCTCTATGTATTTATAATATCTCTATAATTTTTTTAATTTTTTTTGGAACCCCCCCTTAAAAACCCCCCCTTCCCCCCCGTTTTCCCC
>NC_051400.1:17652007-17652183 GCF_015228065.2 Penaeus monodon
ACTTTTTGTATGTAGGGATGTATATATTTTTATTATGTTTTTGTATGTATTTTTAATGTTGTATGTATTATGTTTTGAAATGTTTATGTATGAAATGTTAATGTTTTGTATGTTATATTTGTATTTTATATAAAATAGGGAAAATCCCTAAAAATCATAAAAATACCTTTTAAAAT
>NC_051400.1:17652264-17652346 GCF_015228065.2 Penaeus monodon
TTTGGTGAAATATTTTAATATCTTCTAAAATATATATTTTATATATTAATCACTAAAATATTTATATTATTTATATAAAATA
>NC_051400.1:17652477-17652771 GCF_015228065.2 Penaeus monodon
TTTAAAATATCCTTTATTTTTATAATATTTTTATTTATATATATTTTTGGAGAGAAGGGAGGAAAGAGGAGGGAGGGGAAAAGGGGGGGGCGGGGGGAAAGGACCCAAAAATCTCTCCGCCCCTCTCCCCCCCCGGCCTTGTCACAAAGCCCTTACCAAAATTAAACCCACCTCCTTCTCCACTCCTAAATCCCGTCCCCTACCCCCCCCCCCCGAGCCCCACAAACCAAATTTCGCCCATTAAAAAGGGAGCAATACTCCGCTTCTTTTAAACACAACCGCCACCCATGCGAG
>NC_051400.1:17652793-17653070 GCF_015228065.2 Penaeus monodon
TAAAAAGGGCATTCAAAAGGTCGGGCTTTTTCAAAGGGAGCTCCCAAACGGCCTACCCGCAAAACATCCCTGTCCCGAGAAAGGCCCGGGTTTTTCCCTTTTGGGTTCGTGTAAAGGAATTTTGGGCGGGGGGTTTTGTGCCGTTTTGCCTTTGGCTTATTTTTTCGGGTCGTTTTTAAACATTCGTTTTGGATTTCCGATTAAAATTTTTTTTTTTTCCCCTGTGTCATTTTTTTCCCTACCATTTTTGCTTTGTTTTGTGTGTGTGGGGGGGGGT
>NC_051400.1:17654156-17655087 GCF_015228065.2 Penaeus monodon
CCCAATTTTTAAAAACCAACATTACCCACAATACCTGGGCCCAAACCTCTACCCCCTTTTGGCCCACCTAGGGGGCCTTTTAAAAAACCCCCTTCCCCCCGGCTCCCTTTTTCCCCAAATTTAAACTCCTCCTTCGTCCCCACCACCCCCCCCCCGAAAAGATAAAAATAGAAAAAAAAAAACCCAAAAAAAAAAACCCAATTTTAAAACAAATTTAAAACAAAATAAAAAAATGACCTTGTTTTCCCCTTCTCAAAACCGGCGGGAAACCCAAAAAAGGGCCCCTTTAAGGGAAGGGGCCCTCTCCTTTTCCCTCCCAGCGGGGAAAGAGCCCAAAGGGGCTCGCTCCCCCTTTTTATTTTCCTGTGTTCGTAAGCGTTGTTTAAATAAAGCTTCCAAAATTACAGTAAAAATTTTACCCATGAATGGCCCTTTGGACTTGAAAATCAAAAACACACACACGCACAAATTCAGGACCCCATCCAAATCTCATTCTTTTTTATTCAAATTTTGGGGGTCCAATCTCTCCTGAGCCCCAAACACATAATTAAAATTCATTTCCCAAAAAGGGTAATTTTTCCCAACCTTTTTTCCCCAACCTTTTTTTTCCGCTCCCTAGAAAAGTTCCAGAATTTGAAAACGAGAAAACCCCCAAAACCGGGGAAAAACTTTCCCTTTTTTCTTTTTTTTCCCAAAAAATGCCCTAAAAATTTGGGAAATTCCCCTGCGAATAAAAAACCACCCTTTCGAAAGTTTTTTTTTTTTCCCTGAACCATCTCTTTATCTCCGCTACAGATCTGAGATCCTGGGAGCACCTCCAGAACTGTACATATATGTGCATGTTGTTGTGTGACCTTTGTTCGTGGCGTTTACGATATCCGGCACCAGGTCCTTCCGGGCGGACGGACATTATCGCGACCGCGTTTAGCGG
>NC_051400.1:17655912-17657388 GCF_015228065.2 Penaeus monodon
TAAAATGAAAACAATAGAATTACAATTTTCCTACTACACACGGCACTGGTTAAGTCATCACAGCCTCTACAGTTGAAACGTAAGCGAAGCACCAACTGCCGATTTGTTAATCTCTCTGGCAAATCAAATAAGGCGCCCCACCCTTAGGCTACCTAATTGGCTGATTCATAATGTTCTAACAATACTAACATGTATCATAATTGAATCTGAATATAAATGTCATAACCTTAAAGTAATTTAGGCAAATATATGACGTCTTTACTTGACATAGCTCATTTTGAATCGTATAACAATATTCATTTTGGTTTTGGAAATATTTAACCTTGTGGTGTATGGCGTGATTTTCCTGAAATAAAAAGAGAAGCATCTGACCGCTCCTTCGCTCAAAGGCAAGATTGTTTTCGCTAGCTAAATCTTCTTTCGAAACTCGGTGAACCGGAGACAACTATTCCTCAACAGTCAGCATCCACTGAACGCTACGCACCAACGAAAGGGGGCAAATGTCTGTGCCAAATATCGTCACCTAAAATGATGAACAGCAACAACAACAAACACGACCATGCCAATAATAACAAAATGAGGCGATAGCACATGAGGGAAAAAAACTATGAGAAAATGATGAATATGAAGAAGATGAAGAAAATGAGATTGAGACCAAAGATAATAACAAAATCAGTGAAATAAAAACTAAAAGATCCAATGAAGAATATGAAGAGAACATTATAGAAAAATCAATAAAATACAAACTGAAAGATCAACTGACGAATTAGAAAAAAAGAATTTTCACTGAGGTCAATGAATGAATTAAGACAACCTCAAAATCCGTGGGTCTATAACAATAAAAAATAGGGGGTATCAGAGGAGGAAAATCCACGAAGAGACCAAATATGAGGATAAAGGATAAAAATAAACCATCTGCCGCAATAAAGAAACGCCCAAGGCCTGGCCTGAGCGGAGGCACAAGCAGACCCTGACATGTGGCCGAGGATACCTGTACAAGGCTGGGCCATTACCAACATCCCATTAATCTGAATCCGGACAAGCATATCAGATAATCTGAATGAGAAAAAGTAAATTCATTATATTTCCAGCGATATATATGTATCTCCCTCCATTACAAGAATAAAAATGTAATGGATACGACGCCCTTGCCAGTCACTGCCGGCGCTCAGCATTTGCACAGGTCAGTGTGATTGGAGAAAGTTATGATAACCAACCCATTATATAATATCACATGTTACAGTAAATAAGATGAGATTGTTCAAGTGTAAAATACGTTTCATAAATAGGAAAGGTCAGTTTTTGGCGGGAGGGGGGGGGGTAACTTCAGGGGATCTTAATTAGCAAAACTGGTCCATCAATTGGGAAAATATAAGTGGTTTACTTTCAGATCGAGGTCTACGAACAGAAAAGTAAGAGTAATGGTAATTCTAGCACATACTGTAATCAGCACCTTGAGGAAACATGAATAGAACA
>NC_051400.1:17657674-17658063 GCF_015228065.2 Penaeus monodon
TGAGCAGAGATCATACTGTGCAATGGCGTCTAACCTACACCTCCCCGCTGCTTGCATCTGCTCTGGACGGCCATAAAGGATTTGAAAATTTTGCTACAGCGTTCTAGGTGGGCGGCCAAGCGTAACGTTTTGTTAGCACGCCCACGCCCACACGAGTGAGAAGAGCTCCCTCAGCCCGCCCACACTCCTGCCGCCACTCTGTCGTATCATGCACGCCCACATTAATGTGACCCGGATTTATGATGGACGACCCGGCTACTGCACAGTCATAGAGCGCCCGCCATGGCGTAATAACGTCAAGTAACTTAACATGCAAAACCTATGTGCTTTACAGAGTCATATGTTGCTGAAAAATTGACATGAATTAAAGAGTACTATAATAAATAACT
>NC_051400.1:17660462-17660766 GCF_015228065.2 Penaeus monodon
TAAAAAACTCGGTTTAATATATGGAACTTAAGCATTATACATAATATAAACCGTTTAAAGTTCTCCCGACGACAACGACGTATTATAGCGCCCCGGAGCCTGATCGCAAAACACCAGGAATGCCTTGGACTGCAATCAGTGCCGGGAAAGCTAAACAAATAACGACCCCGGCGGCGAAAGCGGCCGCTGAGCAAGAGACGGCGAGCACTGCCTCTGGAACGACGTCTAAAGGCGATGTTAATGGGTCGAAATCGGTGTCGTGACCCGCCGGTAGGTGGGGTCACCCGCGGCTCGCGAGGCTCCA
>NC_051400.1:17660807-17661125 GCF_015228065.2 Penaeus monodon
ACCGCGCAGTTTGTGTGAGGGGGTGGGTGGAGGGGGGAGAGCAGGAGTCACTCTGACATCAGCAACAAACATAAAGATATGAAAACCGTGAAGTTCACTTGTTAATAATCCTTCAAAATCGAACTATTATACGCATCATCGCCAACTACACACAAGTATAAGAAACAAACAAATTAATCTAACTTCCATAAGAACCTAAATACCCACCCCCTGGAAAAAGCGAATCAACCATTTTTTCTTCAACCAAACTCGAAGACTGGGACTATAAAGACGCGCCACCCATGAATAAAACCGAAGTTGCATTGCCTGCCTGCCTGC
>NC_051400.1:17661215-17662673 GCF_015228065.2 Penaeus monodon
GTCAGCTTATCAATGTTTCTTCCTGTCGATGTCCAAGAATTCCAGCTCTCGTCAGATGCTCTTCTAAACGTCACCATACCTGCAAAAATGAAAAACAATTGTCTTAATTGTAAATTATAATGGCTAGATTATGTTCGGTTATAATAATGGGTTAGCCAAAGGAATTGTCTTTATCAGGTGTGTCTATGAATTAATGTGTTGTTAATACGTGGTATATCGATGCTAATTATATATTCACATTTTAATCATAACTCAATCTTTGAGGATAAAATGGGACTGCAAATGGATTTATTGTTTTCCTTAAATACTTCAATACTTTTCTGCATTTTCTTAGACATACGAATGTGTGTATGATTATATAAATACATGTGCCGCATTAAGCATCCCGTCTTGAGGGAATGTTACTGCTTTGATAAATAACTTAACGGCAGTGTCTTGCTTTGATAAATTATGCATTTTGCGAGACGACAGCTCTTAAATTCTCGAAAATGCTTGATTCTTCACTTGCGTCAAACAAGGACTCCATTATCCTGATTTTAAAATGTCAGATGATAAAAAAAAAATATTAGGTGAAATATGTACAACAGAGAGAAACAATAATAATAACACTCGTAAAAAAATCTGATAAAGTAATACGTGAGAGTAAATAGCGGAAACAAGACAACGAGGAGGTCAAACATCATCCGAAGGCCAAAACGGGGCTGGATTTCCGATTCCCATTCTGAATTCACTGCCATTCTAGGAAGGAGCAGCAGAGATGGACGAGGGAAAATGGCAGAGAATGTTGGGGCCCTGCTTGTATGTGTGTGTCTGCATTATTGTGTGCGCCTGCCAAAGCAGCGCCATATTTGACTGACAGATCATATTCTCATAAATAACGATAAAATTATGCTTAATATCATGCACCTGAGAGGAGAAAAACATATTTACGGAATCCATCACTCAACGGCATCCTATTTCGCCCATGACATACCTCACGGCTCTCTACAACATCCCCTTAATAAACCGATTAATTACATCAAGAATCCTCGGATCTCTCAAACGAGTTCTACGATTATCGCCGGCCAAGTATCACGTGGGGAAGGGGGACGGGAGGGAGAGAGGGAGGGGGAGAGGGGATGGGAGAGAGGGAGGGGGAGAGGGGATGGGAGAGAGGGAGAGGGGGTTAGAGGGGAGGGGGAGACAGAGGGAAATAACGTATTCTCCAAAACAAAACTCAAGACTTAAACTGCATGTAAAATGGGACCTTAAATTGTACGCTGTAGACGATGACGTCACAGGCAGCATATTTGGAGGTAATCTCAACGACAAATCTCGATCTCTTATTTTTTAATCAGCTTGCTGCATCGCTGTCGTAAACAAAGGCGCCGAATTTGGAAAGGGGCGCGCGGACGCTAACATGGAAATTGGCGACCAGATTTTCCCATGATTTTCCCTCTAAATCAAGGAAAAAGAAAC
>NC_051400.1:17663569-17664813 GCF_015228065.2 Penaeus monodon
CTTCCATGTGGCTAAGACACCGAAGCTTTCTACCACCAGTGCACAGAACATTCCTTGCCGTGAACTGCATCTGGTCTTAATACTTTACATCTAATTCTAAAAAAAGTATTCTTAACTCGCACGTGACATTGGGATCATTTCTCGTAACTTGCTAAACAATCATAAATCAATTTTCAAAATACTTGTTGGAACATATTTTGCGCTTATGGTCAAAGTTGGTCGTACGTATGAGTGCCTCGTAACAATATTTCATGCACACTATATGCACTTGCGCTCTCTTGCACTCGCCCCCCGACTGCCCCGCCCAACAACACGGCCGAGGCGCAGGAGGCATCCGAAGGGCGGCTGATCCTCCCGCGCCACGCCTCCTGCCCCGTGCGCCCTACGAAACTTTCCTGAAATAAATAAATGTATCTGAAGTCCCTCTTTCATGGATTCAGCACACCTTTCACAGCAGAAAACATCTAAAATACTTTTTTTTAATCGAATGAAACCCACCGAAGAGAGAAAAATAGGAAGATGAAAATTTAAAACAGCGTCGGCAATGGCTGGCCGGGAATTTCAAGGCTGCGTCGCCGACCACCTTTCGCGGAAGGAACCCACTCGCTCCCATCTCCTACCCCCCCCCCCCCACCTGGGTGAGGCCAAACACGCCCCGCATCGCACCCTGTGAGCCTAACTCCTTTACTCTCGCATAATATATGAACGCTTTTTCCTCTAAATGAAGAAAGTAACGTATGAGAAAGGAATGCTTTTTGTATTTAATCTTACTCTTTCGGAGGTAAACGATGGTGCCGGTTCCCGCGCTCTGAATGGATGACTTGAGGGCGTAGCTTTATGCAGTAAAAATTGAATTCCTTATTAGACCGGGCGTATATTCAGAATCTTTCACTTACAAATGCTTGCTTGCGAATACGCTAGCGCGCACACAAATCACACCGTACAGGCACAAGCATATAGACACAAACGTAAGTAGACACAAAAAGAGGGGTCCTAACGTAAACGGTTTAATCAGAATGAAAATCCGCCATAAATTCATCTAATGAGAACTACAACTAAATACGCTCACATTAGGATGCATGTAAAATATCGGGAATGCGCAAAAACCCGAACAATTAAGACGAGCATCTACAAGCGCAATCGGCCGTGTAAATTGAAACAAGTTTTCAAGCAAATTTAAATAGCAGGGCGAGCCAACTGAATAGTAATGAGGACTCGTAAATACCCTCGCTTACCTAGGTGAC
>NC_051400.1:17664875-17665982 GCF_015228065.2 Penaeus monodon
TATTGAAAAACGGCTCTTACGAGACACGAGACACGCCCGTTCATACATATGCAAATGCCTTCAAGTAATAAAACCCGACAAGTCAAATGGATAGATTCGAATATTAACGAAGCTGTGCACGTGCTTTCTGTGTCTTTTTAGTCGACACGTGATTTTAAATGTATCTTTTGTCACCTGTATTATTATCATTATATATTACCATATTGGCGCCTTCTCGGCGTTCGCTTGCGACATGATAACTTAAATCAGCACACCTCTTTACCCTAACGCCACCGGAGCTTTAAATGCATTCTGGTTTCAAAATGTCAACATGGCGATGATTGTTGTTGAAATAATGGTGGTTAGGACACACATCACGCCTTATTTGAAGTGTCTGCGTATCAGGTACCTGCACCACGCGAAATTATTTTTCTTTAAACGTCACTTCGGGTTTGATTCGTTGTATCTGGTGTCGAAGTAGACGTCACAAACGACCTGCCCGACACTCGCTGACGGTAAGTTATGGCGCTCTACATAATCTTGATATTACATTCATTTTAGATGATTTCTGCGATAAGCCGCGCCCTGAAAGTGGCACCTATTCTTGCACTTGTCAAAAACAAAAATACAAACGAATATCTATTAAACTAAAATTTTAAAAAGTACATGATGATTAAAGAGGAATTTATTAATCTTATAATGACCTCACATAATGATAACAAGTCGAATACACAGGTCAACTGATGAACCTTCAATTTATCATCGCGTCCTGTTGATATCTAGGTCATTTATCTAGCTACGCTAACGAATATACGCTACTGACTAAAACATTCACAGCCATACAGCATCTGTTTCTATATAAGTAAAGTTATTATCACTACCTAATAGAAAGAAAGAAATGCTAAATACGTGCATATGCGCTCCCTGGATTTTTATTCCAAACAAGGTGTCAAAATATTTGCGTGTCAATTCGACCTTTGCTTTCAAAACTTTCGGAGATGTCGACGAGACTGACTGATAGCTTAAAGAAGAACTGGTCAGCTGCATGTTGCAGTGTTGCAAACGAAGAAGGCGGCCGGAATGGACCATGAACCGCCACGGTTGCAAAGTACACAATAATGCACTGCG
>NC_051400.1:17666039-17666115 GCF_015228065.2 Penaeus monodon
TCATTAGTTTGCCTCTCCAATATTCACTGATTATCCCCCCCCCCATCTCTCTCTCTTTCATGTTCTGTGTCAAAGT
>NC_051400.1:17668331-17668742 GCF_015228065.2 Penaeus monodon
CAAAGTAATCATCTGGATAAATGAAATCATAAAACAAAATTATCTGATACAATAAAAGGCGAAAAAGACATTAAGTAGCTGTTTGTCGATGCAACTGACGGCACTTTTTCGAGAAAGACACAGATAAATAAAGGGAACAAGTTTTTTTGCCAATAGCTTAAATTTGTGGAATGTGCAATTCGCCCGAAAACCCGTTCCGGCAGAATTTATATGTAGATTATCTCGGTTCATGCGTATTGGAGCGGTACTAAAGCTATATAAACCACTTCACATATCACGGACACGGGGTAAGAGCCTGTCACTAAAGGAGGTGAGGAGCGGAAACACACGGGGGATAATAATTAAGATATCTTCGACCTGATGATATTGATGCTGACTGTACCATCGTGGAGGGTTAAAGCCCGCATTCGT
>NC_051400.1:17668930-17669159 GCF_015228065.2 Penaeus monodon
CCCGAATTATGCCAAATGTATTCTAGGAAAGAGAGGAAGACAGGCATTATTCACCGTATCTCTGTTTATGAGTTTTAAAGTTAAAAATGAAATTTCTACTGTCTTGTATACTTGTTTATGACGTATCCACTTAGTGCGAGAGCAATTTCGAATTCATATGTTAATATATAACTCAATGTACGTCCTCATAATTCAACATTATGCCAAATGCAGAAGCACAATACGAAAA
>NC_051400.1:17669406-17669746 GCF_015228065.2 Penaeus monodon
TTTTCCTGCCACATTTACAGACATTACAGACTGCTGTATGCCATATATTATCATAAAAAACGAGTTTTGATGTCGAGACGCGAGTTCCCGCAGACACATGATTGGCCGATCAGACATCAATATATAATGTTCGCTGACCAACCATGGCTTCACTCGGCTCAGCTGACGTGTCGCGCGACCTCGGCCCCCAGCAGTCACGAGAACTTGAGACTAATTCTCCATCACATGTCCCGGTCTGATTCTACAACCTAAAACAATCTTTTTAGGTAAGGGCGTCACATGAAAAAAAATTGAATCGCCAAAGCTACGACTGAGCAACTTTTTTTCCCAGTGTAAAATT
>NC_051400.1:17670524-17671046 GCF_015228065.2 Penaeus monodon
TACCCGTCAGACGGCTGTTTTGCCGACAAACGGTTCTTGACGCAAACAAGAATTTTCTAATTGGATTTCATTCAGAACACATGTATTTACCTGCAAGTTCTCGTCCCTTTGTTTTCTTCTTTTTTTAAGTTCGGTTGCGTTTGCAGATTTTCTTTATTAACCAATTTCTTTAAGTAATCTACCTTTGTTGTTATAAAAAATCGCAAAATATCTAACCGGATACGAGGGTCCCCAGAAGAGACAGGACTCCCTAAACAGTCGAGAGTCTAATGAAAGACACTGTGCCAGCCAGCCCCCTACGGTTTAAACAGAGTATCCCACCAAATGCACGGAATTGCAAACAAAAAGAGCACAAACTCCACCGTTGAGAGCACCGACCGGCAAGCCAAGCGCCCTCGTGTCTGGGTCGTCTGCCAGCGCCCGGCCTGCTAGCGGGGACGACGGCAAGACACAGAGAGAGGGAGGTTTCTTAGAGGCTCAGCGCCATGTGTCCCGGGGTCTCGGTGACACATGGAAGCATTC
>NC_051400.1:17671362-17671805 GCF_015228065.2 Penaeus monodon
TAAGCAACTCTAGATATAAGTAATGCGAGGCCCTGTCAGACAAAAAAAATCAAAATGAATTAGCAGATCTACCCTGCGCATGGCAATAATCCGAATATTCGTTTTTAACTGCAACGCCGTTTATGCAAACACATTGCTACAACATCATCTGCACAGAAATGATGACACCATTTTCTCCTTCCAAATTGCAATACCTTATCTGCAAAAAATATCAGTACTTACAACGCAATCACCCGTACTGCGTAAATCTGTCCCTGACCTTTCGCTCCTTCGAGGGAAAAGATGAAAAAAGAGATTGCAGATCACGAAAGGATATATACGTCGCTGCGTGTCCACTGATCAGTTATTGTGTAACATACAGTTATGCAAGTCTAATGCGCAGTAATAGTGACACTCACAAATTTCTTTTGGGCTGGGACTTTTTCTTGCTCTCTTTATATCTG
>NC_051400.1:17671939-17672156 GCF_015228065.2 Penaeus monodon
CGATCTCCTCTTGCAAAAATAAATATCACTGTCTTCCAACGTTAATTCCATTTTCCCTTTTTTCTCTCTTTTCGTCTCATTCAGCCACCACGCTTTTTCCCCGGTTTGCCTTGAGAGCGAGGTCGCATACCGAGCGAAGGGAGAACACATGATTTCCCTTTAAGGAAAATCAAGACATTCCGAAGCAACGCAATGAATACATGAAGAAATCAAGAGC
>NC_051400.1:17672264-17672591 GCF_015228065.2 Penaeus monodon
TGGGTGTATGTATACGCCCGTGCTCTGTGTGTCTGTATGCGTATTCATTCAAATTTAGCAAGAGAACAGACAACATAAACACTAATATTTGCCGTATCTTAATCTTCCAATCGGCTTCTTTCATTTCTCCCGGTAAGAAGGTTAAAAAAAACCTGACACGCAGAATCTGAAGACATATATGAGATGCTGTAATAACCCTAGTTCACTTTTTAGTTCTCTCTTCCCTCAGATGAAAAGCTGTAAAACTACGAAGATGAAATATAGCGTCATGTTATTGGGGCATTAACGAACTCGAGAATGCGGAAGGATTTTCTCCAGAATGTTACT
>NC_051400.1:17673477-17673744 GCF_015228065.2 Penaeus monodon
TCCTCATCAGCACGAGGGCATCTCCACCCAGATGAGGCGAGCGACGGAGCGAATGAAGAGCCTCGCTTCCGCAACACGCAACGGTTCTCGCCTTAATAGAGGCGTCAGTCACAGAGCGGTCTTTCTTGTGCTTCCCTTCGTCAGGAGCCTCGTTCCACGGGCATCTTACGAAACCCAAAGCGGCCAAAGCACAAGCGTCGATGACCCAACAACACGAATACGATCGGGATACGATCCAGCTTTTTGCGTTTCTTCCCCAGACAGAAA
>NC_051400.1:17673776-17673999 GCF_015228065.2 Penaeus monodon
TAGGCAGGCATGAGAGCGAAGGCACCAAACCAGGAGGGGGCATCGGGTGCGCTGATGATTAATGGACCTAGAAAACACGAGAGCGAGATCGGAGATGGGCGAGAATGCATCAAAAAACGATAAGAGGGAAAGAGATAAGAAAAAGAGAAAGGGTCAGTGGAGTGAGAAGACAGTAATACGAGGAAATGATGAAGTGATGGTGATCAGGGAGAAGAACGACGGT
>NC_051400.1:17674071-17674709 GCF_015228065.2 Penaeus monodon
AAGGCCCTACTACATGCCAACCACATAATCGTGCCTCAGCTTGGCATCATCGAGCCCTGCGAGCGCCGCCCCCAGTGGCACTGCCCCACAGCTGACTACCTTCTCATATATAATTTTTATTTCTGTTTTATCTTCTTGTGAAAGGAGAAAATTATAAATAACACATCGTGCGTCCGTTTTACAGGCGTTTGATATATAAGAGCAGACTTGCCCCAACGACATGCGAGAAAAAACAGACGTATGATTGAACGAAAAGAATAAATAGTACATCAAAATATGAAATAAAAATCGTACATTCGTAAAAAAATCAAGAGTACATCATAAAAAAAACAAGAAAAGAGATAGGAAAAAACACGACAAAACATAATCAATTAGTATTGCTGTAGTAAAAAATACACCATAAAAATATTAGGAAGAAATCATAAACATCACAGGCAGCGACGAGCTCTTTTTGCCGGGGCATCGGCGTCGGGCTCTGCGGGCGCCAGGCACGTCACGCCCAAGTCCTTCGTGGCCGACAGTAACAGCTGGCTCCGGAAATACGCCCATAGCCTGGGGCGGTTCTGCTGGGGGGTGTACAATTCTAGGCCTTATTTTTACCTTTTCTTTTATGTTAGATATTAATCTCTCTCTTATTC
>NC_051400.1:17674819-17675595 GCF_015228065.2 Penaeus monodon
GAATAAGAGAGATATTAATATGAATGAAAGTTATGAAAGTTATCAAACCAGTGTTCAAATATCAACTATACATATTGCTATAATAAGCTAAATTGATATTGTTGTCATTATTATTAGAAAGGCGATGATGGCTTTGAAACAAGTTCCCATTTGCTATGAAGTGTAACCGAGAGCTAAGAGATGAACAAGAACAGAAACATAAATGCAAAAATATCAACCCAACACTGTCATTACTCCTCCATGCATCCCCCCCACCAACTCCCACACCACAACCACAAAAAAGAAAAAAAACGAAAACACGACTCGAGCGCATGTCCTCCTCATGACACTCCTAATACGCGACGCAATGATTAATGGACTGATAGCGGCGGCGCGTCGCAGCCGATTAGGGAACGGGAGGGGGGGGGGGGAGCAGCTGTGTGGTGTTGGTGGTATGTGCGATGTGTAGATGGTGACTATGGTGATGGTGTGTGAGATGATGCTTTGGGGATAAGGATGGGGTGTGCAAGATGAGGATGGTGTCACTGAGCCACGCATTAATATCGGAAAATAATAGTAATTATCATTATTGTTGGTTCTTTCGATTAGTTCATTTTACTTTTTCATACAACCAGTTTGGCTGGTGATGGTAATAATTCTGATGACGATGTCACCGGAGTGAAATACAGGAACTACTTTCGGCAGAAGTAGCAAGTAAATATAACAGTTTCAGTCGGATTTGGGTTATTCTCAACATATTCATCATGCAATTAAAGTAAAGCTACGTCTAAGACAGT
>NC_051400.1:17675659-17675726 GCF_015228065.2 Penaeus monodon
CTAAGTCTCTACGTATCAAAAATAAGTTTCTTGAGTTTTGTTATGGAAGATACTGTCATGCTTTTCT
>NC_051400.1:17675897-17676675 GCF_015228065.2 Penaeus monodon
ACAGTGACCACACGCGACGCTTCTCCCCAAGTGATTCGCGAGACGCCCCTGAAAGGCCTCCGTCGCCGCTTCCACGGCGCGCGCTCACAGGGACGTGTCGTAACGCTAATTGTCAGCACGCAGCGTCCGCACGACTCAAGGCGAAAATGGCAGTACGTGCAGTACCGGCTGCCCCGCCCGCCCCCTCCCCCGCCACCACGTCGTCCCGGCCTAGCGTCTGCGGCACCTTCGTCCCCCTGGCAGTTTCCCTCAATCCCGTCTTCCCTTTTCTTCCTTTTTTAATCTTTTATCAACCCTCCCTCACAGCCCTTTCACTTCTTCCCTCCACCATCGCCCCACCTCGAGGGAACGACCCGTCAAAAGCCTCGAATCATGAGGGCGATCGATGCTGACCTAAGGTTAAGTGTCCAATAAAAGCGATATCACTCCTAATGGCCCCCGAGTCATGCAGGTCGGGCGCATGCGGGCTGGGCAATCTGTCGCGGCCATTGTTTCTTGAGATTTACGTGCGATAGGATCAGTTACGTCTTGCTTAATGGGGGCCAAGGCAATGGATTATCAAAACAAAGCTACTTGCGGAGAAAGAGAGCAGCGTTGAGGGGACGGCGTCATGATATTTGCACGCTGCTGCACGTCATGCACGTCGCTTACTACGAAAGTTCCTAAATCGTTATTTATTATTCAATTATTCCAATGAAATAAATAGGGAAAGAAAAAGAGACAAAGAGATAAAGAGTCTTGGTACCCTCCTCCCACTCTCCTCTTCCTTTTTCTGTTA
>NC_051400.1:17676755-17677139 GCF_015228065.2 Penaeus monodon
ACCTGCGTAACTCCACAATCCCAAGGACCAAACAGAGGAATAAAACCGTCCCCAAAAGGGTGTTCCGAGGAGCCAGAGAGACAAGTTATCAGGGAACAGCCGCAGAAACACGGTCGCAGCAGCCCCGCGTCGCCCAAGTGTTCTCAGACAAGGACTTTCATGGTCTCTTCTCCTGGAAACATCGCATTGTACAAATTATACAACACAAACACAACCACACAGCATCGATAAACGCGAGAGTATTTGCATCGTGCGTTGCAACTCGCAAAATGCGTTTAGAGAAATATACCAATATCATTTATGAAAAGAATGAGAAAAGGAATGTAAATCGAATGCGGCAGAAAAAAAGTGAAAAAAGAGAAGTAAATACTAAATCAAAAACCT
>NC_051400.1:17677215-17677484 GCF_015228065.2 Penaeus monodon
CGATCATGTGAACAGGACAAACGCCGACGAAGACTCGTTGACGCCCTCAGTCTACTGAAGATCGGCTCAGACCCTGGGCACGTCTACCAACAGACGTGCGAAAACAGGACAGGGAAGGGAGAGAAGGAGACACAGGGAAGGGAGAAAGAAAGACGGATAAATAGAAGGAGAGAAAAGGCCAAAAAAGACGAAATGGGAACTGCCAAGATAAAAAAGAATATGGGACACTGAAGAAGTGATCAAGACTAACCGAAAAAAACTATACGATT
>NC_051400.1:17678000-17678256 GCF_015228065.2 Penaeus monodon
ACGAGGTGGCCAATGACAAACCCCAAAACTTATATCTATTATTTCCACGCCTTAAGACAGAATAATAAATGATTATCGGGTAGCTATCCACGCGCATCTACACCCACAGACAAACGTTCTATATGAAAAAGGGAAAGAAAGAGGTCTTTACTACCGCAGATAAACTTGAGTGAGACAAAAGCCGCCTTTTCCGATGTTTACGGCATCCGCTCGCGCGACAGGAATTGAGAAGGCGGTAAGCATTTATAAAGTCGCT
>NC_051400.1:17678498-17678771 GCF_015228065.2 Penaeus monodon
CAGTTTTTAATTGATACCGGAAAAGTTGGCTAAAGCCTAACTTCACATCCCGGAAAAAAACATTCTAATACTGTTTAATGACATCATTCGCTGTCACTATCAAGTACGTGAATCTCAGACGCTACTCGCTCTCTTTCTTCCGCAGCTTCTCTCTCTCTAAAATTCTCATTTTCTCTACTCTTGTGTTTCTCTGCCTGTCTGTCTTGGTCTTTTTTCCCTTTCCCTCCTCCCTCCCTACCTTGCCATGGAGGTGATGGCAACAATGAAACTAAC
>NC_051400.1:17680886-17681578 GCF_015228065.2 Penaeus monodon
CCTCCGCAATAAAGCTCAATTAATGTGATGTCTTAAAAGTCTCCTTCGCTTTGGGATGAAGATGTCTTGAATGGCCGCCTCTCGTGCCGCGTCACTGTTCCGAGGTATTCATGAGAGTCAGCTTGATAAGAATCCGGCCGCTGAAGAAAATATAAATAAATGGGAAATCAAGAAAAGTTTCAATCAGTGTTTATCCGAATAATAAATTTTTTTTATTCCAAATATGAACTAAATGTAATGCCTCGAGATCTGATTGAGATTCTGGAGTGACTTTAATTTAATCCTTTCGCCTTCCCTCGTCCAGTTCTCATCATCTTTTTCTCTATTACATGTGTATCTACCTACTACTATCATCACCAGAGCATCCTCTCTTCCTTCAGCATCAATACATTTTTCCTTTATCATCACCAACATCAACGCCACCTCCCCCGACTCGCGCTGCCGCAGTATCTCCATTAACTTTTATTTCAGTGGCGTTCTCCGCATTCCTCAGCCAATCTCTCAACATCCAAAAGAGTTTTCTCAAGATGCCCTGACACTATTATCGCCCAGGAATCCCTCTGCAGTATATCTATCTTTGTAAAAATCTATTTTAAACACTAGGGTATTTAAAAGTTTTAGCCACTGCCAAACTGCATTCTAAAGATAAAGTGATGCAGACATTTGTTCACGCAAATTTAGTGGCTTGTATG
>NC_051400.1:17685247-17685461 GCF_015228065.2 Penaeus monodon
AGCAAAGCCACAAGTCCATGCAGTCCCAAGGCAGCAGTGACATCCGCATTCTCATTTCTGAAAATTAAGATCTATTCGCGGGTCCCTCCTTCCCGCCCCCCCCCCCTTCCCTCCCCCCCTCCGCCCGGACTGCCCCCCGTTCCGGGAACTCCCATTTAAGCAAATCGCACAGCCTCCGTGAGCAAGGATTTGAAGAGGAAAGGGGCGGGGCGGT
>NC_051400.1:17685684-17685764 GCF_015228065.2 Penaeus monodon
ACATAAAACAGTAGAGCAAATATCGGTGACTGGCCGTTTCGCGGCGTTTATTTCGCTCATTAGGAGTTAAAAGCCCATCG
>NC_051400.1:17686884-17687127 GCF_015228065.2 Penaeus monodon
AATCTACCCGAGATCCTTTCTATAAATTCAGCTCGTCTCATCCTCCAAACAAACAAAGGAAGCCCCGCTCAAAGGCCGCCTTCGGCTCCGAGTAAAATATGATTAATAATGTGCCTTCAACTGTGACGTAATCGCTCAGTCAAAGGAACAAGATCTTTATGTAAACACTCTTCACACCATTCGGCTTATTTGTACTCATAATAAATGGCTTCACAATTATGAGGCCATTATGTCTCTGTCTTT
>NC_051400.1:17687567-17688050 GCF_015228065.2 Penaeus monodon
TTAGCTGGGAGTGAGCCCCTACAAAAATGAGTGAGAAATTATTTTTGGGTAAAATGAACGTAGGTGGAGATATCTTGGTAACCCATTTTCAGGGGGGGGGAGGAGGAGCTGCTTATAGTCCTCCAACAAGGAGAATCCCGGGACGCCGTAACCATGATAAGGCAATAACTAGAATCACTGGGAACTTGAAAATGGTTGTCTCTAAGCTTGGAAGGATCGAATGAATAAACATCCGAAGCAAGCATACAGTACACATATGTCCATATTTACACATACACCTGTATATATAGGTGTGTGTCGTAAGATATAATGATAAACAGAATTATACAAATGATAGCATAAGTTATAGGGTGCGCTATGGAAATGATAGCGATAGTACTTATCAATAACAACAGCAAAGACGTCGGTAATGACCACTCAATCCCCTTCCTTATCCCTTTCCCCTACAACTCCCTCTCTCTTACCTTCCTTTATCTTTTTCTT
>NC_051400.1:17688157-17689318 GCF_015228065.2 Penaeus monodon
TCCAGAACACAAAAAGGCAGCCAATAAGCTCGAACGCAAAGTAAATGCCCTGCTATGAATAACAAGCTAAGATTATTTTATCATGAATTTTCATCTTCGACTTAATTTGGACATGGTGATTAATATCGAGGAAAACAAAAGCTCCTTTGGATCCAATTACGATTATCTAAATTCAAGGGAACTAACTTGCAAGCGAGTGCGTGTGTGTTTGCGTGAGTGACTGAGGAAAAGGGAGTGGAAGAGAGGGGAGAGGGGAACGGAGAGTGTGGGAGGGGGAGAGGGGAGGGAGAGAGGGGAGAGGGGAACGGAGAGTGTGAGAGGGGGAGAGGGGAGGGAGAGAGGGGAGAGGGGAACGGAGAGTGTGGGAGAGGGAGAGGGGAGAAGGGAACGGAGAGAGAGTGTGGGAAAGTGAGAGGCGAAAGGGGAACAGAGAGAGTGTGAGAGAGGGAGAGGGGAGAAGGGAACGGAGAGAGCGTAGGAGAGTGAGAGGGGAGAGAGGGACGGAGAGAGGGTGTGGGAGGGGGAGAGGGGAAAGGGAAACGGAGAGAAAGTGTGGGGGAGAGTAGGGCGGGGAGGGAGGGAGGGAGGGAGGGAGGGAGGGAGGGAGGGAGGGAGGGAGGGAGGGAGGGAGGGGGAAGGAAGGGAGGGAGGGGGAGGGAGAGAGAGAGAGGGAGAGAGGAAGAGAGAGAGAGAAAAAATGATACATACACAGTAACGCACATTGCATATATTCGCAAGTCTGACGCTCATCCATGAAACAAGGCCGGAACCAAAATGACCGACAACAGCCCGCACTTGGAACCAAAGAGTAATGCAGGGAGTGAAAATCTTTACTTTTTTCACCCTGACCCCCCCTCTCGCCCCTCTCGTGCACATGGAAACACATATCCTAAAATCATATCAGTTGCACTTTATATCTACAGCAATGCAATCACCAAGCATGACAACACTGGCTACGCCCTTCGCCATCGCCAGTGAAGATCGGGTTACAAGCATACGCACAGAGATAAGATATTAATGTAGATATCCCGCGCCTTAAATCCGCGATTCATTATGCACGTCACGTTTCGTAAATATCATCGCAGCCGGTCAGGCTAACAACTGATGTTAGTGATTGGCTGTAATCTATTCACAGATGTATCTGCAGTGGATTGTGTTTGA
>NC_051400.1:17689486-17689555 GCF_015228065.2 Penaeus monodon
CGCAACAACCTCGAACTGACCGAAGAACCCTAGTAAGACGGCTTCGCAATTAGGCGGACACGTAGGTAA
>NC_051400.1:17689710-17691586 GCF_015228065.2 Penaeus monodon
AATATTCAATAAGATGCAAGTGCACTGGACGGTGTACCTTCGTCTCGGTGGACAGAGGTCAGGGCAAGGTGCAGGCGAACAGCGGTCTAAGGGTAATAATTACATATTCTTATATCATGTAATCGAGACAGTAAGTAATAACGGTAAATCTATACTCATATAAGGGCAAACAACTACTCATACACATGCACATATATATGTGTAAGCGTGTGTACATGTTTAAGTCAGATAGCATAACTGTAAAGAAAAGTTTTGCAAAATGCCTGCTTGACTGCGAACGCGTCTTCTTGCCCAAGCATTCGTTTTTGCAGCGCGCGCGTGCGTGTGTCTTGTGTGACGAGTCATACCCGCTCACTGGTAACAGCACTTGGGCGATGTTTCGCGCCGAGCGCTCCTACAGCAGCCAACTTTAACTTCAGTTACAAGGAGAAAACGGTGCCCTACGGTGTAAGTCTTGATTGCTATGGCAGCTGTGACATAGAAGGTAAACACGGTGTCACAAACATGCGAACGCGCTTTCAGACACCCACTCAATCAAGTACTTACAAAATTTTCCATTTTACACTAACAAATGAATAATAGCATTTTGCAAAGGTAATACGAAATAGGCGCTGAAACACAAAACGAGACATTGCCATACTACTAACTTAAATGCACAAAACAAAGAACTAAATAAACAGCGAACTAAAGCCTAAGTACCTTCGCTTTCTGACAAAAGAAACCGCCTCACAAAGGCGCCTCGGGTTCCCCGCAAGAGCGTCCCCGCGTCCCAGCGCCGTCAGTCTGCTGGCCGGTGGGAGCCCGATATGCCAGCCATGTTATTAGCGTCGTGGCTGATGCTGATGGATTCCTCGCCAGAAGAACAAGAAGAAAAAACATTGTTTTAACCTTGGGGGAGGAGGGGCCTCACACTCACATTCAAGCCAAGCAGAAGCTCTCAAAAACCAACAGAAGGTTCAAAGCAGACGTGATGGTTGACAGCACCACTGACTACACGGATCTATTTATCAGTCCATCTGCATGCATGGGTCGCTGCCATCTCGAAAATATGTCTCGCATATACAGCATATATATCTTTAAAATATATGACCGAAGTGTGTCTATGTATGCTTCTGTTTCATACTAAAATTAAATGGTAAATTAAGATCCTGCCATGCATGGGTGTCAATACCAATACATTCAAAGTGCAATCAAAGATTTAATTTTCTTCACCAACAGATTCGTAGACAAAAAAAACGATTTTGTAATCAGTGGCAAAACGATACCTTAGAAAAAGTAGCCGAGAATTTCACATGGGATAGCTCAACCGAGAATCTTGAGAAACTTATCAAATAAATGCATTCAAAAGATAAAAGCAAAAATGCAAAAACTGGCCTACAAATAACTGAAGAGAGGTCATCACAAGTCGAAACCAGAGGTTCCACAGCCACGGGCAAAAATACTCTTTATTAGTGGTATGTTTTCCTCCCCCGTCCCCTCACTCTTTACCTGGGTTTATCGGAGTCCCCTTCTCTTTCTCTGTTCCTGTGTCCCCCATTCACTCTCCTCCCTCCCCCCCGCCGCCGCGACGAGAACGGAATCCTTGACACCTGCTCCTTGCCCGTGAGCCATCCCGAATGCAGGAGATGCAAAGTGGAGGCTGCGGGGGATGCAAACCTGGAGATGCTAGATGGGCTGCGCCCGAGAGTCGTTCTTATACTTCTTATCTGATGCCTAATCCACGTCGTTACCTTTATTGAAAGAATTTTTCTCCGGCGCAGAATGCAAGCGACAGTAGCAATCGAGGCTCGTCTCCGCGTTCGTTTTTCCGCTGCGCCTTTTTTCTTTTTCTTTCAGTTTACCTATCAGTTTATCTATCTCATCTTGTGTCTCCTCA
>NC_051400.1:17691666-17691873 GCF_015228065.2 Penaeus monodon
TACTCTTTATCTCACTCCTTCACACCCTCTTCCTCTCACGACGATCACTCTTCCTCACGCCAGTGTATATTCCTCTAAAAAGTAATAAGATTCCAATAATGGCCAGCCCATTTATTTTCCATCTTGATTTATTCTACGTAATGCAAGGGTTTTAAAGTGGTGTTCGCGAGCGCTTCAGGGCACGCGGGTGGAGGCACCTTGAGCCAC
>NC_051400.1:17693731-17694063 GCF_015228065.2 Penaeus monodon
TCCCCTCATTTTAAGATCTAACCCTTAGCTTAAGTGAAGCCAAGAAACCAAAGGCCGGAGAGACGAGGCAAGCAAGAAGGCAGAGAAGCAGGCAGACCAAGGATGCCCGCGCTGAAGGCGTCACCGAGGGCAGGAGGAGACCCGACGCCTTTCTATATTTGGTTGACATCGAGAGCACAACGAATCTCGTCCCTCGCCACGCCGCTTTGGTGGATCCTATTTTAAGTCTAATCGTTCTTGAAATTACAGGCTTGAAATTCCACTGTTACTTAAGTTGTCATCACTATTACTGTTATTTATATGATCGTGAGAACCAAAATCACTACCGTAAT
>NC_051400.1:17694510-17694837 GCF_015228065.2 Penaeus monodon
CTTTTGTCGCTGTCATCATCCCGTTAATCAAAGCACCACTACCACTAACATTTCTTCCAAGCAGCGATTCTCAGAATTAACACTAGTCTTCCCAGACTCTTGCTGAATGATAATAAGATAATAATAGCGCGTGCACACCAAAACACCTGTCGACCCGACGAACTGAAGAAAAAAATCTAATTAATGTACCGACATTCTTGGGCTGCTCTAGCAGGTGGGACGAGCGTCGCTTGCGGTCCAGGAGTCTGTCTTCGTTATTAGATCTACAAGTTATCGTAATGCAGTGTAAGAAGCGGGATGAGTTTGCTATCTTAAACGTTAGTACAT
>NC_051400.1:17694955-17695024 GCF_015228065.2 Penaeus monodon
CCAAAACTCCCCTCGTTAAAAAAGAAAAAATCTTTATTTCGACTTCTTTCTTCCTTCACTGCGCCACAG
>NC_051400.1:17695128-17695307 GCF_015228065.2 Penaeus monodon
AGATACTTTATAAATTACACAAGGATCGCTTCGATTCACACCTAGAACCGGTTTCCTCACCTGCCTCTCGGTTCTTTCTTTTTACAAGAATGGCCTTCAGTCTTACGAAGGAAACGCCAGAATCAAGTGACCTTATTGCTTTGATTAAGCAAGTATAACATTCGCTATAATCGGATGTT
>NC_051400.1:17695419-17695871 GCF_015228065.2 Penaeus monodon
CTAACGTGAAAGTAAAAGGAATAGGGATGGAAAAAAGACGGATATTATGAGCAAATTAACGAAAATATGACAAAAAGAGTTGATAAAACTTTTGAAAATCGAAATCAAAGAAAAGAAGCTCAACAAAAACAAAGAAAATGGGAGAAGACCAAAAGACCCCCAAACAAAAGGGAAAGAAGAGGGGGGGGGGCCCGGGAGGAGTCGACGCGGGGGGGCGGCGTGCAAAACCCGTGCCCGAGTGTGGCCCCCCTGTAGCCCTCCCCCACCGGTGCCCAAATACCCGTCGATAAGATTGAACCTATTTGGCCCGGCCCTTAAAACAGGGCCCCCTAATCCCGGTTTCGGACAGCGACAGGGGAAAACCGCACAACCTTTGCGCCAAAGGACGCGTGTGAGGGCCAGGGGGCAAAAGGGGAGAGAACACCAGCGACGAGGCAGAAATGGGGATTTGG
>NC_051400.1:17696807-17698708 GCF_015228065.2 Penaeus monodon
TTTTTATAATTTTAATTTTAAAATATATATATATATAATATTTTAATATAGAAAGATATAATATATATATAAAAATTACTTTAATAAATATTATATATTTATAAAATTTTATATATTTTATATATATTTTATATATATATAGAAATAAAACTTAAAATATATATTTTATTATATATATATCTATTTTTCCTAGTATCTATCAATCTATCTATTATCAAATCTATTATCATCACTTTTATATATTTTATGATATATAAAAATAAAAATTTTCTATATATCTATATTTATATATTACATACATTAAAATATATATTATATATATTATATTATATAATTATAAAAATTTTTTTTAAATATACAATTATTTATATATAAAATATATATTATAAAATTGATATATTAAAATAGGGGTGTATATATATATTAATATATATAAATATTATATATTTTAATATAAATTTTAAAAGGATGTATATAAAATATATTATTATATATTTTATTATATATATTTTAAATTATATTATATATATGTGTTTTATATATATATATTAAAATTATAATATATAATATAAAAAATATAATATTATTAATGTAGTAAAACCCAAAAAAATTATATAATATATATATAAATATAAATAATATATTATATTATTATAAAATTTTTAATATATATAAAATATTTAAAATATATAATAAAAAAAAAAATTATAATTAATAAATAAATATATTTTATATATAAAAAAATATAAAATTATAGAAAAATTTTAGAGAATATAAATATGATTAAAAAATAGAATAAATTTATAATTTTTTAAAATTAATATAAATTATAATAAAATTATAGATATATAAAAAAGTAAAAGGTGTATAATATAAAATTAAATATATAAAATATATAAAGTTTTAATATATATAGGTATATAAAGATAAAATGTTGTTTTCCCCCTAACCCAATAATTATAATATATATATATAAAATATATATTTGAATAAAAAAAATTTTAATATTTTAAAATTGATAATAATAAATATAATTAATAATATAATAAAATAATTTTATATATATATAAAAATTAAATTTACCATTATTTTCTATCTTTATAAATTTAAATTATTTTATATATTGTTGGAGTTTAATTATATCTAAAAATTTTATCGAAAATATATATCTACTCCATTTAAAATAAAAAATAAAAATTTTAATTAAATATATATTTATTTTTAAATTATTATTATATAAAAATATATATGGATATATATAATATATTTAAAATTTTATAATATATCTTATAAAAATATTATTCTTTAATTTACTATATAAAGATTTTAATATATATATATATATTTTTTAAATATATATTATGTATTTATTTATGCCCTAACCATATATAATTTTTTTTTTTTCCCAATTTTTATAATGGTAGTCATAAAATAGAAATTAAAAATCTAATAATATTATATATTTTA
The DNA here is from genome assembly GCF_015228065.2 of Penaeus monodon. Taxonomy (NCBI): domain Eukaryota; kingdom Metazoa; phylum Arthropoda; class Malacostraca; order Decapoda; family Penaeidae; genus Penaeus; species Penaeus monodon. The sequence continues at coordinate 17,698,275 of NC_051400.1, forward strand.
TTTTTATTTTAATATTTATTTTATTATACTTTTTAAATAATATAATATTTTTATAGATATTTTTTTAATATTTATTTATTTTGTTTTTTTTCCTTTTTTTTTTTATTTTATTATATTTTAAAATGTTGGTTACCTTTTTTTTTTCCATTTTTTTAATTTTTTCTATTTTTTTTTTTTTTTTTTATATTTTTATTATATTATTATTATTTTTTATTTTATATATATATTTTTTTTTTGTAGTAATAATTCTTTTTTATATCTTTCCTTTTTTATTTTATATATTTGTTGTGGTGTTGTTGAAAATTTTTTTTTTTTTTCCTTTCTTTTGGGGGGGTGTCCCTTTGTTGTTAAAAAATTAATCTTTTTTTTTTTTTAAATTTTTAAAATTTTTGGGTGGGAAAAAAAAATTTTTAAAGGGTTTTTGGGGGGGAATG
>NC_051400.1:17699041-17699199 GCF_015228065.2 Penaeus monodon
TTTTTTTTCCTTTCTCTTCTTTGTTTCTCTTTCTTTTGTCTCCTTTTTTTTTCATTTTTTTTTTTCCTTTCTTTCCCCCTTTTCTTTTTCCTTTTCCCCCCTTCCTTCGTTTTTTTCTTCTTTTTCCCCTTTCGTTCCCCTTGTTTCTTTTTTCCCTC
>NC_051400.1:17699356-17699469 GCF_015228065.2 Penaeus monodon
CCCTCCTCCCCGGTTGTTTTTCCGTTGTTTGCCCAACCTTCTGGGCGGGTTGTGGTCCGGGGAAACCAGGGGAGGGTTTTGAAGGGGAGTAGTTTTTTGGGGTTTTCCATCCG
>NC_051400.1:17699517-17699964 GCF_015228065.2 Penaeus monodon
GGCTCTGGGTTTTTTCCCATTTTCCTTTCTTGAGTTTTACTTGTTGCATTTTCAAAGTTCTAAGGGGGGTTTTCCCCCCTTTTTGCAACCCCGTTTTTTCCCCCCGTTCGTTTAACGTTTTGTTTTTTTCCTTTTTGAGGATAATATTTTCTCAACCCCCACCACCCCCCTCCCCCTTGTTTGTTTTTTTCCGTTTATAATGTTGGATACAAAAAGGGGGGGCCCATTTTCAATTTTTTCCTTCCTGTTAGGCCTTCTTGTAAAAAACCGGAACGGAAAAATTTTTGGTAAGACGGATCTTTAAAAAAGGGGGAAGGCCCCAAAGGGAATAAAGTTTTTGGTTTTGGGGGGAAGGGGGGGGGGGGAAAAACATATTTTGGGGATTTTGGGAAAGAAAAGTGTTTTAAAAAAATTTTTGGGGGGGATTTTTGGGGAAAATTAAAAATT
>NC_051400.1:17700430-17700849 GCF_015228065.2 Penaeus monodon
ACAAGTCCCCATACTGCCTCGTCGCTGGTGTTCTCTCCTTGTAGCTCCTGCCATCACACGCGTCTCGGCGCAAAGGTTGTGCGGTTCCCGTGTCGCTGTCAGAACCTGCATTAGGGCCATGTTTTAAGGGACGGCCAAGTAGGTTCACTCTTATCGACGGGTATTTGTCACCGGTGGCAGGGCTCATCAGGCGCCACATCTCGGGCACGGGTTCGCACGCCCGCCCGCCCGCGTCGACTCCTCGGCCCGCCGCCTCTTCTCCTTCTGTTCTGGTGTCTTCTGTCTTCTCCGATTTTCTCGTTTCGTTGAGCTTCTTCTCTTTGATTGCGATTTTCAATAGTTTTATCAACTCTTTTTGTCATATTTTCGTTAATTTGCTCATAATATCCGTCTTTTTTCCATCCCTATTCCTTTTACTT
>NC_051400.1:17700973-17701152 GCF_015228065.2 Penaeus monodon
AACATCCGATTATAGCGAATGTTATACTTGCTTAATCAAAGCAATAAGGTCACTTGATTCTGGCGTTTCCTTCGTAAGACTGAAGGCCATTCTTGTAAAAAGAAAGAACCGAGAGGCAGGTGAGGAAACCGGTTCTAGGTGTGAATCGAAGCGATCCTTGTGTAATTTATAAAGTATCT
>NC_051400.1:17701256-17701324 GCF_015228065.2 Penaeus monodon
CTGTGGCGCAGTGAAGGAAGAAAGAAGTCGAAATAAAGATTTTTTCTTTTTAACGAGGGGAGTTTTGG
>NC_051400.1:17701442-17701769 GCF_015228065.2 Penaeus monodon
ATGTACTAACGTTTAAGATAGCAAACTCATCCCGCTTCTTACACTGCATTACGATAACTTGTAGATCTAATAACGAAGACAGACTCCTGGACCGCAAGCGACGCTCGTCCCACCTGCTAGAGCAGCCCAAGAATGTCGGTACATTAATTAGATTTTTTTCTTCAGTTCGTCGGGTCGACAGGTGTTTTGGTGTGCACGCGCTATTATTATCTTATTATCATTCAGCAAGAGTCTGGGAAGACTAGTGTTAATTCTGAGAATCGCTGCTTGGAAGAAATGTTAGTGGTAGTGGTGCTTTGATTAACGGGATGATGACAGCGACAAAAG
>NC_051400.1:17702216-17702548 GCF_015228065.2 Penaeus monodon
ATTACGGTAGTGATTTTGGTTCTCACGATCATATAAATAACAGTAATAGTGATGACAACTTAAGTAACAGTGGAATTTCAAGCCTGTAATTTCAAGAACGATTAGACTTAAAATAGGATCCACCAAAGCGGCGTGGCGAGGGACGAGATTCGTTGTGCTCTCGATGTCAACCAAATATAGAAAGGCGTCGGGTCTCCTCCTGCCCTCGGTGACGCCTTCAGCGCGGGCATCCTTGGTCTGCCTGCTTCTCTGCCTTCTTGCTTGCCTCGTCTCTCCGGCCTTTGGTTTCTTGGCTTCACTTAAGCTAAGGGTTAGATCTTAAAATGAGGGGA
>NC_051400.1:17705046-17705144 GCF_015228065.2 Penaeus monodon
TTAATTGGTGCAAAAACCCCAATCCCAAAAAACTAGATTCTATTTTTTGCATATTCGTATAAACACAGAAAAGTTTTTTAGATTCTATTCTCTATTAT
>NC_051400.1:17705528-17705638 GCF_015228065.2 Penaeus monodon
GTACTTGTGTTTGGGGCGCTCGCACACAAACACAAGTAACGTTTAAGTCGTCATGGGATTCCTCATCAACAATAATTCCCCGAAACGTTAATTTTTTGTCTAACGAGGAA
>NC_051400.1:17705679-17705989 GCF_015228065.2 Penaeus monodon
TTTAAGACAAACCCCCTTAGCAAAAGTGAACCCAAAAAACCCAAAAGGCCCGGAGACGGGCAAGCAAGAAGGCAGAGAAGGGGCAACCAAGGATCCCGCGTAAGGCGTCACCGGGCAGGAGGAGACCCGAGCCTTTCTATTTTGGTTACATCGAGAGCACAACAAATCTCGCCCCTCCCCCCACCCCCCGCTTTGGGGATCCTATTTTAAGTCTAATCGTTCTTGAAATTACAGGCTTGAAATTCCCTGTTACTTAATTTCTCACTATTATGTTATTTATAGATCGTAGAACCAAAATCATCCCGAAATT
>NC_051400.1:17706308-17706724 GCF_015228065.2 Penaeus monodon
CTATACCCCATAGCTAGCTTATTTTTATCAAAGTTAACTTATTAAAATTATTTAAAATCATCATTCAAAGGCTTTTCTCCTATTGCCTTACATTATTTTTTTGCTGTCCATCCCGTTAAACAAGCACCCTCCACTAACATTTTCCAAGCACGATTTTTCAGAATTAACACTATTTCCCAGATCTTGCTGAATGATAAAAGAAATATACGCGTGAACCAAAAAAACCCTTTGACCCGACGAATGAAGAAAAAAAACATTAATGTCCCACATTCTTTGGGGTGCTCTAGAGGTGGGGGCAGGTCGCTTTGGGGCCAGGAGTCTGTCTTCGTTATTAGATCTACAAATTATCGTAAGCAGTTTAAGAACGGGTGAGTTTGCTATCTTAAAATTAGTACTTTTACCAACCCTTTGCTTTT
>NC_051400.1:17706794-17706887 GCF_015228065.2 Penaeus monodon
GCCACCATATTATTTAAATACCCAAAAATCCCCTCGTTAAAAAAAAAAAATCTTTATTTCGCTTCTTTCTTCCTTCACTGCGCCACAGCCCCA
>NC_051400.1:17706981-17707685 GCF_015228065.2 Penaeus monodon
AGATATTTATAATTACCAAGGGCGCTTCGATTCACACCTAGAACCGGTTTCCTCCCTGCCTCTCGGTTCTTTCTTTTTTCAAGAAGGCCTTCAGTTTACGAAGGAAACGCCAGAATCAGTGACCTTTTTGCTTTGATTAAACAAATATAACATTCGCTTTAAACGATGTTTAAGCATAAACAAAAAAGTGGGGGCAGTTGATGTTCGTGTTTTCTTGTGTGTGTGTGGAGTGCGTCCATGCCAGTGTGTGTATCTACACATTAGATACTGAGGATAAAAACTAAACGTGAAAGTAAAAAAAATAGGGATGGAAAAAAGAGGTATTATGAGCAAAATTTAAAGAAAAAAGAAAAAGGTTGATAAAAATATTGAAAATCGCAACAAAGAGAAGAAGTCAAAGAAACGAGAAAAACGGAGAAGCAGAAGACACCGAACAGAAGGGAAGAGGCGGCGGGCCGGGAGTCACGCGGGCGGGCGGGGTGCGAACCCCGGGCCCCCCCGTTTGGGCCTGATGAGCCCTGCCCCGGGGCAAAAAACCCTCGTAAGAGTGAACCTACTTGGCCGTCCCCTTAAAAAAATGGCCTAATGCAGGGTTTTGACAGCGGGCACGGGAACCGCACAACCCTTTTCGCCGAGACGCGTGTGATGGGAGGGGTCAAGGGGAGAACACCGCGACGAGGCAGATGGGGACTTGTACACACCCC
>NC_051400.1:17707849-17708027 GCF_015228065.2 Penaeus monodon
TATATAATATTTAAATAGAAATTATAAATATTATATATATCAACACACAGTTAACAATTAAAAAAAATAATAAATATTTTAAATTATAAATATTTTTAAATATAGATATAGATATAAGATATAGAAAGAAGAAAGAGAGTACAGGGGCATTAAATATAAAAAAAAAAAAAAATATAAG
>NC_051400.1:17708270-17708510 GCF_015228065.2 Penaeus monodon
GCAGAGGCTGTGTGGTGGCGGGGGGAGAGCCCTGTGCTTGTAAGGATACAAATATAGGGCTTCTCTAAACCTCACGCGAGCGGTAAATCGGCCTTCCCTCGGAACTCCTGTTGTGCAATAAGCCAATACGAGTGATGTGAACTCACTCGGCCTCTTCAGGACAACTAAAGGAATCGCCTTTTACGTCTTCCTGTATTATCATCTTTATCACTGCTATGATTTCATTCGCAACTGCGCTAT
>NC_051400.1:17708579-17708898 GCF_015228065.2 Penaeus monodon
GGGGGGGGGGGTTATGTCAGTGGCAGTGAAATGAGGTAAACTTAGTACAGCAAATTAATGATTGTCATTTCTTTGTCTTTCGAAAACACAGCTCATGGCTGAACATACCACCCGTTGTCGCTGCATCGTTTTCATCGCGCGTTCGCCCTCTTTCGTACCTGGAAAAGAAGGCTTCATGTGAGGAACTCGTCTGCGAGAGGCATAATTTCACATTAAAGTAATTAATCCATTCTATCGTTTTATTAATTTTGTCTACAGATAAATGGCCCCGGAAGGCCTACCCGTAAAGATATAAAAGTAAATAAAGAAGAAAAACAAT
>NC_051400.1:17709310-17709893 GCF_015228065.2 Penaeus monodon
AAGAGTACTTTACTAGCGTAGCAACAGAAAAACTCAGATGAACATTAATGTCTCCCTGTGTGGTCCCAAACTAAACAGTCCAATGAATTCGTTTTTTCCTCTTCTCGTTTCATTAACCAAACCATAACTCCGCCCAGGCTGAAGTTTCAGACCCTTTTTACCTTCGTGTTCGTCTCCCCCCTGTGCCCCACCACCCCAAAGCGCGCCCCCTCCCCCCCTCCCCGCCGCGGCTTCCGACCGACCTTTACTAAAGATGGCGAACACGGCGATCTGCGGCCACGACAATTATCTCTCGTTAATCTCCGAGCTCTTTTACCCGCGCCAAAAAGGAAGGACAGAAGAAAAAAGGTCTCTCGGTCTCGGCAAATAATCTCCTTCCGCTGGCAGCTTCTACTCGCGCAACGAGACAAAGGCGCAGACGCCCACTCCTCGAGACCCGCCGCCCTCACGCCGCAAGACGCGACCGCCCGCGCCGCAAGGATCTGATCCTCAGAGCATTAGCAGCGGCGTCGCGCTGCCGACAGGCTTCCCGAAGGCCGTAAACTGCGGTGGGTGGGACTTGTACTTGAACACTGGAAATTGT
>NC_051400.1:17710508-17711151 GCF_015228065.2 Penaeus monodon
CATGGTAATGAATGATCTTTCGCACCCGTGAAATCACACGGCCACTCCCGCACTTCAAATCTGACGTGTGTACTAACTCACTACAATTCCCATGTTTCTCCTGTTCCTACCCACTATCCCATCTCTGCTGCTCTTAACGCCAAAAAGTAAACAGACGCAAGAACGAGAGTCTAAATACACAAACCAATGAGCTATAAACAACTACCACTAAATTTCCTGTTGTCCCACCGTGCCGTACTGCTCCCCTAACCTTCCACATCATCAAAATCACTGTCACTGCCATTAGCGCATTCAAAGCACTCGTAAAAGCACTCTTAAGGAAGTCGAAATTGTGTGTTTATAAACGCCCGCCCGAGCACTATGCATTCGTGCCGCCCTTATTTGCATGGCCCAATGCATATTAAACGACTATTTCGGAGGCGACCTCGTCCACTCCGCGGCCTGTAAAAGTGACCGGCGGTACTGCTGGAGTGTGGCGTACTGGTCAGGGAGAAAGGAGGGGGGGAGGTGCTGATTACGATACTGAATAAGTTTATTTGGTCTAAGCATTGTGCCAAGGTTTTCTTACAATTGAAAGTTGAATAGCACATAGACAATCTTAAGCCATCTTAAAGCACCCATTGCAGATTACATGTATAATTAT
>NC_051400.1:17711796-17712153 GCF_015228065.2 Penaeus monodon
CTCCTCGCCTCCGCAGGGTTAGTCCTGGGGCGCTACGTACAGACCTTGACTAGGATATCCTTCTAGCGACGAAGGGAACACGTGTGTATACATTTTGTTTACAATTTATTCAGCTTGCTTTTTGTGCAAGAATGCTTATATAACTCAAGCTTTATCTTTTCATCACCGTACAGTCAAAAGAAAAAAAAAAGTCTGCATTAGTTGGTATTGAATTAATTGTATATGTGCTTACCTATTCAGTACGGGTATTTTAATGTAAAGTATGTAGTAACTACCACGTAAACATTTATCCAGTGCATTTTGGTAAAGAAGTTTGGAAGTACTTGTTTAACCAGTATTTGTGCAGCGCATGTAAAA
>NC_051400.1:17712190-17712835 GCF_015228065.2 Penaeus monodon
TTCCTTAATGCACTCCCACTAGCTGTTCCAAGATGCATTCTTGTTAATTCTGTTAAAATCACGACGACTCGCCACACCTGGTCAACTCTTTTCCATTATAGTTATTGCAATTATTATAGACAATAAAGTCTAAACTCTGACACTGATCTTTACTCTGAACAAAGAGCCTTCGATCACTTAAAACTATTCTTAGACGAATCTGCAACACAGAATAAAAGGAGCAGAAAGTCTGGAAGCTAATAATAATGATAACTGCCACATGGCTTATCCGGCGAAAAAGACAACTGGGCGCTTCTAACCTGCTGCAAACGCGCAATCTCGGGGAGACCGCGATCACAAATATTTATAAAGTAATACAAAAACACTGCATTTATTTTTCTCTCCCTTTTTATGAAGAAGAAATACGTACGGCGATTACAGAAATTGGTCCCGAACGCTAGATATGAATTCCCCTTTTATGGCGACGAACATGATCACATTGCCGTATCGATGAGGCAGAGGTCGTTTTGGAAAAGAGCAGATTCCCAAGTTAAAGCATTCGCCGCCAAAAAGGACGGGGTGTATCATTATTTTTTATTACGATAACATGATGTAACATGATCATTAAAACTGTTATAGAAAGACTGCAGTTTTGTCTTTCTTGCC
>NC_051400.1:17712877-17713096 GCF_015228065.2 Penaeus monodon
TATTGTAACTCAGGATGCTGGGCAGAAAACACCGATTTTCTCTACATCCGGGAAGTTACAATTTGTAATTAGTATGATCTTGTCCGGCCCAGTGGCTTGAGCTCCGAAATTATGTGCAGGAGATATATACGGTACAATTCAAACAGGATTTGGGGGGGGGGGGGGCCGCTCTATGAAACAACTTGCAATGCGCAGCTTGTGAATCCTTCGAAAGCTATC
>NC_051400.1:17713216-17713561 GCF_015228065.2 Penaeus monodon
TTAGCACTGATACATGCATAATCATACAAAAGATAAAGGGGGAAAGATCCACTTTCGTTCACAAAAAAGTGGTTGGCATTTTACTTCCTCAATTTGATGCAAATAAAGATCTGATCACATCTGATGCCTCCACTCTCGATCGCCTCTCTTTCCTTTCTAGTCCTCCGTCCTTTCTCTTTTATCCGTTTTTCCCTCTCCTAGTCATCTCTCTCACCCCCCTCTCTCTTCTCATTTCTGCTTTATTTCCCTTCCCTCTTACGTTCTCACTTTGCTCTCTCTACCCTCTTCCTTATTTTTTTTCGCTCTCTCTTTTCCTCTGTCTATCCTTTTCCATTCTCTACTTTG
>NC_051400.1:17713636-17715366 GCF_015228065.2 Penaeus monodon
ATTCCAACCCCGGTTCCACAGAATGAGATGTGACAGTATAAATAGCCAGCCTTTCAGTCACGTCACACACTGCTGCCTCTGCTGCTTCAGGAACCGAGACCTTGCCCTCCGCCTGCAGGGCTTCGCCGGGTCGTTGTGGCAACACTGCATGGCCTCTTCTTGACTTTATTTTTGGTAACACTACTGCTCCTGTATACGCGTAAGTTTTTTTGTGTATGAAGGATATTGTCAGCATTTGATCTGCGTGATACTGATGTCAGCGCTGTCAATAATGATGCACCCTGTTACTATCATCACGGGTGATTTTTTTTGTATCTAGCAAACTTATTCATTGAACTCTCTTTAAACAAAAAACATTTGAAAAACATCTCACTGATCCACAATTAATGGCGTATTTTGTAACGTTAACAAATGGATAAGCGAAAATGTGACCATGCTAATCCCCAAGACGCACAACACACCATCATACCCCATTAAGGCCAAGATAAATGCAATTCAAATGCGATCAGCGGGAATAAAAAGAGACTTTCATGCATGTACAGTCACGGTCAAAATCCTGTCAGCCATATTACGCCTCCTGTGTCGAGCATTCAAATAATGCAGTCTGTAGTGCGGTGTTTCGAGGCCTCTAACAGCGCTTCTGGCCGCACCGGTACATGCATACATTTGTATCAATCTTTTGTTGTACATTGCAAAAACGCTGTGACATGGAGGTGTGTTGCAGGTAATGTATGCTCAGGTGCTGGACAGGCTGGCTATCGAGAACTGTAAAGACACCTGTTATACTTAATGTGAGATGATTAGGACTCTCTCATTGCCAACCCACCTTATTTAAAACGAGTGTCTAGTATTTTAAAAAATAACATCCGACGCCCACTTCATTAGGCCTGAAGCTTTTAGAGCAATATAAGATAAAGTGGAATTTCGTAAGAGTGTTGTTCATAAAAGCTCAGCCCCACTTAGAGCGTATGTTTCGTGATGTCGCGGTTGCACAGAGTCCAAAGAGCGTGGAAGTTTCTACCAAATATAGAGTCATCCGTCAAGCGGGGCTCTCGTAAAAATCACTTTGCACATTTTTCTGTTTTGTCGTGATGGCGCTTCAGGAGTTACTGGATTGCTTTTAAAGAAAGTAATTTCTTCGAAAACTTTTAATGCATCGTTTTGGGGAAGGAGATATGATATATTGTAAGTGATGGTAAAGGCCATGCATAGGTACCACTTTATCAATACCATATGTATTTCTGTAACGATTATATTTTCAGTATTTTGTTATTACCATTATCGTTTCAACGTTTTAATCCCATTCACCTTTAAAATCATCTTCACTAATAATACGTTTTCATTCTCTTTGTCAATGTTTTTTTTTTCTAGGAAATGGCAGAATGTAAAATGAACCGTGTTCACAACCAATTAAAAACCATATTAACGAGCGAAACACCTCCTCGTTATTTCTTACTGTGGAGAACAATATCACTTAACTCTCTTACCATCGCATTGGTTACGTTACAACAAGAAAAGTGAATTTTTAAATGCCTGTGTAGAAAAAATATACATATTCATAACAGCAACTTCATTTTCATTAAGTTAGTGTTAGAGAATACCGCATTAATGAGAATCGTTTATTTGTCAGATATATTAATTTACGACTTTGTGATACAACGCACACAGCGGAATCTCCTCGTTGGAAAATATTAATACTTATGACGTATATGCAGGTGTGGAGGCGTGGT
>NC_051400.1:17715592-17717100 GCF_015228065.2 Penaeus monodon
AGTTAGTAGGTGTTGTTTGGGTGGGAGAGGCATGAGTGTATATGTGGAGTTCTGCATTGCTTACGTGCGTGTGTGCACAATCACACATGCCCATGCACGCAATTAAATGAAAAGCCCAAGCGAATGACGTGCCAGCCCATGTGTCGTTAGAGAGCGGCGGCGCGGGGACGGCGCTGACGGCGTGCGGGCGGTGACGACGAAGAAGCAAAGGAAGATGAATGAGGAGATAACAGAAAAAATAGAACACAGAAAAAGGGATTGCAGATCAAAAGTAAACGAATTAACAAAGACATTAAAGAAAAATAGCAAGAAAGAAAAAATGAAAATAAGGCGAGCAAGAAAAAAATGAAAATAAGGCGAACAAGAAAAATGAGAATACAAGACGAAGACTGAAAGATAAAGAAGGATGAAGGGAAAAAGTAAGATAGTGAAGTTGAAAAAAGAAGGACAGAGTGAGAGTGATGAATGAAGATTGGTAAAGGAGAAATTAGTATCCATCTTCAGTGATGGCAGAGCGGCAGAGGCGAGCGCGCCCTCGGTTGGCGCAAACGGCGTCGCTAATTGCTCATGATGGTTGGACACGACTCCCGCACGACCCACTTACCAGAACACGTATTGTGGGCGGGGCGACGCGGGGGCGGCGGGCACAGGGGCGGGGTCTCGCATGCTTTTGTTCGAGCGTCTGATGCACGTTGGCACTGAGGATCTCTTTATCTGTCTGTCCCACGCTCTCTGCCTCTCCCAAACTTTCTAACATTTCCGTGTAAAACATAGTAAAGTGTCTATACTGAAACAGAAAGAAAAAAATAGATCTTGAAGTTTCGCATCTACCCGGATTCCTCATCAGACAGGAAAGAAAACCAAATAGATGCCTTATCTCTAGTTGTCGTCGGACGAGGCGTCCCGGTGAATTCCGATCGCTGTCGCTGCTTATCCTTCTCTTCTAGCAAGGGATGCGCTTCGTGTCGTGGAATCGCAACATCATTACCAAGAAGAAGAAGAAAAAAAAAAAACCCAATCCTGACCTCAATCGACAACACCGCCAATTCATCAGCCCGGCCGAGCCCGCCCAGTGCCGAGCCTGTCAGCAGCCACTTCTCGCTCACAGACAGGCCTCGCGAAACCCTGTCAGCCGCCAGCGAGGAACGCGTCCGCTTCCTCCCTTCCGCTTTGTCGGTCGAACAACATCGCGGCAAAGCACAATCGCGGGAGGCTGTGTGCTGGTCCTACAGGCTTATTACTGTCCATTATCCCGATTTAAGCTCATTTGCATCTTGACAGCGTCATGCACGGGAATGGACACAAAGAGTATCGTTTTTATGAAGTGAAATGGCAGGAATAAAACATAGGGAGAGGTTGGGAAAGGCTAGAGGAGAAAGGAAAGCGATGTAGAGAAAGAGAAAGATCAAAGGATGCAAGACAACTGGATGGAAAAGAGAGATAAATTGTAAATAGAATATGCCGCACTCTCATAATCGATCAGGACGAACGGAAAGAATATGATAATC
>NC_051400.1:17717172-17717513 GCF_015228065.2 Penaeus monodon
CATTTAATCAACAAAGGAAATCCAAAAGTGAATCAACGAGATTACAGAGCAATTATGAATGCAACTAGATATGTTGCCTAGACGAGGAAAGAGCAAAGGAGTTTTATTTCATATATTTAGTTCAATATAAAGAAAATATACCTTAACCTAACGCCATCAAAATAATCACACAGAGATTACGCCCCTTCTCGGGTTTGATAACAATATCAATCAGAGGAAATGGAAATCGTCACTGATGTTGCGTAACGATACATCATATCCAGAAAAAAGAAATCGTATTCATAGAAACAGAACGCGATACCTTTTTCATAAACAATTTAATTCCTAATTTGTCCTTATAG
>NC_051400.1:17717629-17717725 GCF_015228065.2 Penaeus monodon
GACCAAAGTCGTCTGATTCTCGGGGCTACAAACTCTCCGGCCGGATTACACTTCCTTCCACTTATTAGATTTGCATAATATTGAGGCGGAGGCGGG
>NC_051400.1:17717798-17718303 GCF_015228065.2 Penaeus monodon
AGGAATCTCTTTCGCATACACTCACTCAATCTTTCTCTCTCACTGTACCTTTCCCCTTCTCGGTCTCTCCCTCTATCATTTTCCTTCCTCCCTTCTCTCTCCGTTTTCCATTTCTCCTTATTTCTCTCATACTAACTCTTCTCTTCTCTTTCATATCTCAGTCTCTCTTTCTCCCTCTTCATTTTTCGTCTTCTCTACCTCACTCTCGTCCTGTTCCATGCTCTATCGCTCCCAAAGAATTCAATAACGCTATACTGTTCCCCTTAGTTCCCGCACCTTCTTCTTCCCATTAACCTAATTGGTGCAACCAACTTTGCTCTCTCCGGCGAACAAAACACCTGTTAAAAAAAAGGCCTTTTGCGCCGCCTACGGACTCACGGTTCGTTGAGGTTAAGCGAGGGCGGCCTGCAATTATATGATTCTATCAGTTTAGAAAACGCTACGTAAGTCTTTTGATTAGTTTTGGTAACCTCACCGGCAGAATGAAGTTGAAGTCAACGACGGT
>NC_051400.1:17718475-17718699 GCF_015228065.2 Penaeus monodon
CCCACTCATTTAAAGACAAGTGTCAGATGTCAAGATCGTAAACCCGAGGCACAAGTCAAGGTCCAGGTACTGCCATTCGTGTCGCCGCGTAAAGGGGCGCGTTAAGCGAGGACTAACCATAGCTGGAACAGATTAGAACAACACTTTTGTGGCGACAACAAAAAACAACAACATCGAGGCAAAGGCGTGGGCGAAGAGTGTAGGACTTAAAGGGTGAAGAAAAA
>NC_051400.1:17718798-17718946 GCF_015228065.2 Penaeus monodon
AGAAAGAGATGAGTAAAGAGGGAGATAGAAGTATGAAAGGGGGAAGGGAGAAATAATCAAGTGCTCCTTCATGCCAACTCAGATTCCTTGGGATCTCGGAAGCCAGTGCTCTCCTAATGACACGACTTCCCCGGCAGAATTCATCATG
>NC_051400.1:17719659-17719984 GCF_015228065.2 Penaeus monodon
GTATCCAATGAATCACGGTTGGTATTCACCGCAGATTTCAAACGCGCACTAAAAACGAGATAAGGAGGGAAAAATCATTTTCCTCTTCAAAAGTAAAAACATTCATCCGAGTTTCCTTGAGGTCTGTATCACTCAGATATCTCAAGGGAACTCGCGCTGCCTGAACGTAGCACGCCTTGTGATCTACGGTCTAGCAATTAGACACGCTAAAATTTGCAATCTTCTGAGCCACTGCCAACGCACAGGAATTATGGCTTGGCTACACACACAAATACACTCGATCATGCGCGCTTACACTCACATGGGCATACTAGCAAACGTGCGT
>NC_051400.1:17721247-17721675 GCF_015228065.2 Penaeus monodon
CCGAGGTCCCAACCAGGGCGCGTCGAGCCATGGAGGCCCCGGGCGCCGTCGTTCGAAGCGAAGGCCCAAGCCGGCCAACAGACAGGCCCTAAACAACGTTTGTCAGCAGCGAAAACCCCGGATCGCTTAGAGATGTCAGCTGCCGGTGTCAGCCAGCGCCGAGGGTCAGTCACAGGAGAGTCAGTCCTGGAGGGAGTGGCAGGTGCAAGATGCGCGAGGGGAGGGGGGGGGGGTACTATTCTTATATCGCATAAACTGTAATCATCATATGCTTATTTGCATGGCCCTGAGGGAGGTATTCGGCCGCATAAAGAGGCAGGCCGGAGCGTGCAACCTTGCAGCCTGCAATCTACACCGAGTTCCATTCTTTGTGCTCTGCGCTTATAAACGTGGCCCGCGCTGAACAATTACCGATGGTGTGCTGCGTT
>NC_051400.1:17721715-17721992 GCF_015228065.2 Penaeus monodon
CGTAAGGCATACGAATATTAAGCAACATGGAAATGAGCAAATAAGAAAATAATGAATGTAAATAAAGAAAACCCGGCGAATAAGAGTTCATGACGCGAGGACTCTTTTTAACTCTTAAGCGTTCGTCCAAATCGCCCGTTCGACCGGTTGCTGCTAATAATCAAACTTTTAGGCGAACGAAAAGTTATTGTGTAATAATATGTCCCCTGCGATTTATGAACGCGGTTCAGACCAAGACAGGCAAGCACTACCTTTCGGTCTTTCGGTCTTCCGAAAG
>NC_051400.1:17722469-17722817 GCF_015228065.2 Penaeus monodon
CATCGGCGACCTTCTCTTAAATAGCAAACGTAATGCAAGAAGAAAAAACGCGCCATCGCCACAGAACACGATATGCAGAAATCTCGGAGCCAATACAGATAACGTAATACAGATAAGTAGCCCACGAAGGACCGCTGAGAATGCCAACCAGAATTGCATTTCGTGATGTGAATGCGAATTCTTTGCTCTGCTTTTGCGTTGTCTTTGTTCTTTCTTTCTTAAACGGTTGTTTTGCTTAATTATGGAATTGTTTCCGAAAAGGAGGCGATGGGAAAGAAAACATGAATATCCTTGATAAGTACAATTTACACAGATGCTATGCCGCGCAAGCGGGCACACACGCGCGCG
>NC_051400.1:17722887-17723114 GCF_015228065.2 Penaeus monodon
AAAGGAGAAAAAGGCAAGTGTCACCCTTGTCGCCATGTGTTGACGTTCACGCTTAGCGAGTGTACCCGAAGATATCACTCGGTACCCACGTCACACTACGGCTCAGCAACTCTGACGCATGAAGGACCACAATTTCCCCTACACTAACACCCTTAGGCTGCCAGGGAGCCCCGCAAGGGAGGGAGTGTGCAATAAAAAATTATGCATAGTACAGCAAAGTGATTTCT
>NC_051400.1:17723498-17723899 GCF_015228065.2 Penaeus monodon
TATGTGGAAAGTATTATTTTCGAATACCTCGTTTGGAAGGAAGTTCCTGATTGAAGCGCTTTTCACTGTATAGAAAGTGAATTTCAGATTTTTTACCAATACAAGAAATACATTTTATGATAGAAATCACCTCACGAAAAACTGACCTCTGACATTATATAGTTCCTAAGAGACTGTGTAAAGAATGTATAAAGAATATTGTCTAACAAATCCAGTAAAAAAGAGCAAACATTAAAAGAGATTAAGGAATATATGAAGACGGCGCAGAGATGACTATCCATAAGCAGAATGGCAAAAGAAAGATTATCGTCAGCGAGTGTAATGTTCAGAAAGTAGGCCCTCGAGAAGCGATGGCTGATAAACGAAAGAGATTATCTTACAAGATTCTTATATACAAATAC
>NC_051400.1:17723987-17724940 GCF_015228065.2 Penaeus monodon
AAAAAGTCGGGGAGGGAGTAAGACCCACTCTCTAAGTAGAGAAAAAAGGCTCTAGTGCCGGGGACGCAAAAGGGTTAAGTTTCCTCCGCAGTCGAGGCCAGCACTACCATCTTTTGGCCAGTAATCTGACACAAACCTCGAATTGCCGAACAAATAAACAAACACAATCACACAATCCTTAAACTGGTGGCAAGAAAAAAATACATTCACTAACATTAGATATGAAAAAACAAGAATGAAAAACCACATACTCAATAAAAATCGCAGAATCCCCGGACAATCCCAGCAAACGACTCCCTTCGGGATATATAAACATACAACACCAGAGTCAACAAACGCTCTAAGCACGAGCGTCTCTCACACATCCGTAAGTATCTTGTCAATATCAACAAATCACCGTAACGTAAACACGTGGAAGGTGCGGAAAAAATGACTTACTGAGGAGCAAAATCTGTTCGTCTCTCTGCTGCCGTTTCGCAAATTAATATAATGGTCGTAATAAAAATCCATAAATAGATACCTAAGGTAAATAAAATAATAACAAATTGGAATAAAATGAAGTAAGAAAAAAACTACAATACAAAAATAATGAAGATAATCATGACAGTCCTTGCAATAATACACTCACCAATACTATATAACAAAAGCAATATGAACACATGAACGTGGCAGAAGCAAGAGGAAGAACTGATCAAAATACACTTCGCCCCACTTCCCGAGCAAATCGATCACGGGACCAGATTCCGTCGCTTATTTAGCAGACAGATCGGGCGGCCCTCGCTCGAGACGGCAGGCACCAAGGAGGGGAAGAAAAAATGCAATAAAAGGATAACTAAATAAAGTCCAAAGGACCAGAACGAACAGAATTGAATAGTCCTCCTAGTTTCTTTAACTGAAGGAAGGTTATCAGTTTTCAAGACACACAATAAGGAAGTACATTATATATCTTATCC
>NC_051400.1:17725319-17725572 GCF_015228065.2 Penaeus monodon
GTAACGAGACCGCCCCCTCCATCAGCCTCGCCCGCACATCTCCCCATCCCGTCCAAGATCGCATCCCGCCAGGCTCTCTCCCTGCGCCGACGATTTGCATCAAGAAACCCACACGTCATACTCAGGATCTAAAATACCAGCAGCTTTGTCGTGCAATGCATCATCGTTATGCAGCCATCAACCATCACATGCCCGAAACTTGCTCTTGCCTCTGACCTATCGAAGCCACCCACTTTGACGTGAAGGTTTCCGA
>NC_051400.1:17725720-17725919 GCF_015228065.2 Penaeus monodon
ACCTCCACCCCATCCCCCATCACCGCTCTTTTTCCACTTCCAGTATTATTCTCGACTTACTGAGCCTACTTCGTGGGCGCCTCATCGCCTCCAAAGCCATCCGCATCCTCGTCTCCCGCCTTTGTCAGTTCTTCGCAGTTACGCTATTCGTAATGCAAGCAGCTCGGTGGGCGTCCCCCTCCTGCTGCAGCCTTCGCCT
>NC_051400.1:17725992-17726867 GCF_015228065.2 Penaeus monodon
TAACATCAAACTCGCAAACTAACTCTGACGCCCTCTCATGCAGGGCTGTCGCACCCATGCTCCGTCCTCATCAATTCACCTCTCCGCACCCTCACACCTCTTGAAACTCCACCCCATTTCCTCTCCTGCTTTCTTCCTCCCCTTCTCCACTTTCCTCTTCTTTCGTCTTCCTTTACTTCTGCCCTTCCTTCTCTATAACCATCACCTCCCTCTCCCCCTCCCTTCCTCCCTCCTCTTCTTATCCTCTATACCCATGATCAGTGGATGTTTTGACACCCACGTCACACTCGATAATCCGCCCCATTACTTTGCATTTTCGCCCCGACAGCGACGCACACGGCCGCGAATCCCGAACACAACAACGGCGACATCACCTCGGGGGTTTCTGTAGCTCCTGCTATTCGGGCTTTGATGCAACCAGTCCTCATTTTCCTCTGATGAAATCTCTGCACTCCCTACCGAACAGCTTTAATAAAGTCTAAAATTTTCGGTCTCTCCAAAGGATTTGTGTTTTTTTTTTATATTTCTACTCTTTTTATTTTCCTGATTTCCATATTTGGCGCCGCTTCTATGACTATAAGTAAAACCTGCATTTTGTCTCTTTTTACATATTACTTTTTTACGAATTTCTACATATTTTTTGCGGTTTGCGTCGCGACTGCCGAATGTGTCCACGCTGGTGTCAAGCCGCGCTACTATTAACATACCATTATCTAATATTATTACTCTCTCTCCATTTTCGCCATCCTTGCATGACCAAGTCGACGTTGCCGAAATGGACGAGAATCTCCGTCGTATATGTGCTGACCCGCAAAGGGATTTACGTTATTTTCACCTCTATATCAGGTAAGCGAATAGGTGTGTATACTAAGAAA
>NC_051400.1:17727533-17727775 GCF_015228065.2 Penaeus monodon
AAGAACGGAGAGGAGGAGGTAAAGAATACAGCAAATCAATTCCTCAAACCCAATATATTTCCTTACAAGCCACACCGCCCCCTCTACCCTCAAACTCCTTCCAAACCGGCACAAAAGGCAACAAAAACAAACACATGTCGCGTAACGTAAGAGAGGCCATACCAGGTCACAGGACGAGCGCAGGCTAAGCGCTTCGTGTCTACAGCAAAAACTCACTCTTGCCATGCTCGCCCTTTCGCTCA
>NC_051400.1:17727909-17728104 GCF_015228065.2 Penaeus monodon
AAAAAATGCAAGTGAAAACAAAGTAAGGGGAATATCTTAATAAATAATTAAACAAACAAGAACAAGAAGAACGAAGAAGTAGAATAGTGAGGATGGCTAAATAACCGTCTCGGACAAACCTGGTCGGCCTGCTTGCAACCTGCAGTGCAATTATTGGCGGAAGGCGAAAACGGAGAGTCGGTAGCCAGACATAGT
>NC_051400.1:17729967-17730109 GCF_015228065.2 Penaeus monodon
ACACAAGACCAATATAGATAGATTGACATTTCAAGCCTATTTTTGGCAGAATAATATATAAGTAAAAAATTTCTATATTCCACAGTTCTCTTAACGACACTAAATCGTCCTTACCTGATGGTACTTATAATTTACATCACTA
>NC_051400.1:17730808-17731412 GCF_015228065.2 Penaeus monodon
GATGCATATCTTGCTTTCATCTGTTGCTTGCCTTTCATCACATTCGTTCGTCTTGGTCTATTTACTCTTCCGTCTCCTTCCGTTCCCTTCGCCCATCGTTATTCACCTCATGCCGTTCTTTCTTGCCACAGAGACTCTGTTGCAAAGTTTAATCATATGCAGACCGGTGCTTAACACAACTCTATTGTGAAAGAAGCTCGTGTGTAAGGAGTGAACTTTATCAGCTCGTATATGGAACTTGTTCTGCGTTATCTCAACTCTCTCACTGCATTTACCTGTCCATGGCTTGCTGCTACTTCATGCATATACTGTCATTCGAGTTCATAATTTACTGCCATAAATATCTTAATGTTTTGTAGAATTTACATGTTCCTCTTTTTCACTACATATCGTTTGCTTAATGAAACCTTAACCAAAGGTCAATTCGGTTTGAAATTACGCGTGAATGTTAAAATATACAACTTTTAATAACCTATCTTCCACACATTTACTCTCTCTCTCTCATTCTCTCTCACTCTCATTCTCTCTTTCATTCTCACTCTCTTTCATTCTCTCATTCTCTTTCATTCTCTCTTTTATTCTTTCATTCTCTCATTCTCTCTTT
>NC_051400.1:17731482-17731812 GCF_015228065.2 Penaeus monodon
AGGGTTCGCAGTCCAATTATATTATAGCCCATCGGTCTACCTTCTTGATGATCCACAAACTTGCATTATATGATTCCGACTCGCATTCACCTCCTATTAATGCTTCCTAATTTTTACCAAGAGTTGAAATTACGAAACCAAGATTGTTTCGCACCGTTTTTTTCGACGGCTCCCTTATTGGACCATCGAATTGATTAAATCCGCGTTCGTTTCCCGACTTTTGAATCTTATCTTTACACACGGCGATACAGTTAAATAAAGACCAATTAATTATTTCTTTTAAAGATCGGCAAAAGCTTGCGGCGAATATCACATTTTCTACCATACGAC
>NC_051400.1:17732163-17734155 GCF_015228065.2 Penaeus monodon
CCTTAACACGCGCTGTCTCTTGCGGAACCCAAACTCCGAAAGGTAAATCAACTCTTATGAAAGCTTTTCTTTTTTTCTGCATACATCACAAATTGTAAAACGAACAACTGAGAAATTCAGAAACCTCGATACGAATTTCGTACATCAAAAAAAAGTTCTTTGTGTGGCTCTGCAGTGCTGTCCTGACAGCACTGCACAGCACTACCGAAATTTATGTATTAATAATAACTAATTTGTTGCATTTTAATAAACAGACTTCGATAGGAACAAAAAAAGGACATGACACCTATAAAATGTTCCACGCTCATACTCTGGTCCTGACATCCGCTTGACAACGCTTATGTGTGAAGACTCTGGGCCTAAATCACCCGCGAAAATGTCATAACGGCACGAGGTAACACTAACAATCCATTACGATTGTCATGGTAACGCGAAAGTGCGTTTAGTACCGAATTGCCATAGATCCGGCCACGGAAGCTCCTTCATAAAAGACTGTCTAGGTCTCGAATAATGGGCGTTAACAGGACACAGTGCCTAGATCGCGGCCTCGTGCTGTGTTCCGTCATTTCTCTTTACTCGGACAGCGCCTACCTTGTGGACTTGGCGACCTCTGGGAACGTGGTCTGACTAAGGGCGTTGAGCTCCTGCACCGTCTTCATGGCTTGTGGTTCGGCGGAGATGCCCTGGGCTCGGGTCTTCCTGGCCTGGGTCTTGCCTCCCCCGCTGCTGCTGCTTCCTGTCGCGTAGGGCATGACACTCTGGAATTTGTCCAGTTGCGAGCGCAGTTCCATAATCTCATCGTCGCGGATCTTGAGTTGCGACTCCAGGTGTCGAATGAGGTCGTCCTTCTTGCTGAGGAGCTCTTGCAGTTCCAACGACCCCATGGCTTGACGATTTGTACGAACGGACGGACACCTTTTCACGAGCTGCTGCGACCTGACCCGGCACACATCACCACCACAGTAGCTAGACACCAACTGACCGCACACGAGGTGTCAGACCTGTTCCGAGACGAGAATCTGCCAAAGGTGCCTCGCGTCCGGCTCGCGGAGGGGGGACTGCGCTAACGCTGCTCTTTGCTCCGTCGGACTTAAAACCACTCCCGTTTTACCCCAAAATTCAAATGAACCGATAAAACGCAGTCAAACCAAATCTCGCGACGCACAAAGAGCAATCGCCGTTCGCACGCGGGGACAGCGAGACACACGGGGGCGCGAGTAGTCTTCAGCGGCGGCAATGGCGGCCGCCTGGCCCCCTGGCGGCGCTCGGCCCAGGTAAGCGGCGAGGGGCGGGACTTATCACTGCGCCGATTAACAGCTCCCTCGTGACCCCAAAAAAGCACATGACCCCAGAAACCTCGCGTCATGCAACGAATGATACGTACTTGAAAGAAATGATATTTGTAAACAATGATCCGCGTTGGAGAGGTATACAAACACGGTCAGCCTGGCGGGAGGAAATCATATCAGCATAATTATACTTCTGATAAAAAAATGTTCGCACAATCAACTCCAAGTGCAAGTAGAGGTTCGCATACATAATCAGTGTATGCAAATCAGAGCCAAAAGACACTGGACATCCACATCCATCACACATCCAACGAACTTTTACATGTGTGCGAACTTTCACATCATGCCAGTATTCATAATGTCTTACTACATTTCTACCTCCCCCCCCGAAAAAAGTAACATAAAACATAAATTCTCAATCTTTTATGCAAATATTTACGTACCGGAGCATGCGAGTAAGTACGGCATAATTCTCGCCATGATTTATAACTGGAGAAAACACCTCGCTGCCCAGCCCGCGCCGCCGATAAACTAAGCCATCGAGAGAAAAATGTTAAACAAAGTCGAAAAAAAGACGTGTTTGCCTTTCCATAATGTTTAAATAAAAATGTAGATTGTAATAATTAACAGTAACCGATAACAATAACTAGGAATGTACATTTTTTAATTATTATCATTCGTGAAACTGATGATAGGTAAGGGA
>NC_051400.1:17734378-17734707 GCF_015228065.2 Penaeus monodon
GAGGTTCAACCAACAATAGAAACAAAGCGCATTCACTGCAACCAAGAGATAACGCAGTGCAATAACAAAACAGAATGGACAAAAACGAAGGGAGAGACAACTGACAAAATACTCATTTTCACATCTAGCGAAAATATCCTTAAAAAATTACTTTTGGCAGATTTGTCTAAAAGGGCACAGGAGACTTTCAAAAGAGGAAGCTTCCTTCGTCTGGATATTGTTCTGTTTACACTGGTTTGTGTCTCGGAGGGCAGGGTGTCCCTTGTACGGATTCCGAGTCAATGTCGCGCCGGCTTTTGGGGTCGCACGCTGACCTCTCGTTTCAAATA
>NC_051400.1:17735059-17735595 GCF_015228065.2 Penaeus monodon
TGCGTACACAAAATTAAAACCAAGACATTATCGACATTACAAACAGGCCCTAGTAATATAAACAATGTGCGGCGCAGAACATTTCCCGCAGCAGACATGAGGCTTGGAAACCATCGTCCTTGAATAATCCAAAGAGACAAGACTCGGGGCTTCATTTCGCGAATAAATGGAACATTATCTTTTCAATAACAGTTATTAGCGAATAAGATAACCATGGCTAATATCGGTAGGGCGACAAGCCGAAGACTGCGGGAAGGAAAGGGGGAAGAGGGAAAGGAAAAGACAAAGGTAGAGAAAGAGGAAAAGTGAGAAAGGGAGAGGGGAGGAGAAAGGTAGGGAAGAAGAGACAGGGAAATGGGAATGGTAACCCCTATACAAACGACCATTGCTGCGACTCGCCCGTATATAAGGGATTAACCCAAGGGAGAGACGTAAATGCCCGGCCGCTCTGAAGGACATGGGCAAAGGGCATGTCACGGGCACTTGGCAGATCTCACATCCGTGATAAAGCTTCGTGATGACTCTTTTTTCTCTGT
>NC_051400.1:17735631-17735800 GCF_015228065.2 Penaeus monodon
TCTCTCTCATATTGAATAAACTTATCAAAATCAAAATCCCTCCCCTCTTCTGTAAAAGTGAATTTTCTTACACCAATCACTAGCCGCGGGAATCACCGAGGCAACAGCTTCCCTGAGGAGATTCCGCAGGGTGCGCAATGAACGAAGAGAGAAGTTCCGCGGAGGCTGC
>NC_051400.1:17735978-17736128 GCF_015228065.2 Penaeus monodon
CTTCCCCCTTCCGCCCCCCCTTTTAGTGCGACCCCCGCGCCGCAACAAGCAATTAGCCCTCGTTAGGCGACAATAAATCACAACCGTGTAGCCGCGTCCCGCCCCCGCCGGCCGCGCGTGAGAGGCGACGGGCGAACGTGGTCGTTTGTG
>NC_051400.1:17736161-17736489 GCF_015228065.2 Penaeus monodon
ACAACGCAGCGCCACACGACGTTGTCCACAGACAGCCTGTGCCACTCTTCCATGGCCGCGTATTCATGCTTCTGTCGTTCCTGGCCCGTTCTGACCGCCCTTTGTCCTCTGTCGCTCCCTAGCGCCCTTGGCCACTCAGAATCCCTCTTGACGTACCCTCTTGGAGGCTGTGTCTCCGCTCTCAGCCTCCTCACCCTCTTGCGCCTCGACCGCGCTACTCGCAACGCTAACGATGCACTCACGCGCAGGAGCCACGCCTTACTGCACGCTCGTTCACACCTCGCACTCGCACGTCTTTCTTCTCTCTTTCTTTGTATAAGCGCCGGAT
>NC_051400.1:17736626-17737054 GCF_015228065.2 Penaeus monodon
ACACACACACACGAGAAATTAGAATCAAAACAAACAAAAAGTGTAGATGAAATGAATGTAACTGTTACACAATTAATTCATATAAATTATACTCTAATCCCGAGGTCTTAAATAACCAGATCAAAGTACTTATAGGATGAAATGACTTCGCAACGATATTTGGCGCCTGGAGGGGCAAGACAAAATCAAAGGCTTACTAAATTCTGCATGGGATTATAGAAGGTGAAACACAGGGAAGTGGGAAGAGAAGGATCAACGAAGCCGAGAACAACGCAACTGCGGAAGAGGAGAAGAGATAAAGGCGAGAAAGATCGAACGGATAATTAACCGGACGCAAATCGCGGCCACGTGGCCGAGGGGGGGGGGTGACACGGGCGGGCGTGGACGAGTAGGAATGGGAATGGTAGCCCGAGGGAGGGTGGAGTCGC
>NC_051400.1:17737105-17737218 GCF_015228065.2 Penaeus monodon
TAAGCACACTTGTATGGCTCCTAATCACACACTTTGGCCGTCTATAAATAACGATAGCTGTGATTTATCTCCTTTGTGATTAAATTTGATGTCCGTTTTCAATTCAGCCTTAC
>NC_051400.1:17737634-17738155 GCF_015228065.2 Penaeus monodon
CTACAAGAAATTAAATCTTCAGCCCCGAAATATCCTTCAACTTCCCATTCTCCTTCCCCAGTAACCTTCCTTCCTTCTCTTCGTAACATACTCCGCCATCCTTGCTGGCCCAGACACGAAGCCTCCGTCGACGCCCCAGCGCCCATCGCCGCCGCCCCAGTCACGCGCCAACGCCCGTCATTATTACCTGATAGCATCTGGATCGCCTCGTAGGCCTACCTCCCTCCCGCCCACCCAGACCACCCCAGTCCTCGCCGAAGAGAGCGAGGCAAAAGGAAAGTGTTCCATCAGCGCGTGTTGGGCGTCTGCTTAATCTCACATTAGCTGGCAAATGAGCAAGCAGCGAACAAGGGCGGGCGGGCGGGGGAGCCGAGGCGATAACATCGGTTGTGAAGGTTCGATGAGCGATGACCACGAGCTGCAGACGAAGCGCAGCTGGTCGAGCGGACGTCGTAGGCTCTGCGCTCTGCCCTCCAGCTGTGCCGTTGAAGCCCTCAGGAGCGACTCACGTACGCCCTGTA
>NC_051400.1:17740412-17740787 GCF_015228065.2 Penaeus monodon
TGAGAAGTGTGGGTGAGAGACTGTGTACGGTAATGTATATACACCAATACAAATACACAAATTCATATGTATATATAATACAGGCACACACAAAGACCTTTTGGAATAGGGGCATAAAAAATAAAAGTAAATATTTTCTACCCGTTAGAACAAACCACTATCGAATTTCTCTTTAAACAAAATGGTCACTCTTGCCCTAACCCTTTTCTTGGCCACGTACACCTTGAAAAAGGATGTTATTCCGATTTTATCTGCAGAGCCTCCGCTATTCTGACCTAGTGAATCGTCGGAATTATATAAATCTGGCAAGCAAGAATAACACTGAGCAATACAGTTACAGTTAGTTCAGGTCCGTCAAGCTTCCCTGAAATACAG
>NC_051400.1:17740995-17741195 GCF_015228065.2 Penaeus monodon
CACATAATTAATGAGTCCATAGTCCATGAGTTCATTATCCGCCAGTTCCTTTCCGTTATTTTGCTGACAAACCAACACCCAAAAGTCGGCTAAAGCACCTCCTTCGCGGGGGTAGAAACCCCTGCCCCTGCACCCTCTTCCTGCGTGCATGCGCGCAAGGCCCCCCCCCCCTTGCTCTCTTACCAACAGCGGCCATGAGC
>NC_051400.1:17741306-17742377 GCF_015228065.2 Penaeus monodon
TCTATGCTAATCAATGATCTCAAAGCCTTTTCTGTGTATTTTTACGATTGCTAGTGCCACAGCGGCTGAGGTGCCCCGCTGGAGACGTGCGTGCCGCTTTTGTGGAGGTTAAAACGCGGAGTAGAGAAATAAGAATAATAGAATGAATAATCTGTGAAATTAAAATGACGGTGTTGAAATGGGAGAGAATATATACACAGGAGTAAAATAAAGATAGTTGCATAAAATCGAAAGCAAATAAAACATCAAGAAACAACGTATCGCAGTATCCGAAAAAGAATAAAATCCAAATACCATTAACTCCCAAGAAAAACAAACATGTACAACAAAACAACAAAAATGGACAAGCAGATAATACATCAAGACACCTCGACCGCAATACGGAACACACACACACACGAAAAAAAGATAAATAAAAAACTACATCATCTAACCCGCATGCCCAGCTCCTTGCTTTGGCGATGCCCGTCCTTTGTTGGGCTTCATTTCGCGCAATCTTCACCCCCCCCCCCGCCTACCTCTCTGTCCCACACGCCACCACACTTCCATCCCCCTACGTGTATATACATCCTTCACTCCGCTTCTCTCTCTTATCCTTTTCCTCACTCATTTTCTCACTTCCCTCTACATCCTATCATGCCTTCACTACCTCCCAGTCTCCCCTCTTTACCTATCCACCCTCCCCACTTTCTTCGACGCCGCCTTTTTCCATTCTCCTCTCCTGCTCCCTTATCCACCTTCCCCTCATCCACCTTCCCCTCATCCAGCTCCCTCCCCACCACTCCTCCACCCCCGCCTTCCCACTCCCCTCCCCCTCTCCCACCTTTGCTCCTTACAACCAATTCCGATTTATCAAGAGGAGGTCTCCCGCGCGTTCACTTTTCTCCAGCATTCTCATAACCACGACCTCGCTCTTACGTTCATTTACTTGACCACGTATTCATTTATTTTATTTTTCTTGCGTGATATACAAGTTCGAGTGGTATTACAAATATGACAATAGCTACATGGAAGAAATAGGGCGAGACGAAGTTATACAGAAAGGGAAATAAAACAAAATTAGCGTTATAA
>NC_051400.1:17742573-17743484 GCF_015228065.2 Penaeus monodon
CGAGCGTGTGCGTGTTACACACAAAACGAAACAAAGCCACTGAGATCTACCAACCTCACCTCTCACTCCTTCCCAATCCTCCCCCTCCCCCCTTAGTGATATCCTCCCTGAGCCCCCCTCCTCCTTTTCCTGCCTCTTCTGAAAACCGCCCCACACGCGACGCGGAGAGAAAGCAGGACTGCATTAGAGGGCCAACCATAAGGCTGTCTTCAGGGTCGAAGCAAGTGGCGAGGCTTTTATATGGGCGTCCGTGTGCCACCCTTATCTTCTCATCTGTTCGTCTGTATGCTTATCGTCTTTCGTCGACGTATATTCGGTTGGCAATTGCTATTTTCGATGGAAACGGCGATTTCTTTTCTCAAAAAAGTAAAAAGAAGCAAATTGATGTTTCCAAACGAAATCGCCGGTTCAAGCTGCATTACAACGACACCTCAAGCTCGTGGCTCCAGCCTCCTCTTTCCCTGTCACTTTCATCACTTTCCATGCCCTGTTTCTGGCCTACACGTTATGTGAATCATGTCTAATGTGCAGCTTAAATCCTCTAGAAATCCTCTTGTCTTGCTTCCCACGTACCTTATGTATGAGTGGTCTTATAGTCTAACATTCTCTTATATATGGATGTTCTAATCTTGTCTCCTGCGATTTACCAATGAATCCTCTTGTAATGGGTGCATCTCTCCCTCTCCCTCTTTCTGTGTACTTGAAAACAAATGAATAAATTACAAATAAAACTGGCCTTATCTGAGACTGCTACCACGTAGTAACAGCATCACAGTAAAACCCAAGGCCCAGAGTAAATCATGCATGCATCATGTCAGTTAATGCACAGTCAATGTATGATGATGAGCGTCACGCGTGCACATGTCATTGAGGATTGGTAGTTTTTTTGTATAGAATGTACTGCTTTTTAG
>NC_051400.1:17749599-17750005 GCF_015228065.2 Penaeus monodon
CGACGAGAGGTCACCCTCGCTCGCCTCAGGACCGCTGTCTGCGCCGTCGTGGGCGGCGGGGAGAGCCTCGGCTGAACTCACGCTCGATACTCATCTGCAGAAGACGATCCTTTGGGGTTCATCACGACGCTTTCACCTCCTCCAATTCTCCTTTCCTTCTTTTCGCCCCCTTCCCCTTTCCCCCTTGTAGGCTCTCCTCTTTAGCCATTGCCCCCTCTCCTTCCTTCGCTCAAACCCACACTCCTTATCCCCAGCAACCGCCCCCCCCTCTTCATCCCGGTCATAATGCGCCCATACAAGACAATATGCAAATCCCCGCCTAATCGCCGCACATAACTGTCAGCCCTTAAGGAGCGTCCACAGCAACGGGCCCTATTTACATCGCCACCCTTCTATCCCCGTGGCC
>NC_051400.1:17750131-17750232 GCF_015228065.2 Penaeus monodon
TATTCCCTAATCTTCTGTCTCCTCTGTCCCAGAATCTTGATTATTTAATTAGCGCTGCAAGACAGCCCTCTCCGCCCTTAATAAATGACCTAAATAATCAT
>NC_051400.1:17750255-17750574 GCF_015228065.2 Penaeus monodon
CGTGATGACTATCGGCGACCATTAGGAGGCTCTTTCGAAGCCGACGCCTTTCGCTTCGCCATCCCCCGCGTCCGATGCCCGGACGGCCGTCGGCGACTACGGCGCTCCTAAGGCAGGTCATGAGAAAACACCCGGTATACGTCTCACCCACACTTTCCCTTTGCTATTGTACAACAAAGGGACTCTGGTGTACACCTTTTATCGCCAGTGTGGAAAGCAATCACTGGGAATTTTTTTCATGAATAATAGGAAATAATAATGGTTAGACCATAATATTCAGCGAATATATCAGTAACAATTCATGGATCCCCACCCCCCC
>NC_051400.1:17750651-17750861 GCF_015228065.2 Penaeus monodon
GCGCAACACACACACTGAATATCACATCCATGAAAAAATGAAAACATACCAACAGAATCGATGATAAATAAATAGGAGAAAACCCCGCAAAAAATAATTATTTATTATTTGCACATCTCTGCGGATCTAAAAATTACACATGGCCCGCGAGCACGTGTCCTACGCCGGAGTCGACATGACACCACCCTGTGGTTATCATCATTATCTCCA
>NC_051400.1:17750922-17751147 GCF_015228065.2 Penaeus monodon
GATACAAAAGTCAATATTATAATTTCCTTTTTTCTCCTTTTTTCTCATTCTACGTGTCACGCGCCCGAAATATAAGAGAAAGATAAATGCACGAGGACATACGTGACGCAACATCAGCCCTAGATACTCTCGAGCTCAGCACCAGTATGTCATGACGCTCGTAACGGACGCCTGAAGGAAGTGGTGGCATGTGTCTGTGAAATTAGGAAGGAAACTATTGATATC
>NC_051400.1:17751172-17753338 GCF_015228065.2 Penaeus monodon
ATGTGAAAACCATGCCAACAAATCGCCAAAGCAATCATACAAACAATCTAATACGACGACAAGCAGTATCAATTTAATAAACCACCAATCAAAACAATAAATCAATTAGTCAACATTTAATAAGTTTAAGACGGAAACAAACAACATAACAGTTAAAGCATCCGATGAAATGATTACATAAATCAAACATAAAGTATTTCTTGCCATTTTATCTTTTCCTTTCTCGAACTCTTGTACTTACTGTATTTACCCGTTTATATTTTCTCGGAAAAGGTTGAGAGTAACTAAGAGAAGTCAATACAGTGAAAATAAGAAAGGAAAGGAAAAAAAAGCACGAAATCATTACCCAAAAGAAAAAAATAAGTTTAAATATATTTTGACCAATATTAACGGATATGTACAGTAAGTACGAGAGTTCGAAACAGGAAAAGATAAAAAGCAAATGATTTTTTTAACTGTAAATAACTTGATACGAAAGCCAAAACGAAAAGAAACGATCGTAAGTTCACAATACAGGAAACAATGAAGTAAAATAAACCTATAAAACAACAATATCAAATAGAATAAAATGGCAATAAACCGTGAATCGTTCGATAAATACTCACAAACAAGTAAATCAATATCAGCATTTAGAAATCAACCAGCTCCACTTGCTTGCACACAAGTTAGAGTTACAGGAAGTCGCCAGAACGTTGATAGCCTTTGGTCACGAAGAGAGTTAAAATCGACAAGTTTATCTTTCTCAATCTCATAATACTTTCTCATTCAGGAAAAATGTCTATCTAGAAACATTTAAAGGGAACTAAAGTACTAGGCTTTCTTTTGCATTTTTGAATCGCTTTCCATTCGTCTCTCAGTTACGCGGGTTTTGATAAGGGTGACTCAGCCTGTTTGGAGCAAATGGCAACCTTGTAACTGCACGGATAGAAGACTAAAAGAGAGTCCAATGTAAAAGATAAATCAATTCAAACAAGTATACAGCAGGAATCCTCTACTACGGAAATTATATAAACCAAAGTCATCATGATAACAAAGTAAGCACATTCTATTCAATAATCCCAGAACCTACTAAATAAGTCCCTGATATAATAATGTAAGTAGGGGCACTGGCAGTAAACAAATCAATAAAACCATTTTTAATTTAGATAATGAACAAAATATAAATCGTTAAATGTTTGAGCAGTTCTTTCTGGGATAGACAATAATCATTAAACAAATCAATTGAAATATTTGGAAAAAAAACTCAGGTATGGATAATACGGAGCTAATTCTTTGCAAAAGTAAAACGGATGATGATACTAATAACGATGGAAATTGTAAGAAAAAAATGACAGTAATGATATAAATACTATTTTTTAAAAGTATCAATTGAGAACGACCGTATCCGGCTCATTACCTTGGCCGCGTTGGAGTCCCCGAGGCCGGTGGTCTCTCTCAGCCTAAGCTCTGGATCACGTACCTGGAGACCAGAACAGAGGCAAGTCAGTGACACACAAAGCGGATACAATCGTTGATATTTATGAGTTCTTCGCTAATCTGCTAGATGGCCGAGAGCGAAGGAAGCCGGAGGAATTCAGTGAGGTGAACGGGGTTCATTCATTAAGGATTCGGTAAATGGCCGTTTAAGACATTAAGCGAGTCAAGAAGTGATTCATAAACAGGCGCCCTTTCCCCTGCCTGGCTTCCTTTGACGACCGATAGCTCATTGGTGCTTCCGGCTGTCGCTGGCGGAGGAATCTGACTTATGGTCGATGCATCTTCGGGAATGACTGCTTTTAAGCGGGGGGGGGGGGGGATGAGGAGCAGCTTCCTGCCCTGGATTGGATAACATTTTATCAGATCTAAGACTGAAAAATATTCTGGATATATTTCTGTGATATATACTTGATAACTAAATACAAATACAACCACAATCACGCAGAAAAACAGGCTTACATAAAAACACACACCATGGCTCATTTGTATGAGCTAAGTGCTTTGTCTACTTACGCGGCAAATTTGCCCAAACAGCTAGAAACTGGATAAAAAAGGAAGGTCAAATGAAAAGAAACAGCAAAAGGAAGTCCCAAATCTTCAAAACCCTTCTCACAACCCAACAGCAATGGCATCGCCAAAATTTAAAACAAATGTAAGGCTACCGAATTTCAACCCCTGCTTCCCTCGATG
>NC_051400.1:17756131-17756674 GCF_015228065.2 Penaeus monodon
ACATATAACACAATTATAATACCGAAATATATTCTCAAATATATACAGCACCCTTTGAACTATGCACAAGAAATTATGCATCAAAAGGTAAACAAAGAATCACTAAATCATGCACTGGATACATCTGGTTCTCAACACAATAATTTTCTGTGGAGGATGGAGCAGCAATATCCATCCGTCTCATAAAGTGACACTCAGCAGTCTTAGGGTAGATCCTCGACCATGTGGGCTCTGGTGTTTCAAGTTCACACGGACGGCGCTTGCGAGTAAAAACTCCGAAGAGACTGACAGTCATTAAGAGGCTGTAAACAAGTTAGCTTTCGCTAATCATTTGCAATAACTTTAATAATAACAGTTATTAAATACAAATATTTAATATAAAAACTTAAGTAACAGACACTTAGTGAAGTGGTGCAAAGATTGGAGGTCATAAGCTTAGGTGGTTCACGATTTAACCTTTGGGCGACATCTCGCCACGAAGCCTAATGTTTCGAAGCGGAGTGAAACCCGAATACCTTATCCGCACACTCGTCGTGCTTGCTG
>NC_051400.1:17757202-17757323 GCF_015228065.2 Penaeus monodon
GGTGGTTGACGATTTATCCTCTGGGCGACACCTAGCCACGAAGCTAAATGCTTCGAAGTGGAGCGAAACCCGAATATCTCATCTGCTGTACTTTTAAGTAGTGAAATAACACCAACCCTTC
>NC_051400.1:17758346-17758879 GCF_015228065.2 Penaeus monodon
TCACTTGCTCCAAATAAGCCCAAGCTTCAAGGAGTACGGGTAAACATAGTTTCTTAAAACTCAGTCATTAATTTCTAATTAGTCACCTAATAGTTCTATTGATTCACAGCCCAAAATAATGTGCGTGCGTTGCACCCTTTGCAATCATCCGGGCGACGAGCAAGGGTGACTGCAACGGTGCCCAGATGCAGTTCCTCGCGAGATCCGCGCCTGTGATGATCATGACTGACTGTTTCTCGATGGAGCTCGATGTATCCTTTATGCCTCGACTGCACTCTGACACGAGCACAATAACCCACGCCAGCCTCCCCTCCCCCCTGCAACAATCAGCGTGACTAAGCCAACCTTTTCCTAGAATCCTCACGTTGTCCAGATTTATCAGCATCATCACAAAAATGATCCTCCGGAACATTTTTCTTAAGTCACCGTCTGCACCTTCAATCCTTCCATCTCATTCCTCTTCTCATTGTCCAAATATTCTTCCTCTGGACTCCCGCTGTCGTCACAACCGCCTTTCCCTTTTAAATAATATT
>NC_051400.1:17759078-17759496 GCF_015228065.2 Penaeus monodon
CTCTCCCTCCTTGCCTTCTCCTTCGTCCGGTCCACCTCCCTGCCCCACCCTCCGCGCCCCTCCCCCATCCTTCACTCCCAACCTCGCCCCCGCCCAGAATGCCACTCCTCAGCTCATCCATCCGCACACTCACACCAACACCCACACACCAACACACACACGCACAAACCTCCCGCACAACCTGTCCGCGCCATTTTCCCTCTCCTTTTCCCTGCCATCCACACAGCGCTCATCCTCATCGTATTCGCCGTCTTTATTTCGCCTCTCCTTCACGTCACCCTCCCCCCACCTGCGCCAGGCCAGGATTGCGCGTGCGGGAGAGGAAAGTGACTGACAGGAGAAGATACATGGAAAAAAAGAGGAGTAAGGGGGGATTTCCCGGAAAGAGAGAGGAAAGGGGAGAGAGTGAGGAAGGAGT
>NC_051400.1:17759532-17760164 GCF_015228065.2 Penaeus monodon
TGACTAGTAAATTGGAAAAGTAGGTCTATGTCAATTTTTGCCCACAAGAAATAACGTATTCCTTAAAAGATATGTTTACAATTAGAAAGATATCAGTGTAGTTTAGAGAAACATCATCCTGAATTCACATTAGTTGACCTGCAGAACATAAACTCATTTCCTGACTTCTTTGATCACGCCTTACGTCAAAAATGGCTTCACGGCAAGTTTCGAGAACTGCCAGAAGAGCTCATATAAAAGTGGCGCAAAATAAACATCTGAAAACTGATTAGCACAAAGAGCATGTCCAACGGATCACCGAATTATTCTGTCAGCAAATACTTCCACGGTGTCGGCTGAGCAACGAACTACAAACGACGCTCTGACCAATGTTGATGCATTTTATTGGGAATCAATACCTTTAACCAAATTGTGTATTGTATTCTAATTACAGAAAAGTTCATGCAAGACATCTTAGTGACATCTTAGTTGCCGACACCCGTGTTGTTTTCCCGAATCCAGCAAGTATCATAATAATGCAATATGACCAATTTTTGATCCCCTTCCGTCGCCGGTGACTCAGCTCGCGGGGAGGAAGGAGTGGTCGTCGCCTGCACACGAAGTGTGTCCCCTTGACCCTGCTTTCGTTAAAG
>NC_051400.1:17760244-17761741 GCF_015228065.2 Penaeus monodon
GCATTCATACTTATTCTGCCTTCTCTTTCTTTGTTAAGTCATGTCATCCTTGGTCCTTCTTCCCTTCAACCCTTACTGGTCGCTTCTTCTCCTGCGCTCCGTCTCCCTCCGTGCCCCCTGTCCACCGTCGCCCGCTCACGCCGGCGTCGCTTGCAAAACGTGTACACCATGTCACGAAGACCAGCGACCAGCGACATAGAACAGGAATCTGAATTGGCATTCGGGTCAACCACATGCACTCGGGGATCCTCATGTGCCAAAAAAGACAAAGGGACAGGAAAAATCATAAAAAAACGTAAAAAAAAACGCCCGATTCACCAAGACTTTTTTCCAATTCTAAATGCAATTCCCATTTAGGATTGGCGCTATCAATTTCATCGGTCAAATGACACGCTCCAAGTAATCTTTTCGTTTTTTCGCCACACTTTCTTGATCAACGTTTGCAAAAGATAACGTCCAGTGCATCTAACTTAACGTTACATGTGAGGTGATATCGTTTAACATTACAAATAACTGTATTATACAATATTCTTAATCACTCTGACTTCCTGTTTAAGAAGACGGGATGTATAAACTGCTCCAGAGAAGAACTGGGAGAAGAACGAGAAAAGAAAGAGAAACATAAAGAGAGGGGAAAGAGAAACATAAAGAGAGGGGAAAGAGAAACATAAAGAGAGGGGAAAGAGAAACATAAAAAGAGGGGAAAGAGAAACATAAAGAGAGGAGAAAGAGAAACATAAAGAGAGGGGAAAGAGAAACATAAAGAGAGGAGAAAGAGAAACATAAAGAGAGGGGAAAGAGAAACATAAAGAGAGGGGAAAGAGAAACATAAAGAGAGGAGAAAGAGAAACATAAAGAGAGGAGAAAAGACACATAAAGAGAGGAGACAAATATAAAGAGAGGAGAATGGATGATGAAGAAGAATGAAAAATAAAAGAGAGCAGGAGGAGAGTATGAAGGAGAGGAACCTGCAAAGGGAAACCCCGATTAGAGACACACACAGCAGAAAAGCAGAGAGCAGCTGAAGCTTCCATCCCGACCCCGCGCCTCGCCTCGCGAATGGCTCCGTCCCGCAGCGGCGACGCGCGTGGCCCAACGCCCTCTAATTGCCCGCTTGCCGCCACGGAGGCCGCCGACAAGCGCGACGCACCCGATGGGACACGAGACCGCTCATTAGACGGATAAATAAGGACTGCTCATTAAGAAGCATAGGACGAACGTCACCGCCTCTCCGTTGCACCCGCCTCCCCCTTCCCCTCCCCTCACCCCCTCCGTCCGTCCGAATCGGCGAACGAGAGGAATCATTTGGAATCCTGTGAACGTCCTAATAGCAATGGCTGTTTAATATTAACAAGGCTCATTGATGTGTTCGTATGCGTCGGCGGCCGTGAGCCTCACCCTGCTTTAACTTTTATTGGCTGGAGGTCACAACATGGCTTTCCATTCACAAATACTGGCTCTGTCTTCTCTGTCTCTCTTATTCACTCATTCACTCAT
>NC_051400.1:17761909-17762246 GCF_015228065.2 Penaeus monodon
ACCCCACAAACCCGGCGTTCTCTTCCCCTGCAACATACTATACCTTTCTGGTCTCTTTAAATCCAGCCAAACTATTATCGCTGCCTCGGCAATTAATTGAATAATTCTCTCTCCGATCCTCATTTTTTATGTATTTATAGATCAACTTCTAATTTCAACTTATTTTTTTTCCTACACATACCAGAATATATGGGCACTCGCCTTGGCAGATTCAAACACGAAGATGATCTCACGTTCCGGAGAGTTTTTCAGAATGGGTCCGTGTGGGCAGCGCGGGGGGGGGGGGGGGCACTCACCTCGGGGGATTAATGACCTGTTTGGGATGGACGGATGGCTG
>NC_051400.1:17762728-17762963 GCF_015228065.2 Penaeus monodon
ATGGCAAGCCCCGCGGGCGTGCACCGTGAGCAGGAAGAAGCCATTTTAATAAAGAGAAATTCCGCTGAATTCCACAAGGGAAAAAATAACCTCATTATACTTTCTGACACTTAAACATTTTCTATGTAATGGAAATTTCACTGATAAAAAAAACGACATTAAAAAGCATAAATAACTGCACCAGAATTTTGTTTAAAACACGTTTTAAAAGGTCTATATATGGAGTAAGATAGTA
>NC_051400.1:17764277-17764411 GCF_015228065.2 Penaeus monodon
CGCCTTCAAGTGGTGGAAAGCGACCATGACAAAATATATGAGAACCAGAAAAATCAGATTATGAACTCCCTCCGAGGAGAAAGCCGCGGACTCGCATAAAACTATATTTCTGACAACCACGCTAAATGTTTCAC
>NC_051400.1:17764714-17764869 GCF_015228065.2 Penaeus monodon
TACGTCAAAAGAAGCCTGTTTATCTTTCTGGTCAAAATAAATGGTTCTCTGGAGGCGGAGGAAGAAAAACTCAGCCTCTTTGAGACGTCAATGAGTCAGGCGTGACGGCGGCCAATACGTCAGAGCCGAGCGATTATGGATTGTGGACTTTGCAG
>NC_051400.1:17765114-17765458 GCF_015228065.2 Penaeus monodon
ACTCATTCACTCATCCATTCTTGAACGACTCCCGCAGCAGGGCATCCTCGCGCTCGCCGGCTGGAGGGAGCAACGGCCTCGAGAGCGGTCGCGTCTCGACTGCTCCTAATATATTTATATGTAAATAATGAACCGATGAAGTGATATCCATACCTGCGCTTACAATGCAGTTGTGAAGTGTAGCTTATCTGGAACTAGACGCAATCTGACATGATATATTATTTCTAAATTCCTTTTACAGGTTCTCTAAATTAATATAAATCGTCTACCTTTCATAAACATTTATTTTATTTTGGCAATAGTCATCTAGATTATTCCACACTGCATAGATATATCATTTACTT
>NC_051400.1:17765491-17765729 GCF_015228065.2 Penaeus monodon
CATTACCAACTTTTCACTGTCAGGTTTTCATGCGTATCGAGTGTATCACTAAGTAAATGCGTTTCATATTATAAATTACTGCCATTTAATAATTATTCTAATTGTCTTGTAAACCAATCCCTCGTTTGGTTTACAGTTTCCAATTCATTATAGTTCCCGTCATTTTTACTGTGAAGAGACAATGATGGTGTCACTACCTCCGCTAACACGAGGACGACGACGAGAATGACGGCGAAAG
>NC_051400.1:17765766-17765915 GCF_015228065.2 Penaeus monodon
AGCACGAAGCCATTGGCCGCAGCGCCATTACCTGGGCCTCAGAACTTCCCCAACGGGCGCTCCTGGACACCAGCAGAGATTCCTTCTGCTGGAACTGGCGGCGCACACGCCCATCGCCTCTGACCAAGCGAGGAGCGCCACACGCATAC
>NC_051400.1:17765952-17766117 GCF_015228065.2 Penaeus monodon
CCTCGTTTACTTATTAAAATCACTATCAATAACGCTCCTCTTTGCTACACTTTCTTCTCTTTCTATCCCCCCATTTCTTCAACGCATTCTCCTCTCTTTTCTTCTTTAGTTTCTCCACCTCCCCTCTCTGTTCTTAAATCCCCTTCTCGTTTTTCAAATTTTCAT
>NC_051400.1:17766143-17766501 GCF_015228065.2 Penaeus monodon
TGGCCCAGCGGCCTGTCTACTCGATCATTACATCATCGAAGTAAAAAAACAAATTGGTAAAAGTAATGGATGTGATCGTATAAAAAATCTAAATAATGATAACAAGAACGAAAAACGCTGAAACAAAAAGTCATTTCAAACAGGAAAAAGAATAATAAAAACGAAAAAAGACGCAACTACCACAAGCGAAAATATCTACTCCAACAGACATAAATCAGGAGCCCAGTTCGAAAGCAATTCACACACACACATACTCAGACTACCTGTCGGTCGCTGCATGCAAGAAACATCCCCCGCTAGGCTTGGGGTGAAAGCACAATGTTGCAAGCATCAAGACAAGCCCCGTGTAGCTTCTAGA
>NC_051400.1:17767132-17767576 GCF_015228065.2 Penaeus monodon
TGGAAATGTAGTCGTCCGCCTTGGTCGATTTTCGTAATAGAAACAAGCGTCGAGTGGCATAGTAGGCGGGGTTCTGCTATACAATCGGGGCAAAAAAACAATGGGAAGTAAATGTATACTTGCAGTAAATCTGTAAATAACTGATAGCCCAAGAGCCTTCCGTACCGTGAAGTCAAGAGAGCGTTCGGTGAGTACAGCGGGACTACTGATTATTCTATCATCCAAGGAAGGAGAGAGACGTGCGAACGACCCAACGACGACGCCGACGACTCGTCACCTTCCGCGGTTCCCAGCACCGCATCGGCTGACCCAGTCACCTGCTCACCCCGCGCGAATCGACGATCCTTATCAGACTGCGGCGTCCAATGAATAACTCAAATTCGTCCCGCCTCCTATCCGGTATCCCGCGCGCCCCCCTTTCATCCAACCGCCGCTCCTATCAGT
>NC_051400.1:17767715-17768018 GCF_015228065.2 Penaeus monodon
TAAATATATATCTACTTATCTATCTACATAGCACTCATATTACCCGGATCATTAATTATTCAAGCAATAAACATCTTGCAGATGATAACGCCAGCTTAATTGCAATTCCGAGAGAGGCTCCATAAGGGCACTACTCTCCAATTTTCAGTCACTGCAATATCTCTATCATCGAAGCCTTATCAGTTACGAATTTATCTCTTTAATTTATTTCACGACGAAGAGGCCGTTGTGATGGCCAACAGATAACAGGATTCGCCTCGCTGGGTCCCATGTTTATTCCCTATAACAATATGCAAATTATTG
>NC_051400.1:17768050-17768502 GCF_015228065.2 Penaeus monodon
CACACTCCTGTTCCTAGTCTGGCTCTCCATATAAGGAAATTCTCACCACTACCACTGGGAGCATCAGCATGTGAAAATTGAAGTGAAAAAGTCACAAGGAAGATGAAGCTCTCCTGTAGCTACAACTCGTTCCATGCACCAAGTCTCTATATGGATTCCCTAAAGGCCTCGATAAGCAGATTATTAACTCCCAGGATTTAAAGCTAGAATATTGGGAATATAAACAGAAGTGGTAAAAATATCAAAATGCAATAAGGATGATGATAGTAATAATGAGGGCGATGTTAAAGCCAGTCTTCTTTTGCATGCAAGGAGTCGTTCGCCCCAGAAGAACATCCAAATCTTATGGAAATTATTTAAACTATTACCCTAAAGGCGTCCTGAAAACACATAAAGAAACAACGGAAAGTATAATCAAATCCAACACATGAATTGTCAAAAAAATGAACTGC
>NC_051400.1:17768533-17768779 GCF_015228065.2 Penaeus monodon
AAACACATTCAAGAGATTATAACAAAAGCAAGGAATGTTCGAACGAAACGGCTGATTGAAAAATCGAAAAGTATCAACAACAAGTGGCCAGCAGTGGGCCATTTGTTGGCCAATGGTCATCCCAATATATAACATTTCCAAAAGGACCAAAAACACATCTTTCTTCAAAGTAAAGTTGAATTTTTGTAAGATTTATTGTAAGCTAATATGATATTACTTAACATACAAAAATTCATATGGATAGAC
>NC_051400.1:17768910-17769622 GCF_015228065.2 Penaeus monodon
CGCGCGCGCGTGCATCTTTCTTTTTTTCTTCCTTTTTATGGTGGGTAACAATCTATTTTTCCACATTTTGCTTGAATCTCACACGTAATGTTAATGAAGGCAAAACGTCAAATAAATAATTTGTGCTCTAAAAGACCTGACAGTAGAGCTCTCTCTACAAAGTTAGAGCAATAAATCCTGAAAGAAAAAAGTAAACATATTTTGAGAATATTCCTTCAGCTCCTCGTGTCCCTCTTAAAATTTCTGAAAGGATTTTGTCCTTTGAAATTTATCGTGGATTCAGTATCTCCTTCAAAAACCGCTTACTGGCTAGTAGTCAACAGATATGTCACAAATGAAAGATTTTTTAAATATAGATTATTCACTGTATTTCTAGTTAGGGGAATTTCTGGAAAAAAATAGGCCTGTCATTTTATATGTTCATATATCATTCGCCTGTGTTTGAACATATCCCTTCACTTCCAAACTTATGCAGACCCGGGACTGCCTCGATATTCTGTTTCACTCTCGGTGGGTTTACGCACATGAATACATATAATAAAGTGAAATTGCTAATTACTGAAGGTTGCGGGAGCTATTGCATGATAACAGGATCAAAATCGAAAAGAAAACAGTAAAAATCGATTTTTTTTACTTAATAGTCATTCGCCTTATTCATTGGCTTTTAATATTGCTCTCTGTGATCCAAATGTCTTGGCAAGAAGTTGAATCA
>NC_051400.1:17770501-17770625 GCF_015228065.2 Penaeus monodon
GTTCGAAACATGACTCTGACTTATCTCCTTTACCCTTTCAAGTCACGTGGGTCGACCCGATACGACCAGTTCCCTTATCTACCTAAGAACACGAACCAAGAACGACCAGTCATCCTCAGGTTGC
>NC_051400.1:17770673-17770859 GCF_015228065.2 Penaeus monodon
TTTTTTCTTCCAATTTTCTTACAAGCTAGGTTTAGCTTTTTTTTTTACTGCCTTTTGTTTGTTTTGCGTAAATCTTAATCTTTCACTCTCCACTTAAATATTCATCTTACTCTTTATAGATCTTAATATTATACAGTCCTACCCCTACTCCATCTGCTTGTTATGTATTTAGATACATTCTATTCT
>NC_051400.1:17770995-17771212 GCF_015228065.2 Penaeus monodon
TCCGTCTCCTTGTGGCTTCACCCCCCCCCCCACGAACTCCATCCTATTAGTTCCTCGTCCGGCTCGCTCGTGCCGCGTCCTGTAGGAGTGTCTTCTCTTACACTGTGATTAGCTGTCGCGGTGAGGGAGTCGTGAGCAAGAAATCCTATTTTTAATGACGATATATTGGAAACTTAATTTCCTAATATTCATTTACTGTTTTATCTCCCATTAATAC
>NC_051400.1:17771556-17771832 GCF_015228065.2 Penaeus monodon
CCTTTCATTCACCCGCTAATTTTGGCCTAGAATTAAAAGCGTAACTCTTTTCCAACCGTAAATTATCCCGCTCCTATCCTAATAGAAAATGATGTCATCCGGCAGATTAGACAACAACCAGCGGGTACAATACAAAGGAAAGTAATAATTACAGTGTACGATCTTGTCTCGGGGTTACAGGGAGCAAGAACTCTATTTTTCGTTGTTTTCGTTCGATTCATAATCTTATACAATTATTATAATCGCGTTGCTCCAATGACCTGCTGGTTTCCTCAT
>NC_051400.1:17772941-17773486 GCF_015228065.2 Penaeus monodon
TCGAGCCAGCCCTTTAACGAAACGAGTAAAAGTTGAATGTAAAACGCACTGCCCCCCCCCCCCCAGTCGATCAAGGCGCAGCGCTTTCCTCGGCCGATCGGAAGACCTAATGGCTGTAATGAGGATTAAATTAGCGTCATTGGCGGATCGACCGTGACGCCAACCGCCAATTGTTCTGTCGCGGCGATTTTACGCGGCTATTGTGTCAGCCAAAAACCATGTCGTTCCCCCCCCTCTCCCCTTCTCCCTATCCCTTTCCCTCTCCCTTCCTCCCTATCCCTTACCCTTTCCCCTTCTTTCTATCCCTTACCCTCTCCTTTTCTCACTATCCCTTCCCCTTTCACTTTCTCCTTATCCCTTCCTCTTTCTCCCTATCCCTTCACCTTTTCCTTTTTCCTTATCTCTTCCCCTTTCCCTTTTTCTCTATCCCTTCCCATTTCTCCCTATCCCTCCCCCTTTCTCTTTCACCCTATCCTTTCCTCCTTACCGTGACCCTCCCAACTTCCCCTCACCTTTCTAACTCCAAATCTTGAGTTCTTTCGCGG
>NC_051400.1:17773511-17773895 GCF_015228065.2 Penaeus monodon
CCAACACGCATATCCCCGACCCCCTTACCTTTCGAGAGCCTTACTTGCTACAATCTCCCCATTCGTAGCATCGCCAGTACAAGATGCAACGCTGCACAAATTTTTCTTTTCGTTAAGCTTTGCCGATTCACATTCTCGATCCTTCTGAAGTTGGATCCGTTTATCCTTCAAGCTGAACTTCCGCTGCTAAACCTGCCAGCGGATAGGAGCATTACATCACCATATTTTGGCGATCTCAGAATCCGAGTGAAAGCAGATTTTCATCCGCAAAATGGCTTTTACTTTAATGTTTCGGCCATGAAATTGATATACTAAGAAGCATAAATTTTCTCTCTTTTTCGTCAAACTTTTATCATATTTCCTTTCTTCAACCTGAACATCACA
>NC_051400.1:17774249-17774649 GCF_015228065.2 Penaeus monodon
CCCCCCCCCCCGCTCGCCTCAGCGCCCGCAGGTGATTCGCCGCTGCAACTCCCAGCCCATGAAGCTTGGTTAGCACCCCGCCTGTAATCGCTCACTTCAAGCTCATTCGCGTGTGGGAGACCTAAGCAAGAGGTGAGACAGATTTAATGGAGGTATCACATGGGAAGTAATCAGAAATCATATATATATAAAACAATCCCTATCAGGTATCAACATGGAAAGTAATTGGATGGTATGAAAGGTATCGGACAATTTTCCTACTATTTATCTAAATAATTTAATCAAATTCAATAAGGAGTTTTGTACTTCTTCAACAACATCCTAGTTATGATATAAATAAACCAGTCACTCACCAGTTCATTCCCAGCTAAATGCATACAACCGAGAAAAAACATGCAGC
>NC_051400.1:17774693-17774950 GCF_015228065.2 Penaeus monodon
GCCGCCGCCATTCATCATCTCCGCCGGGATGAAGCCTCGGCCGCCGCAATCACCTCACAGCTCAAGTGAAGCCCCTTTTGAGATTACTAGTCTAACCGCCACGCCTGCTTCCTTCCACAACAATCTCCTTTACAGTCAAGCTTCGCACCCCCACCCCCTCCCGCTCCCCTCTCCTCCCGCAATTCTTAAAATCGGGATCCAATTTCATAGGTTTCCCCGGAGTAATAGCGGTCCTCCTGCCCTTACTCACTCCCGAC
>NC_051400.1:17775103-17775265 GCF_015228065.2 Penaeus monodon
CGGAGTTTCTTCTTATTCTTTTTTCATCCAAATGACCGACACACTGCAAACTAGTTTCGGGTTACACATATCTCGTCTCTTTAGCATGTCTTCCACGCAAAATGTTCGTAGTTTTTATTTGCATTCTATGCTCCGATATGCCCCTTTGCATCTAGACATACT
>NC_051400.1:17776921-17777627 GCF_015228065.2 Penaeus monodon
GCGCAGTCGAGGTAACGCGTCACTCGAGTGCCGTTAACAAGTTGCTCCTCGGATATGAAGGCGCGATAAATATGGTGTTCGTTCGCCTCCATTAGGGCTGGGTATGTTATCTAATGCTTGGCTAGAGAGAAGAACTGCAATTAAAGCTGTCTTCCGCAACCGCCGGCCCAGCAGGAACGGACCAGGACAATGCACCTTATTCTGTATATAACTTGGCCGAGCTTATGCACTATTTAAGTGATGTTATTCGTTGAATTGTTAACATGTGTATTACCAAACGCAATTTAAAAAGATTTGACATTACCGTCTACTTACTGAGAGTCGACACATATCCGAATGGCGGGGAAATGTAATACTGTGGTTGAACGCTAATGTAACAATGTACTTTACTTCTTGATATTGATTATAGATACATAACTAACGAACTAAACTAAAAAGCGCGCACGCAGAACGAACACACGAATCCAAATGCAAATGCACAAATACTCGCGTGCACGCACAAAACTGCACATACACATGTACAACAAAAAAGTTACATTTCCCAATTTCCTTTCTCTGCT
Organism: Penaeus monodon; assembly: GCF_015228065.2. Classification (NCBI taxonomy): domain Eukaryota; kingdom Metazoa; phylum Arthropoda; class Malacostraca; order Decapoda; family Penaeidae; genus Penaeus; species Penaeus monodon. Next base: position 17,777,482 of record NC_051400.1, read on the forward strand.
CTCTCCTCCGCCTTCAGCGCCTCCGCCTCACAGGCCAAGCAAGTCAGTTCAAATAAACACCGGTTCAATTGAACGCCACAGACTTTATCTTGGGCTCAATCTATCTTTCCTTTTTGGCATTTATGCTCATGTGCATCGCCTGCCTT
>NC_051400.1:17778577-17779527 GCF_015228065.2 Penaeus monodon
TTCTGTTCTTGAGAATATAATCCCTAAAGTTCATAATAGAGGTAGTAATATAAAATCCATTATTTCCTTCTTCGTCTTAATTATTGTGCGTTCTCTGTTTTCTTTCCCTCAGGTATGCTGACCATAATTACGCGATGCTCCTTGGTGAAAACGAATCAGGATTCGATAAATCTTTCCTCCTCACACAAATTATCAACAGGCTTGTAATTTATTCCTAAAGATCTAACAACTTATAAAAGCTAATGTAAAGAACGACAAAGAAAAAACATATAAACAATAAAATTTAAAAAAGGGAAGAAAATAATAACGGAAAAACCCCACTAACATAGTTTTTTCTACAATAATGAAATAACAGCTAATAAAGAACTAGAACAAAGAATAATAATGCTAAACAGAAGGATGATGATGGGGGTGATAATACATTTTTATGACAAATATTTTTCCCACTTTTTTTTACTCTTTTAAAACTTTCCCTTTTTTTGAGAGCCTATCTTTTTTTGTATTTTCAATCTAAATTAACTCCGCTTATACAATACCTCCCCGGTTGATATCATCACAACACCCAAAAAAATTACTGCCAATATTTTATTAGGGATCATTATCACTGAAAAGTGTTATAAATATTCCCACCGGGCCCCCTTTTTGTCTGGGGGGAAAACCGATATTTAATCATTTTAGGGGAAACAGCTAAATAAAAAAGGCAAAAATAAAAAGGGCTCTAAAATATTTTTTTAAAACATTTGGGAAAAATTTAGAGGGGTTTATTAGATCCCGGTTGTTTATTTCCCAGGCTCTATTTTGGGGGGTCTGGAGGAAAAATTGCAGCCCCTTTTTAAATTTTTTTTAGCATTCCACATTTTTTATGGGGGGGGGAAATACTTTTCTACCCTTCTTTCCCAAAAAAAAATTCCAACAAAAAGGGGGGGGCCGAAACGATGTCATTGACAAGA
>NC_051400.1:17779574-17779753 GCF_015228065.2 Penaeus monodon
CCCGACCCTCATCCCATGCCCGGCGGGCGGGGGACAGGCTCAGTCGATCTGCCCGGGGGTTTTGCCCCTTCCCCCTCCCTGCCCCGCTATCCCCTCTCCCTTTCCCCCCCTTTTCTTCTAAATTTTCCCCTTCCTCTTTTCTCTCTCCCCCCCATCCCCGCTCTCTATCTTTTAAAAAC
>NC_051400.1:17784242-17784786 GCF_015228065.2 Penaeus monodon
CCCCCCCCCCTAAAAACCCCCTTTTCCCCCTCCCCCGGCACTCTCCTCTCTCTCCCCCGCCCCTCTCTCCCCTTCATCCTGGGGCCCCCCGGCAAAGGGCCCGCCTCTCCCCCCTTTTCCCCTCCCCCCTTCTCGCCCCGGGCCCGCTCCCCTTTTCCCCCCCTCTCCCCCCCCGCTCTCCTCCCCCTCTCTCCCCCGCGCTCTCCCCTCTCTCTCCCCCTTGGGGAAAAATTTTCCCCCCCGGGGCCGGTCCCCACCTTTCCCCTTTTAGGGCCCCCCCCGCTCTAAATTCCTCTCTCTCTCGCTGCCTTCCTCTCTCTCTCCCCCCCCGGGCGCCCCCCTCCCCTTCCCCTTTTCCCCTCGGCTCGGGGCCCCCCTCCCCCGGGGGCCTCTCCCCTCTTCTCGCGCGCCTCTCTCTCTCTCCCCCTCTCGCGCCCCTCCCCCTCTCTTTTCCCCTCTCGCCCCCGCGCTCTTTTCTCTTTTCTGGGCGCGCCCCCTCTCTCTCCCCGCGCGGGGGTCTTTCTCTCCCTCCCCGCGTTTGTCC
>NC_051400.1:17785486-17786085 GCF_015228065.2 Penaeus monodon
GCTATGCCTCCACAACACTAGCGTAATACCAACATGCTGAAGACGTTCACCGTCGTTTCATTCCCCCGTGTGCATGTACGTTAGCATGGCTGTATGTCCATGTATATAACCCTTTTCTTTTGTTCTCCGCGGACGAGGGCTATGGTAGACAGGGCGGGGAGGGAACTAATGAAGAAAAATGAGCTGTATCGACAAACATCACGATCAGTGAGAAAAATTTAATGTGATTCTGTATTGTTTGGGAACGCTATTGGGCGGAACGAATCCCGAAATACCGAGTAACATAAGATATTGAAGCCCTAGAGAAAATATGGTAAGATTAATATCTTTAAAAGGTATACCCATTGGAAAAGGCTGGCCACGTCTGTGACGGAAACCAGTTGGGAATAACTGAGCTTACTTAATATACGTAACTGCGATGCTGAACAGGCAAAGAGAAAAGCATTAACATGTTTGTGTGTACTTCACTCTAATCTAATCTATATTCTGTACGGCTCTGCCTAAAAAAGACTGTTTTGTTTATATTTCACAAATAAACATCAGACCATGACTCCTCTCTGATCACGTCCTTGGCACATGACACATTCATTTCAATTTAC
>NC_051400.1:17786156-17786742 GCF_015228065.2 Penaeus monodon
GAGATAGACATATAAAGCCATCAACAGGCCCCTCCCGCATTCTCCGTCCAGCGAGAGAGGGCGTGCTTGCAACCCTGTGCATTTGCAAGCATGACGACATCCGTCACGCTCGTTGGGCGCTGAGCGAGAGGCGAGGCCAAGCAGCCCGCCCTGGGACTCCGAAGAGGGCCGGACGCGCGGCCGAGCAGGGGGAAGCCGCGGGGAGCCCTGGCCTGCCTCGCGTCGGGCTGCGCTTGATCCTCGGCCGCCGGGCCTCCTCCTGACAGCGCGCTTCCTTCGTCACCTCCTCGGCTTCTAGTTCTCTACTCCACCACTTACTTCCTCTTTCTTCTAGTCTCTCGACTATTTCATTCTCTTCTTATTTTCATCTTCCTACGAGTTTTCCCCGTTTTCTTCCCTCCCTTAGTTCTAATCCCATCCCTTCCCTCCGTTCCCCTTCCCCTCCGCCCTTTACCCCACTCTGCCTCATCCCTCCAATCCCTTCTCCTCTCTCTCGATCGCTTCTTCCTTCATCCTCGCCTCAGTCTCTCCCTCGCTCACTTTCCTCGTCACCTCCCTCTACAGCACGTCCCCAAAACTCCGAAGC
>NC_051400.1:17786878-17787819 GCF_015228065.2 Penaeus monodon
ATGGATAATTGCGTTTTAAGTAATACAAAGACTTATCTTATTCCGGAATTCATATGACTAATGACGCGAGTGTAATTCCTTGGAATGCGAGTTAAAATAGATTAGTTATATGAAGTTACATATCTGACAGCGTTTGGTGTTTGTTCAGGTGTGAAAAATGACAAAAAATAGTGAAAGCTAAGAAGTTTTCGGTCAATAAATTAATGTTGATGCTTTGTAATGACAAATAAGTAAGATGACCACAATTTAGTTGACATTAATTTGAATAGGCCTATGATTTTAAAGAAATGTGCATTTCTTATGTGGCATAACAGACACTGTGGTAAAGAGGAAGATCACCGGGAAATATGTAAGATAAGTGAACAGACAATATTAATAAATGGCCTTTTATGCTGACGCGTTCACCATCATCAACGTTGTTCATGTTATAAAAAGTATTCCTGAACGATCAAATTCTACATCTGTCTAACACTGTGATATTGCTCCATAACGCTCTTTCAGGCGGAAAAATGAATCGCCAGCTCTGCTAACTTTTTCGTCAGTTGAAAGAGATTCTCGGCCAAACGGAACACTATTAAGGCAATTTCTAGAAGCAGGGAATGATTTTAAGGATGTCCCAGGAAATCCTAACCTCTCTAGGACTTCTAAAAGCTTCGCCGCTGCGTCCTCGCCTCCTCGCTCGTGCCGCTAGTCCAATCGACAATTCTACTGTGGCAGCAACAACAACATGATACAGTTATCTAGTAGCATTTGCTTTGCCGTTGGATTGCAAAGGCAGGCGGAGGAAATGGAGAAAAAAGCAGATCATCAGAAACAATAGTAATAGAATTGCGACGAAAGGAAGAAGAGGAAGAGATAGAAAAGTCGAAACAAAATGCAATAACACATATACGAGTAAAACACTAATAAATAAAAATATTGACTACAATAAAAAAAGATTA
>NC_051400.1:17787898-17788008 GCF_015228065.2 Penaeus monodon
TGAATACGAAGCAATGGAAAAATGGAAAAAAACGTACGGTTGTTAAAAAAGAACTGTCCGACAACGATTTTTATTCGGCGATTTATCATTATCCGGTAATGAGACAGACT
>NC_051400.1:17788225-17788647 GCF_015228065.2 Penaeus monodon
ACTTACTTGTCGCCGACCGAGGATGCATGGATAAGGTGTAGTCGATGGACAGGTAAACGACTCTTGATGGATGGACAGGCATGGCGTGGATAGCCAGAAAGCTGAGGGGTAGGTCGTGAATAGATAAGGGTTAGCTGGTTTATAATTCATGCTTAGAGGCCTAAAAGGGATACTTGATCAGTGTACAAGGGTTAATTACTCCGTGGAAGGCGGAGCGATTTACGGTCATTTGATGGATAGAATGTGACGCGTATTGATTAGTAGTTAAGGGATCAAACATACGCACAGATATGCATGACAAGTCTTGCGTCACATTTTTATTATAAAAAATAATAACAACTACGTAATAATAATACAACAACCCACTGCAAACAAAGCATGGCTAATTACCACCGTTTCCTTATCCTCACTGCAGCATCAAT
>NC_051400.1:17788689-17789021 GCF_015228065.2 Penaeus monodon
CACAACTTATCGAACAGAAAAACACAGAACTGACGATGGAAAATAAATTACCAACATAAAGAACGATAAAAGAAATCACTTGTATGGAAGATGTATAATAAAGTTATTATGAAAAAAGAAAAACAACAATCATAATCATGAATAACGGTTATAAATAGACAACACTATAAACATCAAAGAAAATAAAAATACCAAGATTAACAGTAGAAGTACATGGTCATCCCGTCGACCCTTTGTGCAAATGGTCACATTCCTAAACACTGGAGATGCAACAGAAAAAAGGATGAGAGGAGAAGAGAATGACGGGGGGGGGGGCAATTGCGACATACTGA
>NC_051400.1:17789397-17789532 GCF_015228065.2 Penaeus monodon
GCAGACATCGCGACATCTTGTCCCTAGAAACTTTTATAGTGTGATAAGAAGACGAGAAAGAAAAAGAAGATAACTTTCATCAGCAAAGTGCTCCACCAACAATAGAGCTATGCACTTGTATAAAAAGGCGCCCTC
>NC_051400.1:17789734-17790039 GCF_015228065.2 Penaeus monodon
CTCGCTCACATCATATCACTTGGACCGCCAGACTCACCACAGGAAACGCTAATGTTCGTCTAAGCACACATGCCTGGCCCTAAACATCGTTAAGGGAATCTCGCAAGTCATTCTTAACTGTTTGATGATTTACTAGGTCCTCCATCACTTGTCAGGTGGCTTGGGATGACGACTACTGGGGAATAAACAGGATTTCTTTTATGGTATATATATTTCTCACGTCTAAAACGGTAGCCTCAGACAAAATGCAAAACATGATACATCTGTATGTATCACTATCAATATGCCAACCTGCCTCTTTCTGT
>NC_051400.1:17791135-17791625 GCF_015228065.2 Penaeus monodon
GGGGGGGTCATGTCTAGAAGTGGCACCCCTTGTACATTTAAGCACTGAATACTCGACGCCTTAAGATATATGTCCCCCGGGGTAAATAAGCCTCGATTCCCTGCCCCCACGGTCCATGTGACAGATGCCTTGTGGATTCCCCCGGGCAGTCACCAGTAGCATAGATCTGGAAATGCACACAAACTAAGGAATGGCTATTTTCATAGTCATGGGAACAGGGAAATAATCGTTCTGGAACGAACTTCAGCAAATGAATAAAGACGAATTGGCGAAATGAAAAAAGAAAATACACAATTTGACAAAACTGAGAGAGAAAAACTGACCTGAAATTTTCATATAAAAATCGCGTGATTGTCAGAATGTTATAGTCTGAAATTACCAACGAACAAACACACTTTCAGCAAAATAAAACAAGTTAATGAAAAGACAATCAAACACTTCGACTACTGACTCTTTATAGAATTCGAAGGATAATTTCAGAATCCGCCTT
>NC_051400.1:17791939-17793060 GCF_015228065.2 Penaeus monodon
GTACAGAGCTGAAGCACACCTAAGAAGCAAAAACCCTCGAGAGGAGTGGCTTACGAAACCCAAGGGAGTTAGAAAGTTTGCAGAGGTTATGGGCAGCGCGTGGGCTCCGGGACCGCGGGGGAGGGGCTTGGGGGGCGAGGGGGCAAGGGGGCAGGGGGTAAGGAGGAGGGGCGGAGAGGTCCAGGGCGGTGGTCAGGCGAGTTGGAAAGGGAGGCTGGGCTCGACTTCATATATTTCTTATCATTATAATTATTATCATTACTCTTACTTTTGCTATCGCTGTATCACCAATATCTTCTGTCACTATTCGAATTATTTTATCCCCATCTTTTATATACAAATTCACTGTTATCTAAGTAATATCATCATTAATTATCGTAGCAATGTTTCATGAACAGTGTCATTCCTCACATCACATAAATTAAAAGTTAAACAAATAACAGCAATCGTAATAATCTGATGTATCTATAAAGAGACGTTAATGTTTCAAATAGAAGACTATAATGCATATACATAGGACACAACCTCAAGCAGACAAAAATATGTTGGACCTAGAACATCTATGTATAGAAATAAGAAACACACAAACATAAGCCATACATACATGAAGACATAGTTATACCACATATAGAAAGGAAAGAAGGCAAATACGCACTATAACAATCGTTCAAACCTACAAAACAGGGCAAAATATAACAACAAAATGCAACAGAACACAATATCCTACAAAAAAAAAATATCATTAATGATTCGATCAGGTTTATATATATGGTAAAGCTTCGCATTTGATGTGTTTGCATTTGGCAAACTGCTACCATGAATCGCATTTAGCGACCATAGTAGCCCTAAATCGAATTTAATGCAGTCACCCCTTTGTTAATCCAGAAAATAATCTGACAGAAAACGAAATAACATGTATCACTCTCGTCCAGTTTGGGATAACTGATCGCTCTCGTAATGAGTACAGGGAGGGAGGAAGCCGCGAACATGATTGGTGATGGTGGTGATATGGGCAAAACTAAACATCAGACTTAAAGGAAAAGTGCTAGTGTTGATAGGGTTAGAAGTCGGCAATTTACACAATATAAATCAAACCAAAGCTAACCAAAGCGACACACACA
>NC_051400.1:17793136-17793430 GCF_015228065.2 Penaeus monodon
GCATGCGTATATGTGGATAAATATCAATACAACGCAAATACATGCATACTAATAATATATATTACTGAATTCAGCGAATTCACAGTGCTTTCCCATCGCAACGATAACAGGCTTTCATGGGTCGGAAGGGAAATCAAGTGCCCGTCTCTCTTCTGTCACAATTAGTGGTTTTCCCCGACGACCTCTGAGGGGAAGAGGAAGGGGAGGGGAAAGGAGAGACGAGAGGGAAGAAGGGAAAAGTAGGCGGGAAAGATTGGGGAAGGGAGGGGGAGGAAAGGGGGAGGTGAGGGGGAA
>NC_051400.1:17793724-17794047 GCF_015228065.2 Penaeus monodon
TTAACATTAGGAATAGGATTAGGAAGAAGAGGAAAAAGAGAAAGTGGTTTTGAAGAAGGAAAGGAAGGAAAAGGAGTATAGCAAACGGAAATGAAGATGAAGATGGGAACGGAGAAAGTGGGAGAAAGGAAAGGCAAGGGGAGGAAGACAGGGGGAGGGGTGGGGGGGGGTAAGAGAAGGTGGATTTTAGTGCAGCGCGGTTTCGTGTTTCCATCCAGCCGTTAAGGTCTTCTGTCATTGTTAAAAGCAGAAATGTAACATAATAAAACACTATGCAAATATACGGTCAAATGTCATTACGGTAAATTCCACATTCCTTTACC
>NC_051400.1:17794705-17795236 GCF_015228065.2 Penaeus monodon
AAGTTCGCCCATGATAAACTATCCTGATGAATGACATATGCATGACGGTGCGTAACACATTATACTCTACATATATTATACATCTGATATATTAGCATTATCGTCATACAAAGACTGACAAGCCATAACGAAACAAACCGCGACCATACGGAGTGAAGATTCTCGGGTGAGAGTGATCAAGCATATTTATGAGGTATGACGCATGCGCAAGGTGATAATTCATGCTGAACCACGATAATAAACGTTTACATGGATAAGCCTGTGTAGGAAAAAATCGCATTCCGAGATGAGATAATTCAAAAAGCACTGACTCATGTTGCAGAAAAGGTGCTTGCACGAAGGAAAGATTAATGTTGCATGCGGTACCAAGGATACCACATTATTGCGCCGGCCTGCAGGAGAGCGCGGAGGAGAGGGCACTGAGCGCAATATATCACCATCACACGATCAAAATGAAAATAATATCATCTTTTCTCGAGAATCCGGGAGATGTGTGGCTGGGACTCCGGTGGCTGACGCTGACAAACAGCC
>NC_051400.1:17796399-17796771 GCF_015228065.2 Penaeus monodon
GTCCAATGGATCTAGATTAAGGAGATACCTGCGACTTGAACTCTCAACAATAGCGTTTTGCATAAGCGGGTGTCGGCCCTTCATTGCGATACAATAAGCCATTAATTCGTCAGATAAGTCTGCCTCCTCCCCCCCCCCGCCCCCACTACACCCTCCCTCTTTTCCCCTTATGTCCCCCACCTTTCTACCAAACCCCTTTCCCCTACATCGTTTTGCTCTCTTCTCAGTTCCTTCACACAAATCCTCCTTTCCTCTACCTACCGCTGTCCTACATTCACCTTTACTCACAAATACAGACATGCAAGGAAGCATATACCTATTAACATATTAACAGACACACATACCTGTGAGCGCGCGCACACGCACACGAGA
>NC_051400.1:17796891-17797127 GCF_015228065.2 Penaeus monodon
TTCCCATAGCTGGGCGATTACCAGACTGTACCACGCGTCACCAGGCGCTTCTTAAAAGGCTGTTGAGGAATCCCGACAGCGATGCTTCACAGTACCATAATTTCCTTCCCGATGTCCATTTGTCAACGTAATTGATTGCACAAATCCGATAAAGGCCACAGGGTACAAATCGGAGAAATGCACGTGTGATCCCCTGCTGAATGTGTGGCTCGGCTCCTCCTCCCGCTGGCATCTTG
>NC_051400.1:17797209-17797287 GCF_015228065.2 Penaeus monodon
TGCATGTGTGCCATATGGCAACACTCCCTCATGACGAGCACTTAGCTCTCCCCCGCCTGACATTTATGGCAAAGCGTT
>NC_051400.1:17797509-17797827 GCF_015228065.2 Penaeus monodon
TTTCCGTCCTGCAACAAGGGGTCAGGATCTATAGCTGCAAGAGAGGGAGTTCCCACGTGCCAAGAGCGAGCCACCTCTTTGTTCATGACCGAGACACCGCTGTGAGCATCACCAAATTACCCTCCTCCCCATCCCCTCATTTCCTATCTCCAGCCCACCCCCTTCCACCCCTTCCTTTCTATGATGTTCTGTTATGGTCTCGGTGTTGATGATAATGCTAGTGGTGTTAGTAATGAAAATAGTGACAGAGACGGAGAGAATTATTCTTGAGAGCAAATGGTGCCTCTTGGGCGGGAATGTGAACGGTGGAGGAAAAAA
>NC_051400.1:17798012-17798377 GCF_015228065.2 Penaeus monodon
AACAGTTGGGGGTCTGTCCCCCCGAGCGTAACAGAGGCAGAAAGGGATAAAGCGAGAGCGAACGAGATAATTAGGGAAGGTCAGTTTTTAACTAAAAATATCACAAAAGCAACTGGCAAAGACGAACGAATGAACAAGAGAAACGACACACAAGCAGAAAAGTAAGGCAAGAATGTCAGTTATGACGTTCCTCCCTCCTCGTCCCTTCTCTTCGCCGAGGAATACGGAGCTAAAAACCCCGCGCGAGGAGCCAACAGGGAAAGCTAAAGGTGAGCGAGGGCAGGAAGTATGCACCCTGCTGCTACAGTCAACAGCGCCGCATAAGACAAGGTGATGGTACTCACCAACACTCCTCCCTTTACCCG
>NC_051400.1:17798454-17800494 GCF_015228065.2 Penaeus monodon
TCTCGCGCTCTCTCCGTTCCCGATGAAGCTCTACCTGGCGTTGACTTCCGGCTGCTATTGCGGCTACTGATGCGACAGCCTTTTTAAAATCTTTTAGGATTATTATGTTACTAAATTAATTTATTCTGACTATTTAACTGATGAATATTGACTGATGTGTAGTCTATTTATAATGTTTTTTGGTTGTTTATATTCGCCATAAATGTTTTATTAAATGGTATGCAAATGGCACTCACCGATGTATATAGGCAACTGTTAAAATAATCTTCAACCAAATATGAAACATTCAGCAGAAAATATTAATCATAAAACCAAAGGTCGCACGAGTACAACACACGGAACTCCTTTGAAAAAAACAGAAAATAACCATCACAAGCGATGCCTTGAAATCTGGCCTTTAACTACATCGCTGGACACGCATTTCATGAAGGAAACGTCCGCGGCAGCGCCACAAGTGCAGACATTTACAGCGTTAAAGTGCATTGCTGTTAATGCTGGAGGTGAGGAAATTACTTGCAAGGAGACGTGATTACTATATCAAAATGATTGAAGAGCGTTCGAAAGAATTTCTTAACGGTGAAGGTGGCATGGGTTTGTAACGCGAAATATGTAAACTACTCGTTAAATACTAAATGATATATTTCGTTAAATAGTCATCGCAATATAATACTTCCTTTGAAGATCATCAAAAATGCTGTACAAACAAACAAACGCCCCAAGTGATAAGTTCAACAAGACACATATTAAACTATCCATCACTGTTACAATGATAATGGGAGATCACCCTTCACACTACCTGCAATCTCCAAGCCTTTCGGGATGATTCTTATCTTAATGGTGCGATTTTGATGAAATAATCGTGCTTGGCTGACAAACAATTATCAACAGTATAATTACAGTCGGGAAAATGTAGCAACAATAGTCTAATTTCCTGACATCTGCTGGATTAAAATTCTGTGATGAAAGTCTAGTTCTTCTGAAAGCCATTCCAGAGCACGAACACAAAACAGGTACAGTTTACCATTGACCTACATAATTCAAATGTACATAGACTTTTCTGTATCTATTAACGTATCCACCAATATGTCCAAGTACTTACGTACACACCCGCACACCTACGCATGTAAGTGCATCGTGATCCCCTTTCCCGCTCCCATTCCCTCCCCACTGATGCCCGTCTGCGGGCCTCGTGACAATGAACCATGAGCGAGAGCCTCGGCCGCAGTGGCGTTCGCCCTTGCCTCTCGTGCATCTTTCACTTGTTAATAGTGTTACGTTTACTGTAGCCATAACAGGTATCGTTATCAAATATCTTTACATGATAAAAAATACTGTGGTCTATTACATTTCGCAATGAATAAGTATATATAAAAAGTATCCATTTATCGCCAAGCTTTTGAAATCTCGGGAAAAAAAATCCATCGATCACTACAGCTTTCGAAATCAACTTGCAACTCTACTTGTGAAATATTTATGCTTCTCCTCCCATTACGCAAGGGAACCGAACAACAGCGCGTGCCTTCTTTTTACAGAGCACAGCGACTTGTACCCAATCTCGCCCTGACAGTTGACCTCTCCTACGGTGATATATACTTCTGCGCAGGAACCCGACTCACACGCCCTAGAAAATCCCAGTGTCCTTGGCTGGGGGAACGCATGCAAAACAATGTTCTTCCTTCGATTTTCTTCTTTATATTTCTTACATGCTTCCTTTTTTCTCATTCTCTATCTCAGTCTCCTCCCCTTCCTCCTTCTCCCTCCCCTCCTCCTCCTCCACCTCCTCATCTTCTACTTACTCCTCTGCTTTTCTTCTCCACATCTCGCTCCTTCTCCACTGACCGAGTTGGTCATTCGAGATGGACCGTCCATCTCGAACCAACTCGATCGCCGGTGGACGATAATATCCCCGTTACGCCCTTCTTATAAGCGACTCGTCTATCACGCCGCTTAATAAATCACGTCCTTGAGCATAACCCTAGTCCTCAACTGCAGCCGTCCCGCCGATCTCCGCTAACGCCTGCCCTGCGCTCTTGTCGCGAG
>NC_051400.1:17800670-17800874 GCF_015228065.2 Penaeus monodon
GCTGAAGTTACCATCGAGTTTTATCATAATTGCATCTACAAGACGAATCATCGTCGGTTTGTGGGACTGCGAAGGAGAGCATGAGCAGTATCGTCTTTTTTCGTACATCCGATAGTAAGCAGGCACATTTCCTTACAGACCGCAGATACAGTCAAACATATTGTCGAAACAGAAACAAAACTCATCACTGGAAATAGGCAAGTG
>NC_051400.1:17801037-17801120 GCF_015228065.2 Penaeus monodon
ACGAGATCCCTGCGCGCCCTTCGCCGATCACGACCTGGAGACGGCGCGACGGCGCAGGTGAGGATGACTCGGCAGGTGCGTCG
>NC_051400.1:17801173-17801694 GCF_015228065.2 Penaeus monodon
GTTCAGATGATGCAGGTCAGATTACAAGCGCTCATTTGCCAGTAGGTAGAGGCCGACCCAGCGACAGGCGGTTCAAAAAAGCTGCGCTGCGCCGGTGACCGCCAAAGGCAGGCTCCGACTATACTTTACATAGAGTAATAGCTGTTGAAATAATGAGCAAAAACAGTGTGCAAATTGCAGTCATGGCTTCTTATTTATATTACTGCTGCTGCCATTTTTGTTTCATATTCACTGCTGCCATTTCTAGTTATTTCAACCGCAAAAATAACACAGGTGAGTGAATACAACTCCTTGGGTAATATGAATTATTAAATAATATTTTGGTTATGTTAACGTCTATGAGAGGCGATTCGGATTATACTTCTCGCAATCTTAGGAAAATAAAAAATGTGCTGAGGAAACTTGCTCTTTTCTAAGGTTTATGTGAAATTACCAGAATGTGTAATGTTGTTTATGCATATAAATTCATAGATTCGGCTGCTAGGGACTCGGGGTCTAAGCACACACACGAGTGAACAAAT
>NC_051400.1:17802507-17802674 GCF_015228065.2 Penaeus monodon
GCCCCCCCCCCCACTTTGCTTCTTTTAACTACTTTCTCTCGTTCTCACTTCTTCCTCGTTCATTTCTTTCGTTCCCTTCCGTCTTACACTTTCCCCTTTTCCCTTATTAATCTTCCGTTATTCCTTACTTTCTACCATCTGATCTCCCCGTTTTCTCCTCTTCCCCG
>NC_051400.1:17803475-17803709 GCF_015228065.2 Penaeus monodon
TTTACATATATATGTGTGTGTGTGTGTGCAGACCTACCATCATTACCCTTCTTTTTGCGTGTGGCTTTGGCGTTTGACCCCTGTTCGGCGACGCCAAAAGGGCAGCGGCGGGGCATTAGGCAGGCCATGCATCAGGAGGGAAATTATGAACAATCACAAGACGGCAACTTTAGAACCGCCGTGGAACGTGACGTGTTTAAATGCCGTTGCTTGTTGGATCTGATACCCGTGACC
>NC_051400.1:17803749-17803881 GCF_015228065.2 Penaeus monodon
ATTACAGTAAGGCAAACCGATAAACGATGACTAAAACGATAATGTTAATAATGATTCGGATATCAAAAACATAAACATATACAAACCTCAAAGCAAACAGTTTGCAACAAATTCAGTAAATCTAATATATAC
>NC_051400.1:17804047-17805582 GCF_015228065.2 Penaeus monodon
AAATAATAAATTCAATAAAAACACTTTCCCTTCAAAACAAGGCATCTTATGTTACAAAAAGATCTCAAACAGTATTTTATGCTCTTTATGCAGATAGCCATCGCAATTTGCAATTTGCCATTTCTTCTTCACTTCTCCCTTACGCTTTGGTTTTGCAGTCAGAGAGTTAGCATCGGCTTCGAACGCAATGAGTGAAAAAATGTAATTTTTTCCATACCATAAAAATCTTAAGTATCCGCGAGGCAAATAAATATAACATGAGCAATATTAAAGAAATAAAGGAAAAATGTCCGCAAACACGACTCCAAACACGAGCAAACAAACTTGTGACGACCGAGCGAAGTTCCCCAGGAAGGTCGCAGGAGCCTGAGCTTAACTGATGGCAGAGTCGACCAGTTGGAGGAAGGGGAACGGCGGGCAAGGCTAAGGAGAAACACAAAGAAAACGAGAAACACGGAGAAACAACGATTTTATTTTTACAGTCATCTGTAAATCGCCGTCATTTTTTTTCCAGAGCGTAGGAGGCACGAAGCAGTGCTATCTCCCCCACCCCCTTTCCCCTACGACACTCAACCTCGCCGCCGATAAATCTCTCGAGAAAGAATAAAATAAAGATTAAGAAGCGACGCAAACTCCCTCCGCTGACTGTCCGTCCGAGCCTAATTTGGGCGGCCGCCCCAGAACAAGCGGCCGGATTCGGGAATGCTTCTGTGGAGAGATCTTCCAGCAGCAGCATCTCTGGCCAGTTACGTCCCTCTACTTTATCCTGCTCTCTCTAACCCCTTTCCTCGCCCTCATCCCCACCCGCTGGCCCCTCCCCCGCGAAGAAAGCGAACTCCGATGGCGCCCTCCGACCTCCCTCGATCCTTCCCTTCCCGCCCGCGCCCAACGAAGACCTCGCTTTATGACGCCGTTTTATGAAGACGTCGAACGCCGCCTCAAAGGAACCACTCGGACCAAACAAAGGGCTCTGCGCTCCCCCAAACGTTTCGACACGGATAACAACCACGGGTTTACAACACTTCTCAACTTATAACAAGTTGAACAAGCCTGCGAACCCATAAAAAGTTTTCGCCGCGGACGGAGGCTTCCACGCTGATGCTCCTTCTCGCCTCAAAAGACAAGGATGGCCTCGTTTCCGAAATCAATCTGCGCGCGGTAACTGTCTCGCCTTAATCTAGCTCGATTTTTATTGCAAAATGTCGATAATACTCGTGTTTTAGATGACTTTGAGTTACGTTCCCCACTCCTGTTATAGTTTGTTAACAGTTTCTTCATCTGCTGGATTAACGTATTCATATTTTTGCCTTGATGCCGATAGATCTCTCCTTTTCGTTGTAAATACCTGAATGGATGAAACCTAATATCTATCCTAGCCAATGTCTACAGATTCCTCGCCTCTTATAATCACTAACATTTTAAGCAGAAAATAAGATGAATGTGAGCAGGAATTCTTGGTACGTGTACTTCAATGTGTGAGTGCTTCATATAGTCTGCCTATCGTTCACAACAGCTCTAGCTCGAACTACAAACGA
>NC_051400.1:17805741-17805886 GCF_015228065.2 Penaeus monodon
AGCAAATGATTATACGCCTCTGGACATACAAAACATCTCCCATCCACCACTTATGCACTTCCCGCAACTATATTTACATCGGTTACTGCATAAAAACAACAATATGAGCACCAGCATTTTCACAAGTATTCCACCCGGACACGAA
>NC_051400.1:17806095-17806344 GCF_015228065.2 Penaeus monodon
TACCCCGTCTGCACTCCCGCCACCACCCAAGCACCCAGGTTCAGTGGAAATTATGGTTATAACTCTTGCAACTTGACTTTAAAATACGATGACGGATGCTTCACAAAACTCGCCTTAAATCATGGCGGGGGAGACGCGACTCCTCGGGGCCCGGTTTGCTGCTTCTCTGGCGATCCTCGAGCTGGACGCGCGGGCGGCAGATCCTGCGAAGGATGCTCGGCCGATCCTGAGACCTCCACGGTAACCTTT
>NC_051400.1:17806700-17806796 GCF_015228065.2 Penaeus monodon
ATACCTCCACAGCCATACCGTGCTCTTTACGTGCAAATGAACATTTCCTATTCATGAAGTTCCTGCAGTCTCGTAAAGCGATACACTGCGCCGCTG
>NC_051400.1:17807175-17807531 GCF_015228065.2 Penaeus monodon
AGTAAGTACCCTGGGATAACAAGCGCTGCGTTCATGAGTTTTTTTTTAATATGCATGTGTCTGGATAACGCATGGGCGCTTGGCGAGTTAATATGCACACTATTGTGGATTAACGTCCAAGGACATGATTGAGGATCACGCTCTGGGAGACAATAGACCTTTTTGAACCTCCTTGAAGACGTGTCGCTCCCCCCTCTCTCTCTCTTCTTTTTCATCCACTTGTTCCTGTTCTTCTTAGCGGGGTTCAAAAAATTAGAAAAACAGAGGATACGATGGATGCGAAATCGTCGATTCAGTTAATCGAGCTTACCTACACTTTGCTTGTCGTTTCTCTCTTAATTAATTTTGATTGCGCG
>NC_051400.1:17807907-17808070 GCF_015228065.2 Penaeus monodon
ACTGGCGCAAGACGCGGCCACGTCGCGGAGGGCGGGCGCATCATAGCGGGCGACTGCGTCGTCGTTCCCGCCATCTGCCGCTGACACTGAGCGTCTCAAGAAAATAATTCAGAGAGTACGTTTCCCCCCATTTCCCTGCTTCGCACTTGGCGCTTTGCTTTCC
>NC_051400.1:17808120-17808209 GCF_015228065.2 Penaeus monodon
CGCCGTCGAAATGCTCTTCTCCAATCTGTTTTCTCACCGTCTTCTAGTCTCCCTTTATTTCTTTTCTTCGCCCATTATTTCTACTTTTA
>NC_051400.1:17808256-17808900 GCF_015228065.2 Penaeus monodon
TTCGTCGCCCCCCCTTACCTTGCACAGCTGCCTGCCGTGCCAAGTGATCTATAACTCGCGTGCTCCCAGGTTTACACACAAATTGGCGGCCCTTCTGTGCCGTAAATACCACCGGGTACACGCGCAGAATTATATCTATTACAACGTCTTACATGGGGTTTATTTGAACACATAGAAATACATACACGCACATGCGCACGCACACATGCACATTCAAGCAAGAAAATTCAGTTCTGATGCACGTATGTGCACGTGAACAAAATTCCTACATATCCACACAAAATAAGGAATCCGACAAACAAATCCACGCAAATGCAACCAAATGACCACATAAACATGTGCAGTTATTAACCGCACACGACCAACACGCAGGGAAGAGAAAAGACAGGGAAAGAACTCACGCACATACATACATTTACAACAACAAAAAAACAGCAGACAATCTCCACGAAATATAATGAGAACAAGTGAAAAACCACAAGGCCGCACCGACAGCCTCACGGTCCTGCTCAGTTATGCCAATTAGAGCAGTAATAAACACGTTGGCATTATATATTCCTTCGTCGCGGGCGGAGGCACAGGTAGAGGGCGCTGCTGACGCTGCTGAGGACGACCTGCTTACGAAGGCATGCGCAAGGAGGGAG
>NC_051400.1:17809969-17811477 GCF_015228065.2 Penaeus monodon
ATGCCGTCAGCAGGGAGGGGAACCGTCTTAAAAAGCGTTCGACAAAAAGAGGCTCCAAAACCCGCGCGCAAAACGACTTCGGAAGCCGCCGAGGACGTGCGGAGCCTTAGACTAATGAGGGAAACACGCGAACCTTTATAGTAATTTAGTGCGCCGTTAAAATTACCGTTGAAGGAATGAGTTTGGCTTCATGAGGTGGTTTTAAGGGGGGTAGGGTGGGGTGGGGGTGGACACGGAAGGGGGAGGGAGTCAATCCGCTGGGTAGATTTATGATGTAATTTCTGTAAACAGTCTGTTTTTATCAAATATATAAAAATAATGGGGGATATGAAGTGATTCTGTATTCAATAATTTGACATTTTTTTACATAATCATAGACAGACATATACGAGGAGGTAACCATAAATAACCGGCATTTTGCAATATCATTTCATTCATTTAGTTTTATATGTTTACACTTTTATCACCACTTGGAACGACCCTCAGGCATTTGCTTTCATGCTTCAAAAAGTTTACAGGTTCCTATCATGAGCAAATCACACGTTTACAAATGTTTTTTCCCGCTTTAGGAATGGTCCTTTCTCGCTTGAAGACTCGCTTCGTTCTGGACGACCGTCAGTCTCCCGAACGGATGAAAACATCATGAACCATCACCGAACAATTAACAAATTTGTTGATTTGACTGGGGCGTCCTGGAGCACCTGCCGACGAATTTTGAACGAGGAATTGCGAATGAAATGAGTTGCCACTCCCAAAAATGGCATGACCCTATTCACCTGATCTCGCTCCCTGCGACTTTTTTTCTCAAATGAGGAAAGTCCTTAAAGGAAAACGTTTTGCAGATAGTGGAAGAGGCGAAGAAAATGAGGCGTTAGAATGCACCACTTTGCGAGAGAACCAGGACTGATTTCATCCTTGTAGACTAAGAGGGGCAGTACATGATGAAAGTTCATCCACTAACAATAACGACTAATACATATGACAATCAAAACTAATAGGCAAAGGTGTTGAAGCCATTTGTACTTCACAAACAGAAAGCAAGCGTGGGCAAGTGCAGCTGCCTGATGCTGTAGAGAATATATTTTGACTCCCTGCATAATGAAAGGGAATAACTTTATTTTGTGTTTTTTGGAATTGCAATTAAGAAACGGTGCTTTCGTCTAAACACAACAGTGACACTGAACTACGTGAAATTAATAAACCAAAAAACAGCTGAAACTTTCACATTTATTCCCAAAATCATTTAAAATTTTTATATCCAAAGTTCTCCCCTATTAATCCTTCAGTTAGGCAGAGAACAATCTGCATTTATTGCTTGCATCCATGTATGCATGAACCCATTACCTCGCAATAAATGAGACATCCTCCTTGATAACTAAACCGTAGTTCAATGCAACCGCAATGATTTACAGATATGCCTTAAATTTCCAAACATTTCAACGTATAAAATATTCTCTAAGCGTCTGTTCATCTGCTTTACATATTTATGGAATCCAAACTTTGTAGGA
>NC_051400.1:17811512-17811790 GCF_015228065.2 Penaeus monodon
GTTTAGTAAAGTTTAGTAAGAAGTCAAAAGAAGAGGGATACGGTTCTAATAGAATCACCTGAGCCGCCTGAGGGCCTTCAACCATTTACATTGCACATGGCGAAACACTGTCCATTCGAGGGCAAAGCTCCCTACTCTTATTGTGAATCTGTACACATCTTCTTCAAACATGGAGAAAGAAGAAGACGGGGAAAAAAGTCGGAAACGGCACAAACAAAAAGGATAAACGAAACTGCACTATATGCCACATAAACTTTCACGTAACGACGGAGACAGAA
>NC_051400.1:17812001-17813239 GCF_015228065.2 Penaeus monodon
AAGGTTGAAACCAGTTTATTTTAAAAAACATTCAGGTTCCTTTTCATGGGTTAATAGTTACTTATCTAAAGGAGCTTATTTGAAAACCCAACCTATTTTTTATAACCAATGAACATACTAATTTATTAAGCTCACACAGATTTAAAAAATGGAATTAGTCCACAATAAGGTTATATATAATGTTCTCTTACATGTGTCACCACGAGTGTGTAGGAGGTTAAGAGGTGATGGCTTGCTCGACCGCCATCGGTGTGCCGCTGCCTTTACTTGTTGCGTGGTCATTTCGGCGACATCGATGGTGGGTGTGAATGCATTCCACAGTCGTGATGTTCTGACAGAGAAGATGCGCTGATGCTGGCTAGACCGCGACCTCGGAACCTCCACCAGGAGCCGATTAGATTGTACCGTCCTCGTACTTCTCTCTCGGCCGTGGGGTGGGAGACGGAGGCTGGTTAGGTGAGGCACCTGCTGCACCTGAGACTTGTGGAGCACCGTTAGAGCCATGGCATCACGACAATGTTCCAGCGAGTCAATGTGACAAAGATTGGTGGCATCCTGGATAAGCCCGAGAGCTCGTTTTTCTATTTTATCCAGCTTGTTGAGGCTGGTGGACACAGTAGACGACCAGGCCAACGAGACATATTCTAAGTGTGGTCTGATCTGGGACTTGAACAGCGTGAGAATTCCCTGTGGATTCAGAGGGTGAGATATGCGCCGAAGGGCTGTCACCTTCAGAGAAGCTGTCTTGCAGATCCTGCTCACGTGTTTGTTAAATCTTACACCACTGTCTATGTCTACATCGAGGACTGAGATAAAGTCCTCGAGTGGAAGGGCAGTGTTGTTCATAAAGATTTTGTTTTTCGTGACGTCTGATGCAGCTGGAGAGCGGGGTATAACCATTGCTTGGGTCTTATTTGGGACAAATCTTACTTGCCATTGTGATCCCTATTCGTAGATTGCTTGCAGCTTTGAATTCATATTCATTGCTACAGCGTCATGATCCTTACGCTAGTATGAAACAGAAAGTGTACAGTCATCGGCATACGTTTGATTTCAGGATGTTCCCTAAGCATATCATCAACATAGATATTCCAGAGGAATGGGCCAAGTACAGATCCTTGTAGTATCGATGCTTCTACCGGATACCTCTAGGATGACTGGCCACCGATGACCACTTTAAGTGTTCTTTCAGTGAAGTAATTATCAAACAGCTGCAATAGTTTACTGCTTAAACCTCT
>NC_051400.1:17813359-17814245 GCF_015228065.2 Penaeus monodon
GTCAGCAGTCGATCTGGAGAATCGAAAGACAAATTGTCCAATGGAAATGAAATTGTAATTTTCCAGTTGGTTCATGCGCAATGATCTTTTCAAATACCATGCTGATATATGGCAGAAGGGAGATGGGCTGGTAGTTGTCTGGATTTGTTTTTAAACTTTTTTATGAAGAGGAATCACTCTTGCTTCCTTCCAGACGGTGGGCCAGCAGCTTTCTTTGATACACTCCTGGAAGATGGATGCTAAAGGCTGGGAGAACTGAGCTGCATGTCTGTGGAGAGTTTGCAGGCTGATATCATCTGAACCTAGTGTTTCTTTCGTGTTTAAATTTCGAAGGATCTCTTTTATTCTGGTGCGACAGATTTGAAGACAAGGGAGTTTTTCATGGCATATTGAGGGTATTTCTGGAAGTGTCCTATCATTTTACTACTGAATAAGCTTCCCAGAAAATTATTTCCAGATTACTCGAAGTAGTTGTTCCATTGCGCTTAGTGGAGGTATTGTGGATTCCCCTTGGTACTCCTTCACGAGCGGCCGCCACTCCTTGCTGCCTGCTCCCAGAGCTTGAGTGTCCTCTTCGTGTCCTCTTACCATCTGTTGTAGGCACCTTTGCACGCGGCTGTCATTTCTTTGCAAGCATTTTTGTTCAGATTTTTAATTATGTCTTGTGGGATTGGCTTTGTATCTTTGCCACAATCTGTATTTCTCTTTGGATGCTTAATGACATCTGCAGCCAAACCAGGCTTGATCCCCTGGTTTTATGATATATGTCCGTGAAGGGACGTATTTCGGTAAGGAGGCTGGTGATGGAGGATGCATTGTCGTTAGCATTCTCCATCAGGAGAACATCCCAGTCTTGTGACTGAATTTCTGCCTTCATACCTGGCCA
>NC_051400.1:17814548-17816425 GCF_015228065.2 Penaeus monodon
ACCCGTGAATTGTGAGAAGGTCCTAATATGCTGGCTGAATGAGATGGTGATTAAGGTCCCCATCTATTAAGAGATGCTGACAGTTGTTGCGAGCCTGAAGGACTTATTTGTCTTATGCATGACCTTCAAAAGGATGGCTTCCAGCCAGTCTGGTAAGTCAACAGTTAGCAGTCAAATTTACAGATTCTCTATATAGCATACAGCTACACCTCCGGAGTTCTTTCCTATTCTGCCTCTCCTTTGCCACTGTGAGTAGTCTCGTATTTTACCAAAAGCAGATTCTACCTCTGCATTAAGGAAAGTTTCAGTAGCCACTATTATATCGGCCATCTGAGTCAACTCACCAATAATAGTCCGGAAGCCTCTGACATTAGCAGATAGACCTGAGAGGTGTCCCTGATTATTTTGAGGGGTAGGAATCAGTGAAGCCATTTAATACACTGGCCCTTGGTGGCTGTTCAAGTTGGGATGTGACCAGCGAAGGAACAGCAAGTTGATGAGCGACCCAGTTTGGAGGTGGAAAGAGGTAACGCTGCTGAAGAGGCGGAGATGGAAGTAGAGGTTGAGGGTGAGCTGCTGTTTTCTGCGTTTGACGGCTTCGATATTCTAACACGAAGTTTTTCAGCTCTCTTCGAGCAGTTCCGAATTATCAGCCAAAGCCTTCCACCTGCAGATTTTCAGGGTGTGACCTATTTGCTTGCAAAAGTCGCAGGAGGTCTTACTACGGCAGTCCCGCTCGTTGTGTCCTCGCCGTCTGCAGTGTGAGCGCACGGGAGGCTTTGGTCTCTTCTGCTGCACTCTCCTTCCTCCCTGAATCTGGTGATGAATCTCTCGTACCGTCTCTGATTTACTGGGAGGCGGAGGGAACCGAGCTCTCTCATCAGGATTCTTTTTACCGATGGGAGTATGATCCCACCAATCCTGAAGTGCTAGGTCTTGCTGAGTTTGTGTGGAAAAATCCTGTCAGGTTTTGCAGTTACAGCCTTCAATTTCACTGGAGCAGAACAGTCTGCAATAAACTCCTTGGCGGACAGGATGGTAGCAGGTAGATCAGCTAGAGAGAGGCTGTCGTCTAAGAATACCAATTGCTGCTTGACTGACTTTGATATAATAGCCTGCTGTGTCTGGGTTATCGTTATATAATCCTCTTGTTTTGTTAATTCGTTTCCAAGTGAAAGAGAGGCTTGATCTGTGTGAACGTCCTCCTCATCCATGACTATCACACTCTGAGTAATCCTTGCAGCTTCCTTAGATGCTGTGCCTGCGAGCAGTGGAAAGGCAGCGAGGGATCCATGCAACAGCCGGGAGAGCAGCATACGATTTCGCTCTTTTTGGTGGATTTTCCATACACGCAGCAGAAATTAGGCGGCGTGTGTCCTCTAATGCTTTCGATCCGCTTAATTTTCTTGTGGGCGTTAGTGGAGGAGGTCCCGGATGTTATTCTGGGGCGTGGGTGTTAGTTCACCCATGGTACTGTCCCTGAGATTCCCCGAGAGCTGTATCACACATCAGTTAGAGAGGGGGTGGGAGAGAAAAGATCAAGAAAAAGACAAAAGAAAATTATGACACGAGTCATACGAAATGTGAAGAGAAAAAGTGTAGCACGGAGATGGTGGGGTCCCTTGGGGAGAGGAGGGGTGGTAGTGGTGGAGGTCTGAACTGGCAGTTTGACGGGTAGTCTTCCAGGTCGTTTCCCACGGCTGGATGTAAACACGGTCAGTAATGTCGAAATAAAGGTTATCTATGAGAGGGAATTATATAAATATCCTTATATCTTTCCTGCTGCGTGTTTTAGGTAATCAGAATACCTTCCATAGGTATTTATACAAATGTATGTCAAGCGGCACACTCCGGCAAGGGCTAGGGAGATCACAAAA
>NC_051400.1:17817283-17818208 GCF_015228065.2 Penaeus monodon
TCGTAGCCGTGGCGCCAGCCTGGCCAGATCCTTCTCGCCGTCAGCCGAGGCCTGCATCTGCCTTCGCCCGTCGATTGGTAGGCCATTACCTACTTCCCCGCGCCGGCTCGAGGGCCCAGGCAGTCAGGGGCGCATTAAGAGAAGTTAGCGGCATGCCCCGTCCTTCGCTTTTTGTGGAAATATGATGGAGAAATAAGTTTTCTTTTTCTCTTCTTTCTGTTGTGGACACATACGTATATTCTGCTCATGTGGGTGCGATGAACTCATGAGCCTTTTCTTCTCCAAGTGCAAGTAACTGTGAAATGTCTTGTTTAGTGACAAAGGAAGGTGGACTTGGAAAAAGCAACAAAATTACACCTTTTGAGGATTATAAAAACTAATCCAATCTCATGAGATGAGAAGAAATGGAGACACAAAAGGCACAAAAACTGAAAAATAACAATGAAATTCAAATGAGTTCAAAATCTTAGACGATCTCACAAATGAACATTACGCAATACCGTAATTTGTCATCACACTTGGTGAAAATCGAGAAAGCACATGCGGTTATGTTACATTACGTTTCGATTTGTAATGTTTTAATTTTGACAAGTATACAAGTAGGATAAAAAGCAAAGATAACAGAGAAAGAAAAAGGCTACGAGTGATAAACTAGAAACGATCACCATGCCAAAGCACTGGGAGAAAAACACTTGATCTTTGACATCTGATACCAAAGGAATATTATACGTATGGTAATGTACGTTAAGATTCAAGTAATTTTGCAGATATAGTTATACATGCAATGACTAGATAGGTTAGTGACCAATATGTAAAATCTGTAATAATGGTGAAGGTGCAGTAAGACAATATTAATTACAAAAATATTTTTGCCTTAAAAATTCTTACATTAAGCTTAAATAAAAACATTATTTCTGTTAAATTT
>NC_051400.1:17818343-17818604 GCF_015228065.2 Penaeus monodon
TTTTCTCTTTAAACACCATAACTGGTAACCTTCAGAATCACGTTAATCTCAAATCGATGAACTAATAAAGAGTTTAATATCCCATGCGGATTTCGAGCAATGTGCAAAGAGCTGCATTCGCATCTCCATGGTGGCATGCCCTGCATCTCCTATGACCACTGCCATTATGAAGCTTTATCACTCTATAAAACAACCACAATTTTACTTCAATGGGGGAGGGGGGGGGAGATGTCATTCTCGTCTTGGAAGTGATCCCCGACG
>NC_051400.1:17818634-17818770 GCF_015228065.2 Penaeus monodon
TTAATCGCTGCGTCACTTAGTGTATCAGCCCGGCAGTTAAGTGCACTCACATAAAACTGTTATCAGCGCACATAAATATTTACTGCATCACGCACTGTTCTCGTCAAGCGGGACTATCAACCTGCTAGTTTCCCAG
>NC_051400.1:17820906-17821260 GCF_015228065.2 Penaeus monodon
GTTGTTTTTCCTCTGTCTTGGCTCCTCATGCGCATAATGTACATGACACAGGAATTTTGGTCCGAGCTTGACAGCCGCCGGACTCTCACTCTCGGGCGCGGCGCTTGACTCGGTATTTGCATTGTCAACTCGGAGGGCGTTCGGGTTGGTCGAGTCTGCCAGTCTCAGATTCCAGCAGTTTATTTGCTGCGTTTCTTAATACTGACTGATGGATTATCCGGAGGATTGTGTGGATGGATGTGTTTGTGTGTATTTTTGAATCTTATTTGTTTATGGGTTCTGTTTTTTTTCCATCATGGGTTTATGTAGACAATACAATAGTGTTAGTATTTCTGGCGATTCTTTAATGTTAAT
>NC_051400.1:17821389-17821492 GCF_015228065.2 Penaeus monodon
AGCTGCGCCCAGAGAGTCGGCCGCTCCGTAGACAGCCCCATAACGAAATGCGCAGGAATGCCGTCTTGTGCGCGCTGTCAGAGTCGAGAGCGAGCGAGCAACG
>NC_051400.1:17822329-17822490 GCF_015228065.2 Penaeus monodon
AAAAGGATGAGGTTACGTAAGCTACCCTCACCCCTGTGTGGGCTCACATCTCATATTGGGTATATGAACAGATTAGAATATATACAATACTTAAAATACAAAAATACAAGTAAATATCAGTAGACTAATATAACACGATAGTTTTCCACCCTCATCTTAAT
>NC_051400.1:17825029-17826328 GCF_015228065.2 Penaeus monodon
ACCAAATTTCCCAAATTAACTCCTTCCTTCTCTGAATCGAATGTTTTTGTCAGGGAATTTGAATCTACCGCCTTGCACTTTAACTGGTCCAGAGATTACTGGATCTGGTTAGTAAAGTCTAAGTTCACTGGGAAAGGAAATAAAGCTTGTGAAGGCTTAGAGAATAACACAAAGTATGATGAAGTTAAAACTGCTATTCTGACATCCTATTCGATAACTACGGAAGGATATAAACAAGCTTTCAGAAATCTAAGCTAAACTTAGAAACTAACTTTTTCGCTTCGAAAAAGTTAAGGGCATTTAGAAAATGGATTAAATCCGCCTCAGTCAATAATTCTGATGACTCGATTAATCTCATGGTCTTGGAAGATTTTAAGAGAAAGGTTCCTTACCAAATAATGTTACATCTGACAGATAAAGATGAGACCGACCTCCTCAGAGAAGCTAAAATAGCAGATGTCTTTTCACTAAGGGGCAGGACGATATCGCCCAAGCTTTTAGGTCAAAAGGAACGGTTGCAATTAATTCTAGCACTAAGATCTACAAAATGAACATTGTCAGGGATGCTGCATTAGCTAAGACTGTACTTGTAAGGAAAGCTTTTCCAGACATACACAAGTGTTAACCTGGTGAGAAAGTTTATTTACGAGTCCTGAACTCTACTATTCCTGTTAATTTAGCTGAGGTATACCTGGAAAGTGATCTGGTAAAGGGTTGAATACTAAGATGTGTCTCAGATTCAGGAATACCTATACCTGATGCAATACTTCTGCCAGGAGATCACTTGGATGGGAATTTAGTAGGGCCTAAACGTAACGTTGAAGATTATCCTTTGTTACACAACACGGCCGATGTAGAATTAGAGCAGCCTTATTTATTTCCAGCATGTGCAATGACTAGGGCTCAAACTAAGCAAGGATCAACTAAGAGGGGTAAGCCACAAACTGTCAGTTCTCCTATGTTCTCTCCTGTTACCAGTCATAATTTACTTTCTGATTACATGACGCCTAAAAATCTCATTGTTACACAAAAAAATGATGTCTCTCTTGTAAAGCATCGCAATGAAGCTGTATCTGAGAAAGAAAACGACAAATACCCTGCTCTTTATTATAAAGATGGTACTATGACTAGGTTTTATCGGCCACCAGGAAATCGCTCGGTTAAGAGGTAGAGCACGCTCGGCTCAACGGCGGTCCCATCACTACGGCCAACGTCTTCTCTCCTCCGTTACGGTGTGCAGTGCAGTGACTTCAGTGAATATGGTAATCAGATCATTTGCTATCAAGCTAGATGATTATT
>NC_051400.1:17826463-17826552 GCF_015228065.2 Penaeus monodon
ATGACTAAATGTGAAATTGTGGTGTGGTGAACAATTAAGAGAATATAGAATTTTGGTTATGAGAAATAAACGGGTTTGTTTTTTTATAT
>NC_051400.1:17827417-17827629 GCF_015228065.2 Penaeus monodon
GCGGTCAGTGGCGGTAAAAAGGCATGGGGGTCATTCCAGACGAGGAATGGAGAGCCGCCAGCAACGTTCGGCTTCTTAATCACTTACCTGAAAATACCCGTAAAAGTCACTTACTGCTTTCTTGTCGCTGAAGGCAATCGACAGACGCGATTTCTTACCTGTGGAAGATATTTCAAGACATTAAGAAAAATTGCAATGGTAAGAAAATCAGA
>NC_051400.1:17827986-17828447 GCF_015228065.2 Penaeus monodon
GGTGGGGGTGGGCGGGTCAAACTATTTAAACATTTACGTGCAATGTAGGAATCACTAGTTCCCGGTCCCATCAGGTGTGTGTGTGTTCAAACCAACAGAAGAAAACAAACCTCATTCCCTGGTGTTAACTGCACTCAGCGATACCCACTTACCCCGTAAAACTCGGACACAAGCAAGAGCGACACACTCAACGCCCAATAATCCTCCTTCCTAACAAGTTTTATCGAAGCGACAACATAAACTCCAGCAAATGACACATCGGCGGACATTCAAATACTGGAAACCAGTTTACGCCAATGAGAATGTGCAACGCTCGCGCACTCCGCTCTCGAGAGCTACTGCGAACACCGCTTAAATCTGAATCGCAAATCACCTGCTTCTTTTATATATTTGACCTCAAGTGTAAACAGTCGTAGAGGAATTTCTGGATATCGCGGTGGGCGTTGCAGGGGTTCCGCCGG
>NC_051400.1:17828851-17829760 GCF_015228065.2 Penaeus monodon
TCATCATCAAAATTAACTCGCCCCAAAACGTGTTCCAACCAAGTCTCAAGGCTAACAAAACAAAGAAAAAATCAGAAGAAAGAAAAACGAATCGGACAGCAAAAAGTCGTTAATAAAACTCAAACACCGGCAAGTAAGCCAGGTGGCCGCCTCCGACCCGCCTTATCGGAAGCGAGCGTCAGCATCCACGAATCGGCCGTCAGCGCATACTTGACTGGCCTCGGGAGCACCGAAGCCTTGTCAACGGCGTCTGAACAGCGGATCCGATGCGGTCCCCCGGTGGATCCCCTGCTTGCCCCCCCCCCGCCCCCCGAAGCGCCTTATAAGAAGTTTCCCCAAAGAATCTTAACTCAATTGGGATGTTAACAAAAGCCTCGCAGGCCACCCTCCTCCTCCCGGTTCTTACCATCAGACATGAACTATCAAAATATGCACGCGATGTAGGGAGAGCGCGGGAGAGAGGGGGGGAGGGGCCAGCAAAGATAACCGCGCAGTAATGTAACTGATAAAACTGATAGAAGGGGAGAAGAAACCGCGCTAAATGAACACTGGGAAAAAATATGCTAATTCATACCCTCCCCCCCGAAAAACAGAATGTATACATGTACCTTGTTCAATTGGAAATAGATCCTACGCTTGTTACGCATCATTTCCTAAGGTGTTCTCTCTCCTGCTCAAGGGCCATAATGGTCGCCTTCAGGATTCTTGATGCACCAACAACAGCCTCATGATCGCTTGTAACAAAGCCCTCGAAATGTAGATGAGCCGTGACACGCCCCAAAGTCAGCCCCCCCCCCCCGTCTCTGTCTCTCTCTGGCTGCGGTGTCCTCTTCCGCAAGAGTAATTTTACTTGAACGATAATTGCTGAACCTTCGAAATGCAGGAAAGAAGGCGGAGGAAAGGAGAGAT
>NC_051400.1:17830223-17830504 GCF_015228065.2 Penaeus monodon
ATGGATTAACGAATCGTGCAAAGCAAAGAGGGGAAAAAGGGGGCCAAGTGAAGACGTGGGAGAAAGTAAGTCGCAAAGAAGGGGCAGGGAAGAAGAGAGGAAGGGCCAGGCGAGAAGGTGGCACGCGGAGAATCGAGTGACCGGCTCATGTCCTCGTCCTCCTCCTTAATTGGGGGGGGGGGGGCACCGGCGCCTCAGTGAACACGCGTCAACATAAAGCAATCAAGTAGAGATTATTTATAGGATCTTACACTCAAGCTGCCAATGACCTCGCAGCGCCG
>NC_051400.1:17830898-17831062 GCF_015228065.2 Penaeus monodon
ACCTTCTTAGCGATCGACGCTCCCACCTGGTTCCGGCGAGCTGAAGTGCAAACCTGAAACATGAAGAGGGTACCTAACCCCACTACTCAGGCCGATCACGTCCTCTGGGCCCTTCCAGATTGAATTCTTCCCCGCATATCAGAGTGGTTGATATCCAAGGGTGA
>NC_051400.1:17831228-17831357 GCF_015228065.2 Penaeus monodon
CAGCAGCCGACGGAACAGCAAGACATCTGGACTTGCTTCGTGCCCTTTGGCTTCTCCGCCTGCCAAAAAATATTCGTGCAGTCATCCACAACACGGAGATGGTTGAAGCCGACCTGTAGGAGATGGCAC
>NC_051400.1:17831570-17831752 GCF_015228065.2 Penaeus monodon
TCCCGGGCGTCCACTTTCTAGTGGACACCACCGCTGCCAGCCTCTCAGTGGAGGAAGCCCCGCTAATAACAGCCCGTTATCAGACTCATTGCAGCCAATGGCACATCGATCCCTATATACGGCCGCCAACATATCAACATCCGCATTGGCAGCCGTACGTATAGATGGAGCTTTGTGGTGGC
>NC_051400.1:17834551-17834770 GCF_015228065.2 Penaeus monodon
ACCAAGAAAAGTAAAACCCAAGGCCTGAAGCGAGCAAGGGGAAGAGAGTGCCAAAGTACACGCAGGTGCGCCCCGAGCATGGCATGCTGATTCCTGTCGAGCATGAAGGCCACAAGAGGGGATCTTCTCTCACTCTCCTCTTCCTTTTCAGGCTTTATGTTGACGTCTAACATGTACAATGGTATCCCAACATGTGAACCTCTCCCACAACTACGGAAC
>NC_051400.1:17835135-17835808 GCF_015228065.2 Penaeus monodon
TATATTTTCTAAAGAAAATAGGGAAAACAAAGTGATTCCATGCTTCTACTCATATCTAGACTCTTGCCCCTGAAATTCCTAGATAGTGCAATTTAGTTGATAAATACCCCTGGACCCCTTGCAATCAACCCGCAAGCACTTGCCTCTTCAACACCATACCCTCGTACCACAACCAACACCGCCCACCGCTCCGCACTTGTCGGAAGACGCAGCAACAACGCAAGGTCCTCGGCACCAGCGTACAGGACGAGCGGCTCTCGAGCCTCTCCTGAAGGCCCGAAACCCGAGGGTCCACAGAAAGGGCGACCGAAAACGTTCGTGGGGCAACATAAATCCACACCCGGGATCCTAATATACAAGTTGCTGTTGATTATACTGCGACCACGCTCGCTCGCGCCTGGGCATTCATAATGAGGAGCCGCCGACAAATGCTTGCGTCTTATAAAGACTTTGAAAGAAAGTGAAGGAAAAATAAATAAGATAACAGGAAGGGAGGAAGTAGAAGAGCTGCAAGGAAGAGGAATTAATAAGAGTAGTCGTAGTAGATGATAGAAGAGCAGGGAAAGACTGAATGGATAGTATCCTACATTTTACTGTCACATTTCCATCTTTATGACGCCCTCACTGATGTGGAGAGGGGCGATTTGTTGTATGGGCAACAGGTTATCTTTCA
>NC_051400.1:17836367-17836464 GCF_015228065.2 Penaeus monodon
ATAATTCATAAGTTGGCATGGTGAAAAGCATCGAGTAGCTGTGTAGGTTGATATATGAGTGATTCCTGGCTCCTCGTTCTATGCCACTCGAGGCTGA
>NC_051400.1:17836873-17837042 GCF_015228065.2 Penaeus monodon
ACGACAGAGCACATCATCTTAGTCCCGAAGCTTTTAATCGCAAATTTGGCCTTACCCATCAGTCTTCTCCACACCTCACCAAAGAAATTAGAAAGTGCAAGCTGCCAACAGTAGCATAAATCGAGCCCGAAGAACAGGGGAGAACAGAAGGAAAGGAACGCGGATGGAT
>NC_051400.1:17837096-17837233 GCF_015228065.2 Penaeus monodon
CCACTCGATCTTCTGGTTTTTGCGGTCTTCGCCGGGTTCGATAATAAGCTCCTGCGCGGCGATTCATTGTCTCAATCAATCAGTAATGGGCCAATGTGTTCGTGCGTATTTAGCTCAGTGTTCACGAACCGGGAGCG
>NC_051400.1:17838069-17838144 GCF_015228065.2 Penaeus monodon
CACTGTGTTTTCTCATGGTGAACAAGGTGATTCTAAATCGAGTTGATTATTGATTGTTACCCTTGTTCACGAGTA
>NC_051400.1:17838629-17838738 GCF_015228065.2 Penaeus monodon
CGCATGTGAAAGATAGAAAACTCGGAAAAACATATTAACCTTGGCGGATAAGCCCTTAGAGTTAGAACAACTTAAGAGGCTG
The DNA here is from genome assembly GCF_015228065.2 of Penaeus monodon. Taxonomy (NCBI): domain Eukaryota; kingdom Metazoa; phylum Arthropoda; class Malacostraca; order Decapoda; family Penaeidae; genus Penaeus; species Penaeus monodon. The sequence continues at coordinate 17,838,712 of NC_051400.1, forward strand.
TGATATACATTTAACTGAGCTAACCGC
>NC_051400.1:17840216-17840293 GCF_015228065.2 Penaeus monodon
TTTTTTTTTTTTGGGGGGGTTTTAGGAGAAGAAAAAAAAGGGGGAAAAAAAAAAAAATTTTTTTTTTCCCCCCCCCC
>NC_051400.1:17841922-17842182 GCF_015228065.2 Penaeus monodon
AGGAGCAAAAAAAAACCCCCCCCCCGGGGAAAAAGAACCCCCCCCCCCCCCCGAGAAGAAAGCAGAGGGGAGGGGAAAACGGGGGAAAAACAAAGGAGGGCGGGGGGGCAAAAAAACAAAAAAACCCCCCCCAAAAAAACAAAAAAACCCCCCGGGGGGCCCCCCCCCCCTTTAAAAAAAAAAAGGAAAGGGGGAATTTAATGGTTCTCCTTCCCCCCCCCCTTACCATACCCTTATTCCCACGGTCCCCCTACCTAGGT
>NC_051400.1:17842793-17848402 GCF_015228065.2 Penaeus monodon
CACTGTGGTGCTAAGGGGGGTTTTCGCACCATACAAAAATCCGTAGAGAATTTTAAGAGGCTGCTGGCTACTTCAAGTCCCAACTTCCCGCCGCCAAAATTAGGGGATTTTCTTATCTTTTACAGTTTACCTCGTTGGTTGGAATTTTCGTGAAGTGAAATTTTCCTCTCGTTGTTCTTTTCAGTCTCCCCGCACAGAAAAAAGAGATTTTTTTTTCCCCTCAGCCAGTCTCTCGCCACCACTCGCGCCCCGCACACGCAAACTCATGGAGTTTCTTAATTCACACCTTAATATCTCTTCCAATTTTTTTTTTTATTTTAAGTGTATGTCTTTTTATCACCCGCGACCCGAGTACACGTAGTAAACGAATAATTCAGACTTATTAACACTGACCGACGATTTTTTCCCCCCTCTCCTCCCTCACCGCTCAACTCCGTACTTACTCTCCCCTCACGTACACCCCGTGCTCACTCCTGGGCCCGCCTCTCACCCTCCAAATATGCCTTCTGACCCCTACCCCCGTTCCCCCTACTCCACTGCTCTATCCTCGCCTCCAACACTCTCGACCATAGTTCGTTTTGATGGCTTGACAAATTACTGTGACGCATGCTCCGCGAGACTGAGGGGAAAATGTGGCTGCCAAAGTATCCCGCACTCCCAATCGGAAACCTCTGAATTTAGTGAACGTTGCTTTTCAAAATGTGTTGCAGCGCTCGACCAGAGCTATTCCCGTAAAGAAAAGTCCTGACCGTTTTGAAATGAGTTTAAAAACCGTAAGGGATATTTTTTAAGACCCACTTCCGATGATATTTGTACGAAGGATGTTCCCCAATCCCACACACTGCACGTTGGGTTTTCCTGAGACCCTTCCTCTTTCTCACCCATTTACCTGCACTTTTAGGTGCAAAGTTCGGTCAGCATTCGCCGAATAAAAGTGCGCCTTTGTGGGTTTCCCCTAATTTTCTTATTTCAAGCCAATTTCAGGGGCAATAGACGCAACTATAATGTCTTCCAAACCTATTTCACCCCCGCACTTCTTTTCTGCTTTACCTCACGGCCAAAAGGAAAATGTCCTTGATAACATGCAATCCCTAAAAAGGCAAGGGACGTGCCCAAAGCATTTCCCAAACCTAACACAGTCCCCTAATTAATGCCTGCTAGGCACCGCAGCCCCGGGTTTTGGGAACAGGATACAACAACCCCACGTCAGCCGCAGAATTCCTAGCTGCGTTTTTTCCCCAGCCCCAGCCTTTGCCAGTCGCAGCCCCCTCGTCAGCGTCCAAACCCCCCACCGCGAACGCACGAATCCGGCCACACAGCAGCTCTAGCCGCCCCGCAGGACGACAAAGGGCTTCCTTGGGTTTCCTAAAAAGGTATCGGGCGGTCTTGTTCAGGGACCACTCTAGGGAATTAATAGTAGCCCCTTTTTGCCTTTTCCAAATCTGAAGGTCATATGTGGGTGCTTTCGAGGATTTTCCCATCTTGTTTAAAAAAACCAAAGACGCAAAGAGATCCCCCGAATAATCCCCTGAAAAAATAATCGCATTTTTGAAGCCACGCCCCTACTAAGGAACCTTGCTCACCAAAAACCCTCAGAACTTAGACGACATCATTGCGGGTGACCACCCCTCCTTCCTGCGCCTTTGAAAAAAGGGCGACCAGCATACTTCTTCGTGACAGCGGTAGTGCCGTCAGCCTCGCCCCTCTCTCAACGCTCTGGATTTTGACGTCCTTGCCCGTCCCCCCCTTCAAAGTGGTGCGAGACCGCAAGTGGAATTCCCCCAAAAGGCTGGGGGAAGTTTTTAACCGACAGTACCCCCTCCCGGGAAGATCTCTCCATTCGTTGTCGTAGATAATGTCACTCCCCGGTGACCCCGTTAGGTTTAATTTTAGCCAAGGCCGAAATTCATCAACAACCTGACAGAGATACCGTCACTCACCAAGGAACGTCTATCGTCCCACCACGCCGGTTTTGTTTTTCATTCCTCTTCTAACTTGCTAATATTGCAGCTGCCCGACTCTATCGCAACTCCCCCATCGACCCCACGCCCGGAGACTGTCGAAGGAACCAAACTCGTCGTGTCCTTCCCCGAAGCCTCTAACGGTCTCGAATCGCGCAATACCCCTTCGACGACACCCATCGCCAAGTCTTCCACGGTTAAAAAGGTTCCCCTATTTTCCTGGGCGCCCCAGACGGAAAGCCCGCCTGATTGTCTCCTCAAATCTCACGCTTCCCCCTTTCAAAGAACCCAGGTTTCCCGTGGTGTTACATCTACGGGTGGGAGGCGCTTTTCACACCTGACTGCATCCGTGTGAAGGGGACTCTGGCTCTCCCCGGATTACGAGGGAGCCAAAGGAAAGACGTTGCGCCTGATCAACCCAACCTGCCTCCTGTTTTGCCGCGCGTGGGACACGAGTGTGCGACTGTGAGGTCCCGACTCCCGGGCGTTGAAGTGGCCCCCCATCGCACCTGTTTGCAAAAACGCAGTATACGGACCCCCGATGCACCCGGGCCTGAAGAGAAAATTGTCGAGTTCCCGCCCATGGGGCTTCCAGAAGGAGAAGAGTTCTGCGACGATACTGAAGGGGTTTTTCCCCCCCTTTTCTTCCAACCAAGGACCGCCCCCGGGGCCCAATGTACCCGACATCGCATGCCCCCATCCCAGGACGAAGCCCATTTAATAACCCCTTTTTACGTATCTTCACAGCCGCCGGGTGCCTTCCAAAAAAGGCTCCGACGCCTTACTTGCCCAAGGCATCATGAACCCTTTTCAGTCCCGTGGTCGCCCCCGATGCTCCTCGTACCCAAAAGGATGGATCTCTGCGCCCCGTACGACTTTTCCGCCGCTTGAACGCAGCCCCCCGTCCCTGACCGCTACCCATACCGTCGATACGCACACTTCCCAAAAAGTAGGGGAGGGTCATGCATCTTTTTTGCGATAGACTTAGCACTGGATTTTTTCAATCGAGTGGATCCTCTTCAAAAGGGCCTCACCCCCTTTTTTACCCACATGACATTTTTCTTTCACTAGAATGCCCCTTTGGTTTTTTAAAATTTGCCTATTTCCTTTCGAGATTAAGTCACTGATTTGCAAGGCTTTATTGGTGATGAGCCTTCCCCTTTCTTAGGACTTTCTAATCGCCCCCAAGAAATTTAGACCACGAATATAATTGAAATTAGTCTTCAAGCCTTTCCCACGCGAATTTTGACTATAAAAGCAAGAAATGCCATTTCCGAGACAAAACCGAGTTTGGGCCACACCGCGCTAAGGGCTACCCCCAAGACAAAAAGGTACGGGAGTACAGAATTTCCCGGGGCCCCTCATCAGTCACTCAGGTTTAAAACCTTCTTGGCTAAGGAATTTTTTCGCCCCTTTATCGAGGGGGTTCGGGATCGTCGCGAAACCCCTTTACTCGTCTCCTGAGGAAAGACCTCCGTTCGCCTGGGCCAGCGAAAAACAACAGATTTGAAGCTCTAAGCAACGCCTCCCGAAACTCCAGTTCTTTTATTCCCCGACTTTAAAAGGGACTTTCTACCGCCCCAGTGCTTCGACAATAGGGGTAGGGGCCCCCCCTTATGCAACGCCACGAGGACGCTACAAACCCCTCGCCTTTGGCCCGTCGAAAATTTTAAAAAAGCCCGGAGAAAATTTTCCGTCAAAAGACCGAGGCCCCCGCCCTCGTCTGGGCCCCAAGCACTTTAAGAAATCATTTTTTGGTTAGAGTCCAGTTCAAATGTCATCGCCCACTTTAAATATATTTTCAAGATTCAAGACACGTCAAAAGGCGTCAAGCCAGGGGTTGACACCTTCTGGAGTTAAAACCCCAATTGACTACACCCCGGCCAGCTAAAAAAGGTGGCGGACGCGCTACACGTAAGTGTCAGCAATCCCTTTCTGCCTCAGCCCCCTTTGAACTCCAGGCAAAAAACGTGACACCCCCTGTACGAGATATCATCGCCTCCCCCCCAGGATAACACTAAGCTTCCGCCCACGAATCGAAAACCTCCCCCGAAGAGTCACCCCGGGACGGCCTGTCTTCCGGGAAAACAGTCCTAAAAACTGCGTGGATCCAAAACCGCCCAACGTACCACCAAATGGTCTCCCGAATCCTTGCCCCACGGTGTCAACTACTCCCCGTTCTCATACTTCGGGACATCAAGGGATTTTAAAAAATTTGAGCTGGCCCCCGCTTCCCTTATTATTTCCCCAGATTGGTCCACGAGTTTCGGTCCTCAAAAGCTGCCAGATCGCCCCCTTACAAAGGTCACACCGCCGCCCCAGCGCCTGCCCATTACGACATACCCGAAAGACCCTTCTCAAGTGAGTAGGACATTCTTTCCCTTCACTCCCAGCGAACCGAAAGCTATTGCTCCATGATTGACAGTTTCAGCCCTTACGAACTCGCCCTATCCCTACAAAAGTGCAGAAACAGTTGCTGCCCTTCCTCTCTCACCCTCTGTCGCAGGGGCTCCGAAAAAACTCATGTGTACAACGGTACTGAATTACTAATCAGGGACTCCGCAGCCTTGCAAACTCCCAACATCGACCCCGTTAAACTCCCATAAGACCTCAGGCAAAAGGCCCCGTCAAAAACCAACGAACGATCCGAACGTCCTCAGAACCTCCATCAACGCCAAAACAATGAGTGGGACCATGGTTTTTCCCTCATCAGGTGCCCTCACACACCTTCCCTCCCCCCTAGGTGACATCCCAATTACGTGGATGGAGACGCCAGCGTTCCCCTAGAACTCCCGCAACAGCGCCCCCTCCCCCTTCGGAGACGATCGCAAGATCGTGTCGCCCCAAAACAAGAAGGCCCACCGCCCTCGCCCGCGAGCACTTTCGCGTAGAAAAAGGGACCCGCAAACATTTCCCCTCAGAACACAAGCTACCCCGACGGAAAAGGGGATCGCCGACGGCGTCCTCGTCTTCCTTGTATAATAAGCCCTCCCATGCCCAAACTTGCTCCAGACTTCGAAGGGGCCATTACGAGTTCAAAGGACGACATAACAAAGCTCTGTGCCAAAAAATTTTTAAATGCAGTCAAGCCCGGTACATTTTAACGCTCAATAGCCAGCACCACTAGAGGTGAATTCAACCCACAAAAATTCCCTACCAGTTCACCCCCCCCAGAATTGTCTCCTGATTCTACACCTGCTACTTCGTTTCCCCTGTCTTCCCAAGGAATCCCTTGGGGTTCCGCGGACGCCATCAGCCCAAAAATGACAAAGACGTTATCCGGGACCCGCTCAGCTATGGGTACACTGCACCCATCCACTATTTTCCAACGCGCGCCACGCAGGGACCGAGTCTCCCTGATCCCGCTGTCGAGACTTCGCCCTAGCCATCCCCTGCAGCAGGATCGAGGACATCCTGATTAGTGGCCGGGGGGTTTAATGGTTTCCTTCCCCCCCCCCCCCTTACCCAAACCCTTTGCCCCGGTACCCTGGACTCTACTGGGGTTATCGCCCCCCCCCCCAAAAAGACGGACCCGGTCCAGAAAGAAAAAACCCACGAAGTGCCAGAGCAAGCAATTCCGACCCTTACCCCTCAGGCTAATGGCCATTCCCTTTTATTATATTCCACGGTACCGGACCCCACGGGAAA
>NC_051400.1:17849221-17849411 GCF_015228065.2 Penaeus monodon
CTAACATCTAGTACCCCGGGCCAATTCAGGTTAAGTCATGTCCTGTGATGACATTTTCTCCCTCTTCTTTTGACCTGTGTGTGAAATGCCACATTTAACCATTTTCTTTTTTTTTCGAATTTCAAGTTTATTTATTTTTTTAAATATAATTTGGGATTTTGATAACTTGAATTATCAATTTCCTTTTCGT
>NC_051400.1:17850485-17850555 GCF_015228065.2 Penaeus monodon
CATACCCCTCAACCCCCCCCCTACTACCCTTAACCGCCCATCTTCCCTATCTTCCTCCCCTGCGCTTATC
>NC_051400.1:17852376-17853274 GCF_015228065.2 Penaeus monodon
GCCTCATGGTTTGCTCATCCGCTCATGCGATATCCTACCTTTTCACGCCATTTTACCTGCATTCCGTCCCATTTCCTCTCCAACCCCCCCTTCTCCTTCCTGCTCTGCCCACCTGCATCCTTATACCTCCTCCAGTTCTTTCCCATTCTTTCTACATCTACCTCCATCCTTCCTGCTCCGCCTTCCTCACTTATTGCCTACCTCCTCCTCCCCTCCTTACCTCCCCCCAACCTCCACCTTCCTCTTCGTTTCCCCAGACCCCGCCCCCACAGCCCCTAAAATAATCCCCAGTCATGTATAATAGCGAGATGGCACCCACTCAGAGGAGACTTGCGGCAGCAGTATAAATACATTTCTCTCGTCAATACCAAGCTATCCCGCGCCCAAGATCCCGTGCCACCCACGCATCCCTTTAACATCTTGCCGTGTTCTCGCTATGCCCTCCGCCACTCCTTACGCCGATAAGAAGGATTCACATTTATTTTTTTTTTATTAATTGATTTTATGCCTAGTTTTGCTGTTTTTCGAGTATCCTTTGTTTTTTTTCTGAAAATATACAAACCTAATCTGACTCTGAAGGTTTGATCTGTTCCGAAACTAAATATGATTTTGACCTACCTACCTAAATATGATTTTGACCTACCTATCTAAATATGATTTTGACCTACCTACCTAAATATGATTTTGACCTACCTACCTAAATATGATTTTGACCTACCTACCTAAATATGATTTTGACCTACCTACCAAAACTAAAATCAATGAAAAACGTAAATCACCAACATAAATAATTATAAATTAAACATCAAATAAACAACATGTTCAATAAGTAAATGTAAGTAAAGGTGATAACAGCTTTCCTTTTCAACAGCAGTTTATACACTGTTGTTAAAATGTA
>NC_051400.1:17853577-17853684 GCF_015228065.2 Penaeus monodon
GCCAAGCCTCAGAAGCCTCGGAGAAACCCCGAGGAGTCCACACGTCGATGGAGAGACGAAATGCCCGAAATGGAAGCATCAAGAACCAGTTTCCTCTCCTTACCCCC
>NC_051400.1:17855907-17856020 GCF_015228065.2 Penaeus monodon
TGCTCTCTTTGAGAGTGCCTGGCGTCTCCGCATACGCGTGAATTTGTTTATCACAGCATAAACTTGAAGAAATATCTCATTAGCAAGAATACATTCAGCTCCACTTCCATCTC
>NC_051400.1:17856640-17856737 GCF_015228065.2 Penaeus monodon
GATGAGGTCAGCTTCTCTTAGGACAACTGATCGGCCGGTAAAACAACCCACGTGGTTGTATGTTATATTAGACATAAATGTTCCCGGAAGAAAAGTG
>NC_051400.1:17857258-17857519 GCF_015228065.2 Penaeus monodon
AGTGTATTATTTACCAATAAACTGGATTGTAATAAATACGGAAAAAATAAAATCTATGTCGATAACAAAAACAACAAAGGAATTGAAACTTGTCAAAGCTGAAGTAACATTATCACTCTATCGTAAATTGTTAATTCAAGTTATCAAAATCACAAATCTACTTGAAAAAGGAAATGAAATAAACTTGAAATTCGAAAAAATAAGAAAATAGTTGAATGTGGCATTTCAAACACAGGTCAAAAGTAGGGAGAAAATGTCATC
>NC_051400.1:17857545-17857763 GCF_015228065.2 Penaeus monodon
GGGAACTAAATGTCAACTGAACCACAACTGAAATTAACGAGTAAAACATTTGTACAAATAACACTTATTTACCTTTTTGTGTAATATGAAAAATACAAATAAAACAAAACACATCAATACGTATAAATGAATACAAGACAGGAAAAGGAAAAATCTAATGTTTAGAACTGAACGCCAAAGATGACAAATTGATAATGAACTCTGCCTATCACACGGAC
>NC_051400.1:17858253-17858326 GCF_015228065.2 Penaeus monodon
ATGTGCACGTATGGAAATGCCCGCATAATGAAAGATTAAGTGATATACTATGAAGCATGACTGAGTTAGAGTG
>NC_051400.1:17859026-17859298 GCF_015228065.2 Penaeus monodon
TGTGTCGCTGTAAGTCTCCCACTTTTCAGATGATCAAATATCCTATAAATATCACAAATCAAGATGAATACTCATGAAATAAAGAATGAAGCCAAAAAGAAAAATACACATAAGCTCAAAGTATATGCATTTCTTATCCTGAGCTCGACACTGAACAGCGTCCGGCCAAGACCTACCAAGCCTAGGTTTTAGATGATCCCTCTGGATAGCAGTGCAGTGGGTTTCAGATAAAGCTAAATGGCGATCCAAATGATAAGCTTTGTAGATTCTTC
>NC_051400.1:17859930-17860104 GCF_015228065.2 Penaeus monodon
TGCACTGCCACAAACGAGGCCTCCGGACCTGTGCTTCCCTATAACAGAGGAAGCAAATGGCCAAGACTCCCGACGCCCGACCCGGACGCCGCAGAAGCTAACCCTCAGCGCTGCCTGAAAGAGAAAGGAGGAAAAGAAGAGGTGTTGGGAGGGAAATATGGGGCGAAGAGGAGG
>NC_051400.1:17860804-17861710 GCF_015228065.2 Penaeus monodon
TGGAAGTTTGAACGAATCCTTTCCATAACGCTTTTGATGGGATAATGGTCTCATAGCCATGCATCTTGCAGCCTTAAGATGTTGCTGCAGTAATTTCCCGTACCTCAAAGAGAGAAAGGTCACTCACTAATTCCTGATCATGTGTGCGACGCGAGAAGGCGAGGCAGGAGAAGGTCTGCTTAACTCTGGGAGCGGCTGTGGTGTGCCAAGTGACTATTCAGTGGACATGGCGTTTGTTAAACGTATCTTGCATAGTTACATACAACTGGAAATGAAGAAGGAGAAGGATGGGGTAGAAACGGAGAAGGAAGAAAAAGAAGAAAGACCGAGGGTCGCAACCGGTTCAAAGACAAGAGCATATATATCAGAATTACTTAGGCACGTTAAGCGAAAGAAAAAAAGAAAATCATCATCAGTTTACGTAGGCCTAAGTCAAATGCTGAATCAAAGACTTAAAATTAAGAGTCGAGTAATCTGACTACCTGGTATTCCATCCGGCAACTGGCATCAACGGGTGGAAAGAGATTGCAGACTTTGCGACTCGAGCAATTAAAGCTTGCAGCATCAACGTTAATGAGGACGAACAAATACAATATGCTTTGCTTTCTTACAATTATGATTTTATGTGTCTGTATACATATGCATGCAAAACATAATAATAAGACAGATGAAATATCGATAAATTACAATATCCAAAACCAACAAAATGAAAATCAAGATCAGCAAACACACTTCTTCGTCGCTAACAAGAGGGCGACTTAAAGGCTTTCCTTTTGCTTCTAACACCACGAGGTGCTCTCTTTGAGAGTGCCTGGCGTCTTCGCATACGCGTGAATTTGTTTATCACAGCATAAACTTGAAGAAATATCTCATTAGCAAGAATACATTCAGTTCCACTTCCATCTC
>NC_051400.1:17862226-17862506 GCF_015228065.2 Penaeus monodon
TTCATGGCGAGTATTTATATCCCTCTTTATAGTCATAGTCTGAACACCTAACTCATCTCTGCAACCTTTTATCTCCATTTCCTCTTGCTCCTTCCCTCATCCTTTCCCCACTCTCCTTTTATCTTCATTTCTCCCCCTCATCGTTCCGTGACTCATACCCGTATATTTATCTCTCTTCCTTTCTCTCTGCACCTGTTCGGCCCAGCAATACTAATATAGCGTTCCAGATATATCCACTAATATCGGAAACTACTACGAAAACTATCTGTTAGTTGCCCTT
>NC_051400.1:17863006-17863151 GCF_015228065.2 Penaeus monodon
ATCACACAATGGCGTCGTTCGCGTCAAAATATTTGCCTGCGACTGACGCTTTCCTCTTTCTCTTTCACCATGTAGCAACCACGCGCGCTCTCGGTCGCATCTGTACTTTTATAATCTCTCAGTCGTATGTTGGAGAAATAGTATA
>NC_051400.1:17863788-17863857 GCF_015228065.2 Penaeus monodon
AATGATGGTGATCCCAGCGCGATGCCACCAGTGTAATGATGTGTGGTGGGGTGTCTTCCCAGTGGCTGG
>NC_051400.1:17864500-17864830 GCF_015228065.2 Penaeus monodon
CTCTCCCTCCCCTCTCCTCTCTCCCTCCCTACCTCGCCCTCTGCTTCTCCCTCTTTCGCTCTCTTCTTCTCTCTTCCGTCTCAACAAACTTTAAAGATTCCTTAGAAGACAATCAACGAAGTACAGAAGTTAGATATATCTTCTTACAAGGGACGACATCGCCCAAATTCATGGTGCTTTGTATACAGGTGAACGTCGCCTCAAATTTCTGTGATTTTATGGTGTATTTGTCCATACGGCAATATGTATGTATTTGTTTAGATTATTCGAGGAGCCAAGCATATATTCATTTTTGAACCTTTAATCATCACACTAAAAATTCATACACTT
>NC_051400.1:17868113-17868451 GCF_015228065.2 Penaeus monodon
ATGGAAAACAGCACAGGACCCGAAGGCCCGAGACAACGGCCGACATTGAACGCGCAACACCCGCAGAGCGAAGCTTGATCGCATCAAAAGGCAACACGATACAGCGGCATGAAGAAAAGGCACTTTCGAGTAAAGGTAAAGTCGATACAAGCAAGGCAAACAGACGCACGATTTACCTGACGCAAATATGAGAAAAAGGCTATGAGGTAAAAAGAGAAAAAATAGTCGTTAATGGAGGTGATCAAATCGTGATGCGATATGCACTTAATAGACTTTGAAAATGCTCAAGATAAAAATGAAAAACAAATGTTAAAAGTAGAACCTTGAATAAACTGTCA
>NC_051400.1:17869270-17869726 GCF_015228065.2 Penaeus monodon
GAGATCATCAAAGAGCTCCTTACTAAACTAATTTATTTAAGCCATTTCGTTTTGTCGTTTATCTCGCGATGACAGAAAGAAACGGAAAATGGAGAATAAGATGTAAATCGGTAAAATGTGCAATCTGCATATAGATTCATGAATCATGGCTAATAATAACAATTAAAGGAAGTTTTGTAATTTTCCATACATATAAAAAACAAGTCCTATTACTTATGAAGTGCACTACTAAAAGCAAATAATTTTCAACTTATATTTCTAAAAATGAAATGCAACGATAATCCCGACCCTGTAAAACGAATAAATAATAATAATAAAGGGTTTTCTAGAAGACTGTATATATATTTCCTCCAAGAAATGAATTTTTCATCAAGGGCTTCACATTGTTCTTGCACTGTTAATCTTTTCTGTTGGCTGATTAACCAGCTCTCTTTGGGGTTGATGTGCTGTCACAAT
>NC_051400.1:17870385-17870628 GCF_015228065.2 Penaeus monodon
AGCCCTTCCTGACGCCCTGACACTCCAAGATGTAACCAGCGGCAAGAATGAAAGACTGAAAAGTGTGATGTAATAGCTACCCCCGCAACATGCACGAGTAACCCGCAGCCGTGCACGAAATTGCAATACACAAAATTGTAAGACCAGTATGAAGTATGAAGTAACGAGCCAATCTCGTACAGCTGTAGGGTATACACCTCTATAAGGGTCTTTCTTTACAATATTTTTTTTTATATTAAATGC
>NC_051400.1:17873773-17873863 GCF_015228065.2 Penaeus monodon
TATTACATCCTTCCACTTCTTGTAGGCCTCATTATGCTCAATATGAAGGCCAGTGATGTTCCCATCATGAATGTTTTTTTCTTTTCATCG
>NC_051400.1:17873906-17874367 GCF_015228065.2 Penaeus monodon
GCCACAGAACCGAGAGCTACTTTCCGAAGGCAGCCGAAATCTATTCTGCATAAAAGCCCATCGACGCATGGACTGACACAGCAGACAGCCGCGGCGGTAACGCAACAGACGAAGCTAGCAGTTTGAGAGCAAGTGTATACGCATACAGTCGAATGTAAAATGGATAGAGAGCAAATGAGAAAGAAAAAGAAAAAGAGAAGACGGATGGAGATGTAAGCGCCCTGTGCATATCCCTCAAGCCAGCCGATCCATCCCGAGCGCGCCCTGACTCTAGCCCCCACGCCGCCCTCTTTGTGTCTCTGTTCACCGACTGCCTAAGGTGGATCCTCCTCCTCATTCGTCACTCACGTCTTTCAATTCTTGCTAAATATCCACAAAATGATGAGACGCCGAATGGAAGCACGGCAAATCATAGTAGAAAGATACCAGACGAAAAAAAGGGGGGGGGAAATCTATGTGTG
>NC_051400.1:17874533-17874737 GCF_015228065.2 Penaeus monodon
CACACATATACGCACACACATCAACATAAAATAAACTATATATAAAATTTAGATCTGAATTAGTGTAATTTTCGCGCCATCGTTAAGATGGACGAACGTATCTTAAGAAACTGAGTTTTGGATGAGACTTGAATGATAGGCCAGCCATGAGCTGCCCGTCGAGGATCACATAGCACAGGACCAGAAAAGCTTCGGTTCCTACTT
>NC_051400.1:17874849-17875053 GCF_015228065.2 Penaeus monodon
GCTTTACCATTACTATTTTTCCATCTTCTTTAATTAGAGTTTCGTAAGACTTTACGAATCCCACACTTCTACCCGTTCATGGCCACGCCAGACCTCTCGCCAGGCGATCAGCCAAGCCTCGCTAACCAGGAGTAAACCTGAACAGACTGTCCAACAATATGATTTAAATGCAAATTATCTTAAAAACAAAAAATTGTCATGCCA
>NC_051400.1:17875140-17875242 GCF_015228065.2 Penaeus monodon
TAAAATAAAATCAAATTAGATTTCCAATTACCTTTTCCACCCTGACTTCTGCCGCAAACAAGCGGGCAGAAGTTCGTACACACACGCACGCAAAAAACAAAA
>NC_051400.1:17875647-17875881 GCF_015228065.2 Penaeus monodon
ATGTGACTACAACTTCTTATATGACATCCATCTGTCATCTTTGTAGCTGAGGCTTCCGCTCTAAGCAAAACTGGAAGAGGACATAAACAGCACTAAACTCACACTTAATGGGTTACGCGAAATAAGAACGTTGTTTAACTTTTACGACTGGCTTAATGTTCATTTAATTTAGTTCCAGTTTTTTCTCTATCTCTATCCATAGATGTTCATCTATGTATGTATAGATCAATCTGT
>NC_051400.1:17876043-17876539 GCF_015228065.2 Penaeus monodon
ATCAATCAGTAAACACAGTCACATAAGACACGTTGCAATTTACCGAAATCATTTTATATCACAAAGCCCCTCTCCTCTAAGGTGAAAAAGCTCTCGCTTTTCTATTGACAATACACCAGACAAACTCTTTTTAATTCAGACTTACCATCGTCAGTCGTTTGTATAGGTAAATGATAAGCCGTCAAAGCTGTACACATAATAAGTGGCAAAGAACCAAAAAGCTGGCTCCAAAGGCAACACTGGCAGTAAAAAAATGTACTTCAGAATTACTTAAACCCCGAGAAAATACAAGGAGAGAAAAGAAGGGCACAAGCACATGTACCACCGAACCACAGAAGAGTGAGAGTAAAAGAGTGAGGAGGATCACGAAAAAGAAAAACACGGAGTTAAACGACAAAAAAGGCCGCAATGAATCAAAAACAAGATTATTGAACCTGGTCAATGATACCACGCTGAGGTGGAGAGGTCGAGGTGGCAGGGGGTCCTTGTCACGGCC
>NC_051400.1:17876629-17877011 GCF_015228065.2 Penaeus monodon
TAGCAGCCCAGGGTAGGGTCTGAAGTGGTGTAGGGGGGGTTAGGACTTAGGGAGTAAGGATTGGGGTAGTGGCCCAGGATGGGGGCTGGGTTTGAGTGGAAGGATGAAGGTCTGAAGTGGATGTAGAGGGGGAGGGCTGAAGTGGAGGAGCGGGCAAGAGCAGAAGTGGAGTGCAGTGGGTAGGGCCTGAAGTAGAGGATACAGATGGAGAAGGGTGGGTAGGGGCTGAAGTGAGGGAGGGGTATGGAATGAAGAACCGGAGTGCGATGGAGGTATCATGGACAAGCATCAATAAGTAGATAAATGGCCGATTATCTCGAGAGACCCTGCCGAGGCGGGGGGCACGAGCACGGAGAAGGATGTGGACTTTTTAGCATCGAGA
>NC_051400.1:17877151-17878487 GCF_015228065.2 Penaeus monodon
AGCATTTTACTCTCTCGTTTCTATCTGGTTCTGTCTTTGTAGTATTCTCTACATCTCTATTTTCTCTCCTCTCCCCCTTATCCCTCCACCTACTTCCCACCTACTCCACCCGTCGAAATCCGCGTCAGAAACTAGTCCGCAATTAATAAGGATGAATAAAAGACAAACTGGAAATCACAACAAAAAGAAACCAAACTTGCAGATGAGGTCATCACAAGGAAAATGGGACATGTCAAGACACTACGTGAGGTCGTTTCTAGTAACAGCTCTCTAGAGTCCGTGCAGCAGGTCGTTTCAAGTAACGGACGACCTAGGGCCACTAGATGTGGGCCAGGGCAATATCTCGGTGCGTGCTGACGACTCCTGCCGAGTGGCTGATGAGTGGCGAGGAGAGACAGAGGGGACCTCATAGGTCATACAAAAACGCGAGCCATCCTAATCCTAGCACTGTTTTCTTATTCTATAAATCCTTCAATTGCCTCTCACTGTTATTCTCTTTTACAACTCACAATTCTCCTGTTTTTCCTCTCTTACTTCCCTTCCTCCTCCTTGCTTGCCATTGCTATATTTTTCCTGTATGTTCATCCCGTGTAGTGATCTCCTCCTCTGCACCCTACGAAAGACAGATGCTAATATAGTCTTCCTAAGTCCATTTCCTATGTGTCTTCCACGGAAGCTTGAAGAGTTAAACGGCAGGTCGAACAACTTCGACCGTTGATAACACAAGAGCGTTAACGTCGGTACTCGCTTATCAATAACTCAAAATTTTTTCCACACTAAGGCACACACACCAAACCCTTCACAATCAGCAGAATTACGACGCCAACCACCCACACAAACACGGCCAAACGAATACATATCAACAGTTAAAATAACCATAAAAAAACATACACACTATAAAAAACACACAGACAGAACTCGGTCGCGATAAGATAATAAATTCTCTCCTCATCCAACACTCAATAACTCTACGCTGTGTTATTCTTTCTGCTCTCTTCTCTTATCTCCCCGAAGTCAACAGATCACAGTCCCCTGACAGAGCTAAACAAAGCCAAAAATGCACATTCGTGAGTTACTCACTTTGCCTACACTTTAAGCGCGCAAATTATATTCAAGACCATGTCAACAAACACTATATAACATCCCCCGCAAGCGAATCGTATATCTTGAATTTGTATTCAAAATTAAACTATCGAAGCCACAGATAGCGAACATCAACCACCGATAAATCAGGGGGATTTGGACCACGAAGGAATAAGCGGTGACATGTTTATAAACAAGAAATATAATCCAGTTCGTGTTTACACTCGCATTCCGAGCTTCATGTCGCCAACAT
>NC_051400.1:17878655-17879182 GCF_015228065.2 Penaeus monodon
TGGAGGTTTAAAAGGTGCGAGGCAGATCTGAAAAAGAAAACACTCCCACTCCCGTCCTTTACAACCAGGGTCTTGACAGGTACAGGGCCTCCTGCTCTAACCCAGCCAGCAGCCGCCCGGGAGACAGATGACCACCTGACACTCCTCATCATAACAGCGGCGGGGAAGTCTACACAGTCAGCACCCAAGCTCCTTCCCCCACGCCCTTCCCTGTCACCTCCCCCCTGACTCTCCCTTAAACCGAGACATTCATAAGGCCTGACTGACAAGTGGCCCTTTCTCGATGACACACATACCCTCACAACTTAACAATGTCCCTCATTAGCACCTGGGAAGGCCAATCGCCCCCCGGTCTGAGCGTTCATTAATTTTGTAGTCTATGTAGGCTACGTCCCGTGTGGTGTGGGGATCTCCGGCCGAGGTGGCCACACGTGCTCGAAAACTTTCGGTGCGTTGTTACTCTCTGAGGCGTGTGCGAGTGTACAGGTAATTGTACACTGTGCAAGTATGTAAGCGTGGTTAGGGGG
>NC_051400.1:17879284-17879498 GCF_015228065.2 Penaeus monodon
TGTGTATTATGAAATATCTGGCAATCTTTTTTTTGCATAGTCATGATTGCTTGTATGCAAGTTTAACAAGTTTCTTGAGACAAAAGCTTACATCTCAGAATGAGGTAACGTAGGTTATTCTCACCCCTATCTTAATAAGTCCCTATGTGGGCTCACATTTCACATACAAAACATAGGTATATCAACAAATGAAACATATACACATCTCCATTGG
>NC_051400.1:17879938-17880053 GCF_015228065.2 Penaeus monodon
CATTTCTATATTTCATTTCTTCGTTTTGGGGGAGTTTCTGTGACTGCCTCCTCTCCCTGTTTCTCTGTCCACTACTTGTGCTTTTTTTTCTTTTTTAATTACATCCATTCTCTGC
>NC_051400.1:17880150-17880286 GCF_015228065.2 Penaeus monodon
AGGTTGATCGCTTCCCTTAGACGACGACGTCACACGCGGTGGTCCCTGCAGCCAGGCGTTGGAGACTGTAG
Source organism: Penaeus monodon (assembly GCF_015228065.2). Classification (NCBI taxonomy): domain Eukaryota; kingdom Metazoa; phylum Arthropoda; class Malacostraca; order Decapoda; family Penaeidae; genus Penaeus; species Penaeus monodon. Next base: position 17,880,222 of record NC_051400.1, read on the forward strand.
TTGTAGCCTCCCTGTGCACCTCTGCCTGCGAGGTGGCCGGGTCTTTTTCTTTTTCCGCGATAACG
>NC_051400.1:17880373-17880442 GCF_015228065.2 Penaeus monodon
AGGATATCTCTCACGACTGAGGACAGCACTGAAACACGTTGTACTTCTACGAGAGATACACCACGACTG
>NC_051400.1:17880519-17880802 GCF_015228065.2 Penaeus monodon
TATTATGAGATATCTGGTAACAATTTTTTTTTGCATAGTCATGATTGTTTGTATGCAAAATCGCTAACAACAATAATAAAATAACAACCAAACAATACTCATAAAAAATAGCTATATATATATATTTTTTTTTTCATAACAATCGCATAATCAATATCCGCGTAAACTAACTACATAACTCGAAAATACTTAAGTAAATAAAGAACGAATTCCAACGCTTTCACGAAGACACCAGAGGGGCACAGGAGTTGGTCACACTGTTTGGCATTTTCTTTATGATCAC
>NC_051400.1:17880835-17881302 GCF_015228065.2 Penaeus monodon
ATCACTGCTATTGTTACCATTACTATAATAAACATTGAGATTACAAAAACTATATTATCATTACCCGGCGCCATCATTTTCATGTTTCTAACGACATTCCAAACATGGCCGTCACGGCTGGCTAGCCCCTCCCCAATCAGGCATCATCCGGGCTCCCGACTCACCCGCCTTCTATATGGGCGGCTTTGGCAGGGGATAGAGGGAGGGGCGGCAGATGTAGGTGTGGGCAAGATGGGGAGGAGAGGCAGTGTGGGCAGGGAGGAGAGAGAAACCGTCATTAAGTTGCATATTGTGCCGGTCGCGACGATGAGTCACGGCTCGTCGGTCGGGATCGGGATGACCTCTGCTCGACGAACGACTTTATTCGGGCAAACGCTTGCGGGGCGGGCTCGGGGCACTTAGTCAAGCGCAGGCCCAAGAGTAGCAGAGCGACTGAATCAGGACAGTAGGTAGAATCACGTCAGTAA
>NC_051400.1:17881382-17881620 GCF_015228065.2 Penaeus monodon
ATAATAATACGTTTTAAACAGACCTCAATTAACTTTAACTTTAGAACATGAATTCAAGTTTAAACACCAAGACACGGCAAATATACACATTCACACACACACAAACGAGCTACGACCAAGCACTGCGTGGGCTTAGCTCCATTCACACCTCCTGCCATGTGTCAGACAAGACCAATGAATGCGCGTTAATCTCCTTCGCTCCGCTTACGTGTGAGCCAAACGCAACCAAGCCAAAGGA
>NC_051400.1:17881894-17882153 GCF_015228065.2 Penaeus monodon
AATAAACACTCCAATATACATATAGTCATAGGCAATCCAAATTCACGTCGAATGAAAGAACAAAGTCGACGGAACGACTTATCATTAGCAACACATTCCTGAACGCACGAAAGAATTGCAAAACAAAACAAAACAAAGCGAAGCTGCTAACCTTCTCGCTGTGATAAACAAAGTGATCTGCAATCGTGCATCAAAGCCGCCGCTTGATTGGATGTTGGCAGGGAAGGGGAAGAAGAGGGTTAGAGGAAGAAAAGTCAGA
>NC_051400.1:17882433-17883178 GCF_015228065.2 Penaeus monodon
GGCTATGGAATTAACAAGAACTTTCATGTCGTTTTTTGTGAGTCAAACGGAAATTAAAGTTTTTTGTCACACATACTATAAGCTTTCTGAAACAGCTGCTAACATCTTCCCCAACACACACACACACGGTGACTTCCGTTCCTTAACGCTCACATACTCGAGGAAGATCAATGAAAGCGCTGACCCTCGCCTTTCCTCCCGAACACAAATATTAACCAACATTCAATCTTTAAGCTGCGTCTACGAAAGAATCGTGCATTATGATACATGTATCCAAACCTGCATACAACTTATCGTAAGAAACAAATATGTATAACAGGTTAATAATGCCGATTCTTGACCATCAGAAATACCGAAAAAGTGTGAATGTCGGCTTCCACTTCGAGCTTGAGAGACGAAGGATCCAGAGGAAGGGGGGAGGGGCACTAGCTTGCCCACTGACCTCTTACCAGTTGGTAAGTAAAAGACGCGTGCGTATTGCATAAACCTGTATGAATATACGGTTTTAATTCCTCTTATCTGAGAGTGGGTTGGGCGTTGGGAAGGCGGTTGTTAGGCCCCGAATATCAAGACTTCAAACTTTTAACCATAATAATTAACGGTATCAGTACCCTTACCATCATCATTAATTGCTGTTCTTGTATTCTTTCACCCATCCCAACGCCGGCAATCTCTCTTCCTCATTCCTCAAACGACCGGACACTTACAGTCAATTTCAGTCATCATTATGCAAGTCGTCTTCACT
>NC_051400.1:17883278-17883436 GCF_015228065.2 Penaeus monodon
CTAATTAACCACAAAGTGCCTCATTCCTGAGCGATTAACGAGAGCGACGTGGCGATAAGGTTTCGCCGCCATCGTTCGAGTCCCTGCAGGCAGATGGCGTCGCTGAGAGAGGAGGATCGAGGCGACGTGACCTGCCTTGTCCAATGCCAGTCACTGTC
>NC_051400.1:17883802-17884334 GCF_015228065.2 Penaeus monodon
TTGCAATCTGTCCGGTCGAGCTCCATTCTGGGCCTATGAAAGACTTCTCGTTGGTTTGGGCAGAGAAGCAGAGCGCATGCGCACGCACTCACTCTCACATATGATAATAAAAATAATATCAGCAATTAGTACCAGAAATGACAACAATAACCACAACAATATTGTTACGTTTTTAAATATACATTATCATTTTCGAACCGAGACGCATTTCTCATAAAACCAAAATCATTACTGAAGATTAATTAACAATCAAGAGTCCTCCCTCCTTATAAAGGCAAAGAAAATTATCATAAAGATAGAATTAACGAGATTTTGCTTCGTTTAAAAACAAAACTATGCCATAATGCCATAAATCTCAATCTTTCACTCTGAATTTCCTTCTGGCGGGAGACGGCCGGTCACAAATCATGAGACTTCCCATGGGGTTGATATTAAACACTCCTGGTAAGAAATATTTTTACTGCAGTATCACAAGAAGACGTATATACAGACGCACATACACAGAAAGAGCTAAAATATATAGGCATGCACG
>NC_051400.1:17884732-17885837 GCF_015228065.2 Penaeus monodon
TCACTTGGCAGGTGCAACCGTCCAGAATGACGACGATGCCGGTAATGTGAGGGACAGAGGAGGAAGCTTAGCAAGCTTTGCAATGCTCCTGAAAAAGATGACTTAACATTGTGCCGGTGGACAATACTTTCCACCTCAAAATTTGGATTTAAAAAATCTAATTATAGATAGATTCCATACAAATAAAGGCGTAAAAACCCGAAACCGATAATAAAAATACTGCTATTGAGGCAATATTCTAATCAACTTTCCGCCCCCCCATCTTTATCATATTCACATGGAACCAGATCCACATCCCAATTTTCTTTTCTTTCCTCCCTTCCTCCTCCACTTCTTGCCCTTCCCTGCTGTCCCTCTTTCTTTCTTACAAACTCTGTCTCCCTCTGCCTTTCAATTTCTCTCGATTTCCCACACACAAAGAGAAGTGAACGCATGCAGTGGCGCAACGAAGGCCGGAAGAACAATGAACATTCAAAGAATAAAAATAAAACAGAAGAAAAAAAGACACGAAGGAGTATATTTGTTTAAATACCTTGGCGTGAAACTAGATATATCTTTCTATCTAGGCTTATTTCTCTCTCCGCGCCTAGCCCGCCGAGGTCACAAGGAGCGCCGTGTCACCAGTTCATGGAGTCAAGCGCACCTTGCAAAGCACATCATGTCCTCCGCTTAGTAATCTGCCTCTGTGCTTCATCTAGGAATCGATAATGATCAGTTAGCATGAACGGCAATATCTGCGGAGAATGAAATATAGAACTTCATTTCTCTTACGCTGATCTTATTAATAGAAACTAAATGATATGAAGGCTCTCTTAAAATAACAAAAGAAAACTAGTATCAGCGTGTAGCCCACTGTGAATATATTAAAAGACTCGTTCTTGACATAGTGTGATGTTAAATGATTTTCTTTCCTAATAAACAATTCTGTGAGTGAAAAACAATTACAAAATCGTGAGGATTTGGGATTTAATAATAATTACTAGTTACAATAAACTTACCAACATTAATCAAGCGATACAGCATACATTTAGTTACATGTATTTTGCACCTAACAAGATATACAATCATGAAACAATGTTCTGCATCCCGTGCAGTAAGTATCATT
>NC_051400.1:17885893-17886352 GCF_015228065.2 Penaeus monodon
TATATATCCGATATACCAAATCAGCTACAACTTCCGTGAAAATAAACGAAAATTTCTTTCAAATAATTGGCAAGTATAGCTACAAGCAACAGAGGGTGCTAGTAGCTCACAATTACTATTGTGTATTCCTTCCCTCCCCCTCCACTCCTCCACAAGTCCGATGCGCTGTTTTCTTGCCTGGATGTCACCATGCCACCTGGGATACAGGGTCTAATGCAAGAATGGTACGGGTCCTCATTTCTATTTCATCTCGCATGCTATCTGCAAAGGAGAATATACATGCACCTCTGCTGCGCTCCAATCATGTTTCGCGTTTGCTTCAGGCAATGCGGCGTGGCCAGGTGTGATTACCTGCCGTTATGGTATGTAGCCGTTCCTCGCCCGAGAGGGACGTGGTAGAGGCTCCTAAAGAGAGAGCAGCAACGGGAACATCAGAGAGCAGCAACAATAATAAATAAC
>NC_051400.1:17886434-17886505 GCF_015228065.2 Penaeus monodon
TATTAATCTCTAGAATTTATACATCATCCTAACTGGCATATATAAGTGTAATGTATCACACATACATACAC
>NC_051400.1:17887193-17887299 GCF_015228065.2 Penaeus monodon
GGGAAGATTTTCCTGCATGGTATTGGTGAACTCGATTCAATTTCGACAGATATATCAAATTGTTAGAAGAAATATCCCTCCCATCACTATGCTGCAATGCCATAGC
>NC_051400.1:17887594-17887739 GCF_015228065.2 Penaeus monodon
AAAAACGATAAATTATTTTAACTACCCCAGTGTTGTTTCTACATTTTCACCGATCTTTTGTAAAAATAAAAAGGCAGTAAGAATATCTTCAACAGTAATAAGCATCCTACCAATTAGTCGATTCATTGAAGTCCCCCCAAAAAAT
>NC_051400.1:17888670-17889108 GCF_015228065.2 Penaeus monodon
GCAGTAATTACGTGTTCAAGATTCCAGTTACAAAAGTAAAACAGAAATCTCGACTGAGTAGCAGCAGTAAGGGAAATATATGACACTGCTCTTATCATAATCGATCCAAACACAAATATTTAGAAAGTATTACATCATCCTTTTGTTATGGTGATCTCATGGTTAAAAGAAGAAGATTGCAACAGACGGATTTTAGAAGAGAGAAAATTAACATTTCTCTATTTTCTAAAATTAAACTGTTTACATTTTACTGTTTTCTGCAATGAAGCTGTTCACTATATTCATAACACCATCCTTCAAAAATTATGTATTTTCTTCAAGATTTACTCCGACATTCGCGTGATCGAAGTCTGTGTGATTAGGTGTGTTAAACAAACGTTGACTTTTGATTATGAGATTTAGGTGGAGAATTTGATAGCAGGCCAAGCGAGTCTAGCT
>NC_051400.1:17889346-17889502 GCF_015228065.2 Penaeus monodon
TGCCTTTTATTGAAACGTTGCAACAGCCCTGCCACAAAATTCTTGTCAACATTATCTTACTACAGCTACGATTATGTTGTAGTTACAGTGAAGTTACGTTTTACGTCGATACCGTCGCTTCGAAATGCGTCACTTGCAGGGCACCTTCGCGCAGAT
>NC_051400.1:17889628-17890079 GCF_015228065.2 Penaeus monodon
AGGTGACACCAGTTACTGTATTCATAAATTAAGTCATCATATAACACACCATTCTGAATAAAAATTTTGTGACCGCGTCCACGTGTGAATTTTACCTTATTTTCAAAAATGTAGTAATAGTAAAGGAATAAAACAAAGAAGCGTAAAATAATCAAGATCTGATAAAAAAGAAAATGAAAGAGAAAAACTACTTTACGAAGAGTCTTTCGCTACCCATAGGTGCGTCCTGAGAAAGTAGGCCTATAATGGCGTTTGTCAAGAGACGATCCAAACGAGGGAAGCATGAGCCTATCCGCTGTGTCCGTCATGACTGTTGCTGTCAATATTGCGGCTGTTGTCGTTACTGTCATTGTTACCTTTATAATAACTGCTATTACAATTAATACTAACGTTACCAATTCAACATTTTTTATATAACGAATACTACAGCTATTTTCAGTGTAATTGTACA
>NC_051400.1:17890141-17890222 GCF_015228065.2 Penaeus monodon
AACTTGTACGTTTTTCTTAAGAAACAAAAACTATCATTACAGCCAGGAGATGCATACGATAAAGTGTGCTATGATAGCAAC
>NC_051400.1:17890308-17891480 GCF_015228065.2 Penaeus monodon
CAGTTTGCGATAGCTGTGAGCGGAGTGATATCATGAAAACCACATAGCATTCTTTTATAGGAAGTTCCTGCTGCTGTGATAAAGAAAAAAAGAAAGAAAAATGGACGGGTTCTTCTCAACCCAACGGCAGTCAACATTATCAAAATTCCAGGCTTCTGATTTAAAAGAGCTTAAAATGTAAGTATTAAACCAGATAACTAGCATAATATTCCAGTGCAGTATATGTGTAAATTCTGTAATTTCCTATGAAGTGTCTATTCAATGAAGTGACTGTGTTCCAACAAATAATGATATTACGAATAACTAGTATACATTCGTATAATAATGAAGTTTGTTCTTTGTAATTATCCATTCCTTACAAAGTCGTAATATTATAATCACGCAGATTATATGGCATTGCACAATTCATCGATCATAAAAAAAAATCCTGGAGAAAAAACTGTGCTTACTACAGGGATCACTTGACCCTTATTTGAACACTGAATACTCTAGAGCCACAAAGATCAGAGAATCCTTCCACTCCAACAGCCTCTACGCCTAGCGACGAGAGGGGTCGCCTGCGATGCCCGGTGGCGGCGACAAAATCTCCCAGAATCAGAATTACTTTGTCAACGGGAACGGCCATTTCCTCAGAGAAGGTAATTTGGCTCCCATTTCCCCCAATCAAAACCTGCTATGCAACGCACGCAACCCAATCGCAGCAATATCTGGGCAATAAAGGGGCTTAGCAGAAAAAGCAGTACCTTCAAAGCAGGTATTTACGGCACAAGATCCGGTATGACTAGCCAAGTGAATAAGCAAGGAGTGTATAGAAAAAAGTTGGAGGGATTACCATAAAATGTGTTTGAATGTGTATGCATGTGTAGGTGGGGATTTTGTGTCGAGGGTTGGGGGGAGGGGAGGGGATACGGGTGTGCGTTCGCTCGTGTGGTGTGTGTGTGTTTTAGTGTTTATCATTATGTACAAGTAAATGCACGCACTATAAATGCATTATAGTACAAGAGCGCTTTCAATATTAAGACAAAAACGTCCCCAAGCTGCATTCCACTGTACCACCTCGCACGCCAACGAACGGTCACGTACACCACATTAATAGTCCTTTATTTCACACCGTTGACTGTATCCCTGCTATGTAGCGTACCAAAGGGGGTTCGCAATGCCCTTATAGACGT
>NC_051400.1:17891699-17892564 GCF_015228065.2 Penaeus monodon
ATTAAACCCACTGTACCATCATAATGGGAATAAGGTTGTAGTTCACTGGGAATTTGAACTTTTGACATCCAAGAAAAATTGTTCCTGTCCCTCTAAATATTGACATCACTGATATTTCACTGATATTGTGTTCAACGTTTTCCTGCTAGGTTTCATTCACTTGCAAATACTAAATGTCAGCTCAAAAGACGTTTATTTTTTCGCAAGGTTACTACTTATAAACGAGGTAAACTCATGATGGGTGGTTTCGTGACTTCCGTCATTAACAAGAACACCAATCTTCCTTCCAATTCATCGACTTCACGGAGGCAACATCCATCCCTGGATTGTTATAGACACAGCGTTGAAATCGCTTAATGGAAATCGATAAACAACCTGCGCCGCGACGCCAAAGCACCAACACAAGAAAGCATAACCCAAACCGATTACAAAAGTTTCACTAAAAACACACACTGGAGAGGTAAAAAGCAAGCTACACATGTCAATCTGGAGTGGAGTGCCTTCAGCCCTTATAGCGTTTAGGACACTCGTAAATCATGCGCCAGTTAAGTGTCAGGTAATGTACTCCCGTGACAGACTGCGAGGAGACTGCAAGGAGCGCAAGACACCCAACTGATTGCGGCGAATGGCGAGTCACATATTCTTTATTTAGCGTTATGTTTTTTTCTAATAACATATGCAAGCTCCGGAGTGCTGTAAAACTAAAAACGGTGGTGAATTGTAGGTTTGGCAAGGTTTACTTACCGGAGTCATTCCAAGCGCCATTTTCCAGTCATCGAGCCACTTCACCACTTACCTGGGAAAAAGAGAGAGAAAAATGGAGACTCAAAACCAGTGATAGAACCACGCAATCAGGACATAAAAC
>NC_051400.1:17892697-17893729 GCF_015228065.2 Penaeus monodon
GAGTGACAAGAAAGATGGTCCTTAAATCATCAATCCGTTTGCCAAATCGACGACACTTTATTATTCTCTAACAGCGATTGCATCTTTGCGATTTGGAAATATCAAAGTCTTCAAGCGCAAAATTGCCACAATATACACCTAGAATATGACTACTATGTTACATCTTTTTTAATAATCGGAATAGCAGCATCGACGTGACGACTTGATAAACTACGGCATACCGCATTGCTTGTCAGTCTAAGATAACATGTTTTTTTCTATTTTGGCACAAACGCTCTTGAACCAATTCCATAAATTTCTTGAGATAATAGAACCAACTCAAAAGAATCATGGTACGTTTGTGCGATTAAATTCCTTGTCTAATATAATAATAGTAAATTAGAGGTTCATTTACTATCGTATTATGTACCAAAGCTTTTGCATAACCTTTTGACTTTTAAGATACCCCCAGGCCCCCATCGGTGAAAATAAATACAACATACCAGTCAACTTTACACTGTTACTGTATGGGGGAAAAATCCTGCTTAAGTCAAATCCTTGAAAGTTGACTAATTTATTTAGAACCAATGTACCTGTCGTATGTATTGTACCAATATTCTAGTAATGGATAGAGTTCATGGGTTAATTGTCTGTAATTATGGTAATCATGAAGAATTTAGATTATCTGCTAGCATTTACATGAAGATAGATTTGCTTTTCCTAGGTTACTAATGGTATAGACAGTAAGGGCTGTTAGCAGAAATGATTAAGTAAATTAAATTTAAGATGGTCTCAGTTCACAAACGGCCAGCAGGTTAGCGGTCGAGACGGACGTGTTTTGTTGAAAGCTCTGGATATTTAACCAGTTATTGGACCTTTTACATGGTATCTTTTTGCAAACTCTAATATGTGAAATCATGCAAATGTTGAATGTTGAAATTTAGAAATAAGTTTAGAAAAAAAGCCAAATAACATTAACCACACTAAAAAAAGTTATCTCATACGAAGCATTAGATTCATAACACGATAGAATACCTATAATTCAATTTTGTA
>NC_051400.1:17898870-17899231 GCF_015228065.2 Penaeus monodon
AAGTGGAGGACTAGGTGCGTGGAAGTGGAGGACTAGGTGCGTGGAAGTGGAGGGCCAGGTGCGTGGAAGTAGAGGACTAGGTGCGTGGAAGTGGAGGATTAGGTACGTGGAAGTGGAGGACTAGGTGCGTGGAAGTGGAGGGCCAGGTGCGTGGAAGTAGAGGACTAGGTGCGTGGAAGTGGAGGATTAGGTACGTGGAAGTGGAGGACTAGGTGCGTGGAACTGGAGGACTAGGTACGTGGAAGTGGAGGACTAGGTGCGTGGAAGTGGAGGACTAGGTGCGTTGAAGTGGAGGGCCGGGTGCGTGGAGTCTTAGTACCTCGGACAAGGGAAATTTGCATCGCAGACTTCAGACTTTACG
>NC_051400.1:17899981-17900086 GCF_015228065.2 Penaeus monodon
AACACACCGAGTGTTTTTCATTGTTCTCGGGTTCTTGCCATGAAGATGCACGGAGGGAAATCTCCCGCTCTGCGATTAATTCGTGCTGTTTGTGTGAAGACGAGT
>NC_051400.1:17900109-17900796 GCF_015228065.2 Penaeus monodon
AAACATAATATATTCTTTACCACGAACACATCAAAATAACCGCCAGTTCTCTCACCAGCTAATCACCACCCGCACCTCACCCTTCCTCTGCAACGGTAAATCTTATCCTTATCTTATCACACTAGAAGAAAGAGTAAGCAGCGGCGCCTGGGAAAGGGGGGAGGGGACAAAAGGGAGAGAAAGTTAAATTTACATACAATGTGGAGTTGAGGCGAGGGCACGATAAAACGACCTTCTTGGCAAAAGTTTATTTTCATATCGCAGGGAAATTGAGCACGAAAAAAAAGCAATGCAAGCCGCACACGAAGGCAGAGAAGCCTCTACTGGAAATGTTTTGTTGTGGCCATGAATCCTCCTCCGTCCGAAGCCTGTCGCGCCTGCACCAAGGCTCTTACTCTCTGTCCTCTTCGAGGCAATGTAAAAGGAACGGGGATTGATTTGAGACGGGGGGGGGGGTAAAAGGCAGGGGAGGATGAGGGGGCATGGATTGGAGGGGGAGGGGGGAGTAGGGGTTGGTGGGGGAGGGGGAGTAGGGGTTGGTGGGGGAGGGGGGAGTAGGAAGAGGGGGCAGTTGGAGGGGGGGGGGCAGAAGAGGCATAAAAGGTGGACATACAAAAAAGGGCGAGTGTTGGGAGGGGGGGGATATGAAAAGGAATTCGGTGCAAACTGTTCGGCATTCGGATAAAC
>NC_051400.1:17900938-17901227 GCF_015228065.2 Penaeus monodon
TATGAAAGTGAATAATAAAACATCATTCAGCTTGTTCATATTTATCTCAACCGTAAAAGCCTCAATCCAAGCAAGCAGACTCGAGAACTCAACCATGCAACAAGCAATCTAATTGCCCCAGCACGTGTCTGAAACTGTTTCATTTGGCAGATACCTTTGAGAATCCACGGAAAATCCACTTCTTAATTTCTCGCGATTATTAATTCATAATTTCCCGTAGCTCATTCCCAAGTTGCCTTTGCGGCTGACGATCCCGCGCTTCCCAATATCTCGCGTTACCCAATAAAAA
>NC_051400.1:17901528-17901688 GCF_015228065.2 Penaeus monodon
CCTGGTCCCTTCTCTCTAGGCCTATCTTTCCTCTTAGCATTTCTTCGTAAAAATCCGCATTACCATCATGACCGAGCTTGCTCTCGCCACGGCCCGCCCTTCCACACGACCGGACCCATCACACCGACGAATTTATTGGCCGTAAAAATCAGGTTAAAAT
>NC_051400.1:17901812-17901937 GCF_015228065.2 Penaeus monodon
CTAGCAGTTACACATAAATAACGTTTAAAAAAGTATTATACTAGCACAAACAAAATTTATAATTATGGCAAATAATAATTTACAAATATGAAAATAATACTTAGAAAAGTCTTTACAACAACATT
>NC_051400.1:17902128-17902562 GCF_015228065.2 Penaeus monodon
ATAACATCATTAATGACAATAACAACAAATACAATGGCATTAATAGTAGCTGTAACAAGCAGACGTAACAACAATAATAATACTTATCAACATGAACACGAAGTAAATTAGAACCTCATATTCCCTGCAAACAACACCCGAAAACATCCCTCTCAAACACTCCTTTACCCTCAGCGCGAGAACGAGGCAGGACGGCAAGCATCGATCATTCACGTTACTAAACAAGATAATCCAAGATAAAGCATCTCCTCCATTCCTCGCTAACAAACAAACAAAAAAATCTTCGCAATTTTCGTCCGACAATCGATGCCGTCAGACTAATAACTCCCTGCAAGTAACAACTGCAAAGGAAATCACGTCGACTTTAGGGCCATTCTTCAACCCAGAGATAAGGATGACCAAAGGATTCGAATCCTGTGTCTGTTCAGCTCGGG
>NC_051400.1:17902599-17902848 GCF_015228065.2 Penaeus monodon
AGTTAAGGGAAAAGAGGAATAAAAGCAGAGGGGGGAACGGAATAAAAGAGAAGCGGAAAGAAAACTGAATAAAGGAGAAAAGGGGAAAATAAAATAAAAGAGAAAAGGGGGGAAATAGAATAAAAGAAATTGGGAAAATAGAATATAAGAGAAATTGGGAAAAAATAGAAAAAAAGAGAAGAGACGACAGAATAGAATAAAAGAGAAAATTGAAACATAATAATAATAGGGTATAAGCAAGAGACACAG
>NC_051400.1:17902973-17903105 GCF_015228065.2 Penaeus monodon
GGGTGAATCTGGCTTAGAGTGAGTGCGAGTGAGGAAAAACATAAAAACTACAGAAACAAAACAGATTCCTCCTCAGCGCACCCACGGCACGCAAGCGGCCCATCATGAGGGAATAATGCCTACCGACGTTGT
>NC_051400.1:17903958-17904088 GCF_015228065.2 Penaeus monodon
CGCCCCGCTTCCCGCGTCGCCTCCGCTCGGCCGCGTGTCTATGCCACTAACAAATACCCTCGTTATAAAGACCTCAAAGGCTGACAAACACGCAGGCGACGCAGAGTATAAAAGACCGCAATTAAGGTGC
>NC_051400.1:17904278-17905186 GCF_015228065.2 Penaeus monodon
ATCAAATGGGTAATAAATAGGTGATAATAACAAGATCCTCTTAAAAACGCAAGACTTCTCTCAGGCCATTGCCCTGGTCTCAGTCTTGAATACCAAACAGGATCTTTTTTGTGTGCGTGCTGAGATATTATTTTTCATTCTCTCTCTTTTCTTCCTCTTTCTCCCTTAATGAGGGAATATCATAATGTCCAATTAACGCTGGAATTGTTAAATATCTGTCACCACACAAATGGCACTTAATTCTGATAAGCTAATCTTCTGAAAACCCATCAGAGGATATCTACCTACAACGGCTTTGTACTGAGCGGCGATCCTGTCAAATGCTTGTTTTTTCTCTCTCTACTACATGGAAGTTATATAAAAAATGATTATCCATATAGAGAAAAGATGTTCGTATACAATACTTTTCAATTACATTAAGAAATTTCATATTTTTGATTCTGGCAAATCTTATCTTAATAATAAGTAAAAGATAGGAAAGATAATCTCCGGTTGTACCAGTAACACGAGTCATATCAGTAACAACATTGTAGTTAATATCCATACCAATGTTAGCGTAGACTGTGATTGCCTCGGAACATTTTGCAAGAAAAACAATTCTGCACAAAAATAAGTAGAAATCCACTCTCTGACAAAATAGACAAATCAATATTTTGCTCTCCGGAACCGCGCGTTCACGAGAGGCCAATCTCGAACTCCGAGTTCCGCCATTATCGCTAACAATACTAAAAACCCGCGGCTACGTGCGCCGCCGCGGGATGTTAATCCAACGGGCCAGGCGAAAGGGCACTCGAGTTTATTCGCTGATAAAACACGGTAGAATGGTATCAGGTATCAGTGGAATGTTTATAAAAAAAAAAAACGCAACTGCTACAAATCCATCTATGAAAATGTCCGGACACACGCAC
>NC_051400.1:17905356-17906688 GCF_015228065.2 Penaeus monodon
TGTTCGTTTTTATAAACGGATTAAAAAGGGAAATCAACAAATTACTTCCTTAATAGGAATCATCAAAACTAAGTTCGCATCTCACGTATCGCCATCACTCTTTCTTATCAAAAAAGTACCTTAATACTAACTGACGAGAAAAGAGAAGTTACAAGAACACAACATTTTGAAAAGCGACGGGTAAGATGAAATCAAGTGACAGTTTAATACAACTTATAATCCTGGGCGTAGTCTTACGAAAAATATCTACTCGGAAAAAAACAATGGCACATACCTGCATTTTTTGTTGTCTCTTTAGAAGAAACACAAAAAGCACATTTTATTTTTAAGTGATGAACTGCGCAAATAGTTTCATTCACTTTTTAAATTCCTTTTCTAATGCACCACTGCAAGCACATCCAAACACACGAACGACTACACTGGCAAACATGGCAAAGCAAACATGACGTCAAAATACTCAAAAGGTCGATCCACTCTGACCTTAAAGCAGATCTGTATGGAGTCTTCAAAAATGCCAAATTTGCATTTCATTACACACGGGTATTATATAACAAGTTATGTAATATGGAAGAAAAGGGGGAGGAGAGTAAACAACAGTATTTCTAAAAAAAAAATCATGTTATACTACGTGTATATCATCAATATAAAACTTGTATTTCGCATCAAAGACTGGCAAAGCGCAGATCGAGCTCATCTTATCAGATAAGAAGTTCGGTTCACGTTAAATGAAGATTATCAGTGAAGATGCCAACGACACCACTGGAATATCGTCCCTGTGATAACACTCACTGTATTAACAAGTCTACAGGACAGTCGAGTTACCATGAATTCCGTTCGTTCAGGTCCTTTTCACTCCCATTCCAAGCACAATATATAAGACGAAACTAACAGTGTTTATCCACCCATCCTTAAACATATCCTTTGGTAAACAAATCATGACTTTCTATGTAAATAAGAATTCTACTCAATATGACTTCTTTTATCAACCCTTGTTACAAATCGCGAACAAAAAGAAAAAGAAATAAAGAAATAAACAAAGATAAAACAACCTGAACAGTATAACATGACAGGTGACTAAACCGCTTGGAGGAACGGGCAATCAAACTACCTGTCTAATAAGGTTCTTCATTTGGCATTGTGCGTGTGCTGCTTCTCGATGCAACACTATATCCTGTCCGATAATGACTTACAGCTAGTTTTACATGGCACCGTGATGAAAGAGTATGCAACAAAAATACTTTGTTACGTTATACTGTATCTTATTATCTAAAATTCACTGCTTACTGAAACAGCGTAATTTTACATTAATAATTTTGTACAAGAAACATTAAC
>NC_051400.1:17906790-17907149 GCF_015228065.2 Penaeus monodon
AGTACAGGCCAATACTAGCCAACAAATTTACTACATAACGTCTTCTAGTAAATTAGTTTATATGGAATAACTTTCTTTACCATCTCAGCGAATTAGCATGGGCAAGGTCAGGCTATTTTAGTCACTACATAACATTATATTCCTTATTTAGGATAAAAAATTCATATCTTACAGAACATCCAATGTGTTCCTTATGATTGCATCTCATGGTACATGGGATATTTTGTAGAAGTGTTTACGCGTGGTCTTTAATGTGATTTACTTCCACATTTCAGTGCAACGTTTCTTACACAAAGGAAGTCCTTGAGAGTTTACTCCACAAATAATTTTCTCCTAGAAGCTCTAAATAGCCAATCAGG
>NC_051400.1:17908149-17908215 GCF_015228065.2 Penaeus monodon
GTAGTGAAGACGGGCAGTGTCAAACCGTAGACTAATACTGTTTTTCGACTGCATTTTTTCTGCGGG
>NC_051400.1:17908952-17909090 GCF_015228065.2 Penaeus monodon
GACATAAGCAACATTGACATAGTGCGCAGGGTTCTGCTTGAGTGCATCACTTCCTTGTCGCTGGTTGACGTTAATCGTAATCGAGACGAACACTTGACACGATAATGATTTCCCAGTTTGATCCAAGCACATATAAGA
>NC_051400.1:17909219-17909319 GCF_015228065.2 Penaeus monodon
AATCACTTCCAGGGTCCTGATTCCTTTACCGATCAATAGTTTTAGCGTCTATTTTTTTGCCGCCGACTGCTGAAATACATGATACCAGCGGAGTACATCC
>NC_051400.1:17915762-17915826 GCF_015228065.2 Penaeus monodon
TATCATATATTTCACTAGTCGCCATTGCTGTCAGTATTTCATCGGCAAAAATTTAGACGCTGAA
>NC_051400.1:17916181-17917078 GCF_015228065.2 Penaeus monodon
GGATAAAGCCCGCATAAACTTACAGGAAGGAGAATTTGCTTCTGCATAACAGGATATGACAATACAAGAGTAATACTATGATAATATCGAGCATTTACAGTAACTAATAAATTTCTTACTCTGCGGAAATCAATGTGCCTGGCCGATATTACGTGCAAGAGGGGCATGAAGAATTGAGCGTGAATTTAAAATGTCGGACGCTAAACATTAAAATGTTTATATTAAACGTGCGATATCCATAACCATCCGTTCTGATTATAGCATTTCGGAATTACTCGTTAGTAACACGTTCAGATTTTATTAGATACTCCACCAATATCACAGCGAAAGAGAGCGCATGCGATTTATTTGTCTTTGAGGATACTGAGGATGACGGGAAATCGTGGCGGTGGTGCTCGACACTTCTTGCGTGGCTGACAAGCTCATCACCTAATAAATCAAATCAGCCGAAATCCATCACAGGAACAGCTGATATGCAAACCTCGCATTAAGCGACCGTGGGTATGCTAACCATTTCACAAACCCCTATATTCATACTCAAAATATGGAAACCTTTGGCTTTGCCGTAAGGAGAGAGTGAAGCGGCTGATATATGTGAGCTACATTTATCATTTCGGGTATTGTTGGTGTATTAAGCAAAAATAAGAATCGCTCCTCCACAATATTCTATTGCAAGGGTGTCGCCCATCCCCCCCTTCAGATGGGAAAGAGAATACCCTACAGCTGCCTGCCCCTTTTGATGGGATAGTTCTACCGTGAGCGACCGAGGGTAAGGGTTTACAAAAAATGTTCGTAAGGTATTTATTGAAAGAATATTTCAAAAACTCTGCTGAAAGCATGTGAAATAATACTGATATCTTGGCGTGTTGAAATGTTTCACACATACAGCACCAACAA
>NC_051400.1:17921099-17921228 GCF_015228065.2 Penaeus monodon
ATCTATGCTGGCGTCGCGTTGTTCTCTCATTTTCCCTTCATTTTACTTTCTCTTTTCCCAGAGAAGGCTTATTAGGACATCATTTTTCGCAGGAATAAGTACTATGAGTCTCCGTGTGTTGGTATAACC
>NC_051400.1:17921319-17921843 GCF_015228065.2 Penaeus monodon
CAAGCTTCTTTACGTTACCCTAATAATCTTAATGTACACTTATTTTCGGACATTTGAATATATTGGCTACACGAAGTTTCTTGTATATGTCGGAAAGCGATATAAAGAATAAGGCTTTGAAAGGGGAAACAAGCAGATATACCAATATTCATGGTCAAACAAAATTTGTAGAAAGAAAATCATAGTTTCCACGCCAACATTTGTTTTTTTCCAAATCAGCGAGAAAAAGAAAGAAGTCAAGATACGCAACATCTCTCTCCTTCACCGTCACGGAATTTGGAGTGAAAATACCGGCCAAATCTCTTCATTTAATTATCTTAAAAACATTAAAGTACACGCAATTATGATTTATTTATCATGTGGTTGGCCGCATGTATATTTTAGTATTGTGTATATAATGTATAACGTATTGTAGCGTAGTGCAGTGCGTGTGTGCGCGTGCGCGTATATGATTATGCATGTATTCTAACTTTAATAAAACGTACATAGAAGTACGAACCGTAATTATCTGCGATTCAACCAAA
>NC_051400.1:17921927-17922162 GCF_015228065.2 Penaeus monodon
GGATACAAACATCGCACATTAAACCCCAATGATGAATCCTCTCATTGTTCGTCGAACCTCCATGTGTATATTCCTCGGCCACGGATAACATCGACCTTTGTAAACTAGTTCTCTTATCTTCTTCGCTCGACACTCTGCCCCTCCCTCTTCGCCTCCCTCCTTTGCTGCACTCTTCCGTCGAGACGCTTATATGAATATGAATATACCGAAACCTATGCCAAACGGGCTTCCAGAA
>NC_051400.1:17922923-17923401 GCF_015228065.2 Penaeus monodon
CCCCGTTTAAAGAGGCGCGCGTCGTCCATTTTAGCAAGTTTCCGCGCCTTTCATTTCTGTGGGCTGCGCGAGTTCCTCAGTGCAAACAGCAAACGGTCGGTCTTGAGGACGGAGAGCCATTCATATTTTTTTCTTACGAACTCCTTATTTCGATCGGGAACAACAGAAAAAATAACGATCATTAAGAGCTACAAACACAATACCATAAGGTGAGAGGTATCTTGACATTATTCCTCCTGTGAACATGATTCGCTAGCACCATAGATATTTTTTCCAGATTAGCAGGCCAGTTCCTCCGGCACGGTGGTTGCGCACGCACGCCAACGACCAAGGTACACACTTACTAAAAAATATATGTAATGCTATACGAATATCAGTGCGGCATAGATCGATAATAATCGAGTGCAGATTTCATTTACTTTCTGTACTTTTTTCTGTCAGGAGACTTGCCACATTACCATTCAACAACCTCTGCCAC
>NC_051400.1:17923937-17925865 GCF_015228065.2 Penaeus monodon
TTAATGATTTAAATCATTACCGTAAACTCAGGGAACATAAATAAAAAGGGCAAATATCAGAGACATCATCAAAAGGAAACCGCGTACACGGCATCAAATATCTGCAATGGAATACACAAATCCATGAGTTCGAGATCAACTAACCACTACCTACAACAACAATGATCACTCTTCCAACAACAATTTAGGGTCCAAATACCAAGCGAAAAACTTCGCGTGCAATATGCAACGTGCAGTGCTCCGGACTTTCCTCTACTATGAATATCAATGCACGTCTACAAGAGCAGTTGGAAAGGGGGGATTGCTATCTAATTGGTTCATGACCATATCGAGTGAGTGGCTCTCCCTCCTTTTTCTCTCTCCTTTCTCTCCCTCCCCTTTCTCTCCATCTCCATTCTCTCCCTCTTCTTTCTCTTCCTCCTTCCCTTCCTCACCTCTCTTCTCATTCTTTTTCCTCTCCCTGTCTCAATCTCTCTCTCCCCTCCCTCATTCCCTCTCTAACTCCTCTCACCTCCCTCACTCCTTTTTCTCCTCTTCCCCTCTTTTCCCCTCAATTTCCCGATCATCTTATGCCCTTTAAAAATACTACGCATAGAAAAAAGTGTTTCATTTGTTTCTTGAAGTTTTCACAGGAGAGCAAAGCCTATTTCAGTTTCCCAAGCCCTGTTAATCGAAAGTCACTTAATAATGGACGACACCAGTCATTAACTTCAGCTACATCATCGAGAATGCAACAATCAATAAGATCAATCTCCTTCCAATAACTTGCATCTTTTTCTTCCGTTACCATGGTTAATAGTGGAGAATTTTCTTAAATCATAACAATGTTCACCTTTTTGTTTGTATTGCTGGTTCCTGGTTCGACACCCACGGAAGAATTAGAAATTTAAATTGATTTGAAATGACTAACAATACACAGTCTAATTATTTTGTGTGGCGATTTATCACCTATTACATAACAGTCATTTGATAAATACAGACATATGGCCATACACTTCAGCAAAATTTGTGACCGTACCCTATATGTTCTGGGCGTACTTCACATGTGGATTCACTTTCATTTTGTGTGCTTAAACAAAAGGTTCTCGCTTTAAATTTTTCAATATTGGCATGCTGGAATTGCTAAATTGTTTCCTAGGCTGTTTCCTATTGCTACAGGGATTACCCTGAACCTTTGACGGTGCAGTGTAAATAATTTCATTAATATGATAAGTTGCCAAATTCCATAGTATGCTATGGATAATGTAATTTATAAAGATTTACCCAAATATGATACTCGTGACACGAAGGGCACTCTAACATATTTTCACTCGCTAAAGAAATATATTACCAACTGCTAAATATAAACTGCATTTCGGCCAGTTAAAACTATCGCTGCATCCCATCCTGACCATATATATTTTGGCCCCTGCAAAAAGCGATGGTATGGTTGCCAGATGTACGCAAACATCAAATGAGTTGCCATGTGCCACAATAATACATATCTTAAAGGAAATGGCAGGTTCCCCTAAATTACATTTATACAGTTACTGTATCGATACAGAATCACTGCTGCACTCTTAAAATATCTCTAAAATCTTATAAACTCCTAGTTGTAGCACCAAAACCTCAAAGATATGGTTAGATTATATTTCCCAAAGTAAAATAAAATACACGTCAAAAATTATAATCATGAATTATCCTGGAAGAAAGTATACAGGTGAAAAAATATAAAATCTATGAGAACATATCTAAGTATATTTCCTTCAGAAATGATCTCGTTCGATTTTCTGTCGCACAAATGTGATTCGCACGAGTTATCACGTATAAAAAATAAGGATTACGAAAAATCAATATCTTTTGGGTATTTGCCCAATGCTCAAATTACGTGACTTAATTATGTATCTATTATTTTGAAAGTTTGACGCCAAAGACGAAGACAGCCTCCC
>NC_051400.1:17925908-17926480 GCF_015228065.2 Penaeus monodon
GCCAATGCCCAAGCAATATCTTTCCACAGCAGGAAATCTACAGGAAATGTTACCTAAGTACCCACTCTTATGTCCGAAACATAAAAAAATGCAAACAGGGATCGAAACTGGCGGCCAATACAGTGAGTAATGATTCTGAAACTGGAGGAGACTGGCCTATCTTAAAGCTCCAACAGCTCGAATACCCGGGCAATCGGTTTGACAAGCTCGCGATTAGGCGTTGATAGGTATAACCGCGGTGTTTCGTGTGCAGAGTCGATGACAGGCCCATTGTAAAATGAAAAAAAAAATGTTCATCTTTACGCCCTCTGTATAAAACAGAACAATACGAAAAAAATGCTCCGAACGGAAAAAAAAGAAAAAAAAAGACCTTTCTGTCACAAGACCTCAGTTCTAGACAATAAAAGATATCCAAGAATAATTAGAAGCAACATAGTACATTCATTAGCAAAATCCATACAAGCATATCCAATGCAAATGAAAGAAAGGTCGAGAGCTCGCGTACGTCAATCGAGATTCCAGAATTGCAAAACAGAGTTGGAGAAAACTTCGAAGCGAACCGAATAATCTAC
>NC_051400.1:17926644-17926926 GCF_015228065.2 Penaeus monodon
TAGTAGGGGTCATGGCAACTGATCTCGTATGAAACCGACAGCTGAACACCTCTCTCGCGCCAAATCGTAAGTCGAACTTATATAAACAGGTACTAAAAAAAATCAGACGATTCCCGCTACAGTTCGTGCGCGTTTTGTGTGTGCAAAAGCGGTGATCATAAATCCACGCTGATAGATTGGTCATTTCCATTCATCTTTAGCCTATCGGAGAAACATGCTCGTAAACCAATTGTCGAGCCATCCATCTGGCCGCCTCGCCTCATCACTCACACGTCACGGAAA
>NC_051400.1:17940691-17940969 GCF_015228065.2 Penaeus monodon
GTAAAAGGGGGAGAGTTAGAGACACACACACACAGTGCACATATGCGTTACACAACTTTACACATGAACTCCTGGAGATTGATATAGGAAATGCATCCTCAATCCACGCCTGACGTTGCGAAGCTAATTACGAATGACGCAATCCACGAGCCCTTCCCCAGCGACGTTTATTCGGCCCGACAGTCTTGTGCCGAAAATTTTCTTGGTTTCAGCAATAAGTGAAAATGTTTCCCCTTCCTCTGTGTAAATCGGTAGAACAATGTAATTAATGTTGCCAT
>NC_051400.1:17941335-17941701 GCF_015228065.2 Penaeus monodon
GTGCACACGTAAGCGCGATCGGACCCCGCGGAGTCCATTCTACGTATTCAGTAAAAGAATGAGAAAGACGCCACGTTAGTGTGTTTCATCACTACGAGTGTAGACTTTGGGAGATGTACAGTAGACCGACTTTGTGAGATGATAAGGCTGCTGATAAGGCCTCGATGCATAATGTGCTTCGAGGCTTCTCGTGCCGCATCATCTCTTCACAGAAGACGGCGAAAAATATAACAAACGGCAGGTCGAACCCGTTGTCTGTATCATATTTTGAGACACAACGATCAACACCAAGCCCGTGGAGATTGAAAGCAACAATAATACCATGTGCTCCTATAAATAAGTTTCCGTACTCGTATGAATCCGTGA
>NC_051400.1:17941817-17942991 GCF_015228065.2 Penaeus monodon
TAAAGAAGCTAGCTAACAGATAGTTAACATTTTAAAATGTCCAGAAGTAAAACGGAGAAAAAAGAGAAGTTAACAGATGAAAACGATGATGACGAAGAATAAAGACTTGCAAGATAAATGCTGACCTTAGAACCTTCGACACGACCTGTCATGTCCACCTCAGGAGCATCGCCAGGTGAATCTGACCTGAAATGTTCCCGACCACACCCTGACCCGTCGTGTCCTCCTCCGCCTCGACATCTCTTGTACTCTGACCCCCTCTCCCCCCCAGCCCCGGCTTCAGTCGCACTCTCACCTTCACCAAACTCTAGCGAGAGCGTTGCGTTAGAGAGAGAAGATGGGAAGGAAGGAGGGAAAATGGAAAAGGTTGATGAAATGATGAATGGATTACCATGTAGATTGAGAGGAAAACCATGAGAAAGGGAGGGAAAAGGAGATGGGTGGAGAAGGAAGGAAGCTACAAGATTTAAAGGTCTATTAAAGTAAAGACCTTTGAAAAAACAGTGCTTGAAATACACGATATCCCCAAGATATACTTGGGCTTTTTGCAACAGAGAAAGAAAGAATTCCCCCTTTAACTCAAAATCAAAAATATACGGTAGGGTATAAAATCTTTCTTTATCATCGCATAAATCTAACTCATTGTTGTTGCCTTCCATTTTCGTGTGTTATTCTGCTATGAACATGTAGTGACCCCCCATTAAAATGGACCCAAATCGGTTTTCTGGGATAATAACAGTTTTGCCCAAAAATGTTAAAATGTGTTCTCCAAATGCAATTTGCTTGAAGAAGGTAAACAACAAAGAGGAGCATTTGCTGACCTACTCTCCCTTCACGTCGTAGGTAGAGAGAGAGAAAGGAACAGGAGCAGGGGGGGGGGCATCCCATCTGGGCAGTATGGGAAGACAACATAATGACCGACTCCTTAAAACTTGCTTTGGGGAGGGGGGTGGGCTTGAACTCTCTTGGCTTTTACCGGCTAAATTGCCGGCTAAATTCCTCCTCCAAATAAGGATGCGCAACCCCGAAGCGAGACATATAAAACAAGAAATATAGCAACGGACGATAACCAGTGGGAAGAAATGTGAAAGCAGATACGTCATTTGTTTTGCAGAAATGTTAAAATGCTGTGAGATAGTCATGTATTTTTTCGTCTTCATCTTGATCAAGTATT
>NC_051400.1:17944463-17945592 GCF_015228065.2 Penaeus monodon
GGGGAGAGCGGTGATGATTCGGACAGGTGGATGGTTCGGACAGAGCATTTCCTGAAAACCTATGGGGCCCACAGTCCCGAGAAATCGCAGGAAATTGCGAGACATTGTTTACTAGACTCACACATTGTTTGGAAGCGTTGGCGGGCATACTTTTTTTTCGGAGGTCAGTTTATGTGTTTTTTGCAATTCTCATGTATCTTATGGTGTTATTATCATATGTTGTACTGCCGTGAATATACCAGGTGTTAGGAAACTCAATATTGTGGGCAAATCTGTGTTGTATGGCGAAGATATTGCAGTGTATACGTGATCGAAAATTTCCACATGCGCCAGCTTATTAGGTTTATTATTATATTATATATGTGTGGGATGGTTCGGACATCCAAGTTAAGTGATACTTCGGACGTGTCCGAATCATCCCACTTTTAAAGCCTTAAGACAAAATAAAGTTTGTATTCACGTATATACGATTACATCGATTACACACACACACACAAAGTGACAGACAATGATAGCTACGGTATTATTATAACAAGCATTATTTCTATTGTTTTAGAGTGAGTGGCTATGCAAGGACCTGCAGCATGGGCCGAAAATATAAGAGAAAAACTGATAAACAGCGGGATCCTACTGCCTTTGAAAATGCAATGATGGAAGTTAAAGAGAAGGGTTCTTCAGTAAGGGTTGCTGCTGCTCTGTTCGGAGTACCTAGAAGCACACTTCATGACTATGTACAGAGATCCAAAACCAGGCCTATTGTTGACCAGACTTTTCAATTAGCAAGTTACTTTGTTAGACAAGTACTAACTCCAAACATGGAAAAGGAATTAGCCACTTACTTAAAAGACTCCTCTAAACTGTTTCATGGTTTATCTACCAACACAGCAAAACGACTGGCATATGAATATGCTGTTGCTAACAAAGTTGGTGTTCCAGAATCATGGGCAAGGGACGAATCTGCTGGAAGAGATTGGTTAACTTGATTTCTTGAAAGACAAGGGGATTTCTCTCTAAGAACCCCTGAAGCAACACGTCTGGCTCGGATGACAAGTTTTAATAAAACTAACCTTAGCATTTTTCAGACTAAACTAGAAGAGGTTCTACAGCTATATCAGTTATCAGAATCATG
>NC_051400.1:17945682-17946469 GCF_015228065.2 Penaeus monodon
AATTCTTTCCATTTTCCCAATATTGAGGATGAAGCCTCTGTTCATGGAGATGCAGTGATTGGAGTGCTACCAAAGCCAGTGCAGCAGAGTGCTAAAAGAAGCCGGGGCTATTTTATTTTTTGTTTTAGTTTTGCTGGTTACAATATGCGTTAGACTAATATCCATGCCTTTAATGTTTTAATTGGTGTAGGCTTATAGGATCAGTGAAGTGTTTTCTGCCAATTTTCTGAATGTGCCTATAACAAATCAAGATTTTCAGTTTAAATTTACAGTCATATTTTTGTTATGTATAGCAATAACTTGGTAACAGTGCCCCAAAGGCCAGAAAAGGGTTTGTGTTTGTGACAGAGTCAGTTAGAGGAAGTTGGGGTATGGTAGTGGATGTTCAACCCCCACTCAGATAGGCCAGACCGCACAAAGGTCAATTATTCTTCTCAAAAGTAAATATATTTTATTTTTAAAGCAATAGCGAGTCTGGTCTTTATCATGAATAAATGTCTTAAAAGTGTATTTACTTTATACAATCAATAAAATAACATTATACTGTACTTATTTTTTTATTTATCAACTATTCTAACATTAAAAGTTAAATATATGTATAATCCGAACCATCCCACACACAAAATCTATAGCTTGAAAGGAAACAAGTTGTACTGCTTGGCTTTTGCACTCGAAATTGCCCAAATAATGGGGGTACACTTGGAGATGCAAAAAATGACGTTAATGCTTCAACTTTTTTTTTAATAATAAAAAGAAAAAAAACGTCCGAATCATCACCGCGCTCCCC
>NC_051400.1:17947270-17947377 GCF_015228065.2 Penaeus monodon
TCAGATGCACACGCATCAACACCCGTTCACTGGTAGCGCCATTCATTCTAAGCCAGGCGTGAGTTGAGACAACATGTTCAGCGTGGCCTCTACCCTTCTCCACAAGT
>NC_051400.1:17947472-17947647 GCF_015228065.2 Penaeus monodon
TAAACGGTCATGAAACCCTGCAAAAACTCACCACATCCAAGGTGTTCCTCTCTCGCCTCCATAATAATGCTCGAAAAATGTTATGAGATATAAGTAACTTTTACACTCCAGAGGTTTCACAGCGATACTCCTGAATCTCTCGGACTCATTTCAAGATATCCGCCTAATCTCAGCT
>NC_051400.1:17947810-17948144 GCF_015228065.2 Penaeus monodon
GCCAACATTTCAGTGGTCCCGATTTGTGGTGAAGAAGACTTGTAATAATTATATACCTGAGCCAGCAACCAAAACTTACCTTTTGAAACCATACATCTCATGAGTTGGACAAGAGTGCTACAACTGATATTATAAAAAGGAACTTAATTTACATAGACAACTGAAATTTCCCGCCATAATCCAACCTACTTTTTTACTTCTGTGATTCAATCACAATGACCATTCAAAGCACACCAGTATTCTTCAGGCAATTAATTCAGAATTTAGCGTGGAAAGCCCCCTAAAATGCCCATATGCTTCTATTTTTTTTAAATGCTTATAGAAAAACGTTCCA
>NC_051400.1:17948176-17948770 GCF_015228065.2 Penaeus monodon
GGGGGGGGGGAGGGGTATTTATGCTTTATACTAGGTGTATAAGCTGAGTCAAAATGGAATAACAGATTGTTTTTTGAGTTGTCAAATATGGTATTCTATTTACAACATATCTTTGAAAAGAACGCTTTTCGAAACTGACCGTTCTAATTTGAATTTGTAGCATACAAAACCATTCAATTCTCAGGCAAAGTAAAATACTGAAAGTGAATTTTAGAAATGTTCGAGACTGTTCATTTTCCAGTGAAAAGAAATTTATTAATTTTCATACTGACTTTGCAGAATTGAAATACTGACGTGCGAATAACCCAGAATCTGCATTTTTCAACAACAACCGTTTACAGTTTCAAGAATACCGTTGTGGGAAAAGTACCACAAAGACGCAAAATCAAGTCTCAAAGCTTGGTTCATCTATTAGCAACAGTAATCAGTTACTTAGTGAACAAAAGGGACATCACTGGCACGTGATCTAAAAAAAAAAACAAGTAAGAGTTTGATATTTAATATTTACCATCCTTATCATCTTTTGACTACATGCTTGAAATTTTCTGTGAAATCTAACTATTTGGAAGTAATTGGCTTGGCTCTTTACGATAG
>NC_051400.1:17948801-17949406 GCF_015228065.2 Penaeus monodon
AGTTTTTCATACTAGTGATTATCAAATCAAGTGTGTTTTATACAGTACATCCTGATTTGCAATTTAGCAGTTGCCTAGTTTGCGAGTTCTTCAAGGAAAATTATTTAATAATTGATGGATAAAACCTGTGCCTAATATATAGAGTATTTTATAAAAATAGCCCCCTAAATGACGTTTTGAGCATTTATAATTCTAACCCTCCCTGCCATCTTACTCAAGACTTTCGGACACGCCAGTCCACCGAAGCGACCACGACTTTCATTGACGCAATTACCACAGCCCTCTACGTCGCCACTCGCGAACACTGCAGTTACCCTTACCGTGCTTCTTGTCACAGCTCTAATCACCCTAAACCAACGCTGGCGATGGGTGTACGGAATGGAGGGGACAATAAACAAAATACAGTGATACTGTTTGTGTATGGAGTCGCTAAACGAAACGAGATTTGGGCTGACTCCATGCCTGTCCCTATATGGTACCTTCGACCCATTTATTTCACTTCTTATGTCTGTGTCGATGTGTTCAGTTAATATTTCAATTTGTTTACTTAAAATCATATTCTTATATTCATTATTTTCTTGAAAGTATTTGGTAATTGGCGATGG
>NC_051400.1:17949914-17950833 GCF_015228065.2 Penaeus monodon
CTCCATTGATTTTAAGTCGAGGAGGTACTTAAACAGCTTCATCAAAAACATATAATAGAATATAACAGAATTTCTTCGTGAGCTTCTATTATATTCCAATTATTCCAACACAAAACTCGGCGCAGTAAGTACAGTCATTAAAAATAAAACTATTATAGACAACTTCCTTGCAAACTATAATTATGCATCCTCATAAACAATCCCTTAATTACGTAAATAAACCCTAAAAAATCAACAATTTTCCAAAAGTACTACACGAGTTCATATGTCCCTGAACTCACCCTGTGCGCCTGAACTCACTCTCGTAATCAATTGCTCAATGCAGATTCGAAGTCGATGAACACGGTGCAGGAGGTAAGTGTAGGTAAATGATACAGTACAAAAATACAAATACAAAATCACACACTTACAAAAACTCAAACATACAAAAACCTGCAGAAACGATATCCCACACATGTGCACCCACATTGATGCCGCAAAGCTTTCGACGCTTCCCCTAGCTGACGGAGATGAGGTTAGCAACAAACTGTATAGAAAATGCAAGCGTGAACAACATAGTGATTCTTCTTCAAAATTGTGGCAGTCCAGAGCAGCTTCGCCATACACATGGATATATCAAATGATCTAGAATGTCACCTTGAGGCAGGCCCGCAGTAAATGCACCAGAGGGGGTATCCCCTGAAGGCCACTTTGAAATTAGGCCTAATAATCCCAAAGAAAAAAATTCACCACTGAACATCAGCCTGTTTACACGTATAACTATGTCTTTTGGCGGCCAAATTGTGTGACGAGATTTAATCGACAGACGGAATAAAAAGAAATCCCTATCGAGTCATGTCCACTCTCCTTTCTCTCCTGATGCATTCTTTTACCTTCGACCCCCCCCCCCCACCAACACAGAGTTTTCTCACCCCATCCG
>NC_051400.1:17950878-17951164 GCF_015228065.2 Penaeus monodon
CCCCTACAACAGCGCTCCCGCTTCAGAGAGAGCCCAACGCCTCATTACCGTCCCGTATACAAAACACACGAGAGACTCCGGCTTGTGGGAAACTCTTGCCTTGCCTGTGGTCTCGCATGCACTGAGGACACCACACCCGCCCGATAGCATGTTGAGGCCATTGCACTGCAAAATAACAAGCAACCTGCTGCAGGCTATCATCAGACCCAACGTATTGTTAGGCATGTTGGGGGCATCTCGGTGCCTTGCGAACTTTCCGTGTAACAAAACACCTTTATGCTCGGCG
>NC_051400.1:17951342-17951523 GCF_015228065.2 Penaeus monodon
CTTGAAAAATCGACCACAAAGATCAAAACAGTTCGCCATCGTTCTCACGAGTCGAGAGTACAGACACTTCAAGGCCAGCGCCGCCTTCGCCATTCATTGTTGCACGTCGGCCATCTGTGGGCAACTGGAAGGTCTTCACCGTATAAGGCACACGAGCAATACAGAGGGAGAGGGGCTGTCA
>NC_051400.1:17951578-17951979 GCF_015228065.2 Penaeus monodon
TGGCGTTGTTTGATTTCAGTGAGTATATACTGACAGCAGAACAGGCACACACAGACAATCTGATTGACGAAAAATTAACGATACGAACGACACATACACAGTGGGGGATAAAGAGATGAACATTGAGGAAAAAGAAAATGCTCTACCAAAACGCTAGCGAGACCACGGTGCAAGATGGTGATTTTGCTTGTTGCAGTAACGAGCTAGACCGCTGTGCATTGTGCTTTCCTCCGACTCGAGGTCACGCCCAGTTAGGTATTGTTCCGAAAATTAACATATAAATGTGAATCATAAAGAGAAAGAATAATATACTGAATTCTTGGTACCCCATCTTACATGAAAATTAAAGAAAACCAATGCATAAGAATAAATACAGACAAGTGTGGAAACCTTCACCCTCA
>NC_051400.1:17958575-17958731 GCF_015228065.2 Penaeus monodon
AGGCATCTTTGGTAGATCCAAAACACTACCAACGCGTTGGATTTTTTCCAACGCTTGGGAAAGCCGTTCAGACTTTCGGTAACGCGTTGGGCTATTTTACGTCATCGATTAAACTCCGCCCCTTTAGCTTGAAAACAAGCCTGAAATTCGTTACTT
>NC_051400.1:17958830-17958935 GCF_015228065.2 Penaeus monodon
TTCTGTATTCAGAGATCAAAGAAATAAACTATGTATACAGAGATTATTTTCGTTGTTGATGGAGTCACTGAAAATACCTGGAAACTTTTCCTCTCAAACACACGG
>NC_051400.1:17959024-17959170 GCF_015228065.2 Penaeus monodon
GTTTACGATAAATTTTGGAAAATTAATGAAGTTAAATAAACATGCTTATATAAAGTTGATAAAATAACAAAAACTGTTTGTCGTTACTATAACCGGACGAGGATGACATTGATACAATTTTACGAAAATACCCAACCACAGCAGCT
>NC_051400.1:17959318-17959462 GCF_015228065.2 Penaeus monodon
GTCTACGATTACTTGTGTTTATCTTATAATCAAAAAAAATTCTACTTAATTCCAGACAAAAATGAAACTAGAGATTATAGTAAGTGCTGCGTGTTTGTGTTTTGTGTGTTGTTATGGGTCAAAGTGTCTGTTTGTTAATCAGTG
>NC_051400.1:17959871-17960046 GCF_015228065.2 Penaeus monodon
GAGCGGCCATTGTTGATACTTGAGTGTACTGTGTGGAATGAGGTGTTCGATAGTTTTTCCTTAACTCGCCCTATGCCTGGCAGTGCATTCACCAGCCAATCAGCATCCATAAGGATTAATGCCATCACTAGCCAAAGTCATACGTGTTGGAATTTGTACTCTAATAAAGATGGCC
>NC_051400.1:17973955-17974115 GCF_015228065.2 Penaeus monodon
ATTCTAACACCAACCAGGGTGAATGAAATCAAGTTCTGGCTTCGCTCTCGCACTGGCGGTGGCGGGACTGGCAGAAGGAGGAACGCGCACGAGGAACCAGGTCGATCTTGTCTGCCTGAACGCCTGGAATGGCTCTTGCTGATTCAACGAGACCTTCATT
>NC_051400.1:17974187-17974321 GCF_015228065.2 Penaeus monodon
AAAAGAAAGCATATACTTCCTTCAAAAGCGCACGCGTCGTGTGCTGAAGCGACAGAGAAAATCGCTGGATCTGAGTAGCAACAATGACAAGTATCGGATATTTTAAAGAATGGCATTTTGGCGAGGTCTTGCCT
>NC_051400.1:17974374-17974565 GCF_015228065.2 Penaeus monodon
CGTAATACGTCACAATCCCTGGCAATAAAAATAAATAAAAAAGATACATTTCCAATCTTCTCCTCACCCTGAACAACATATGCAACAATCAGACTATGATAAGAAACAGCTTTAAGCCTGTCCAGGTGCAAAGGTGTGAACAATTAAGCCGTCTGTGTATAAGTAAGACGGGGGAAAAGCAAAGCAATGGT
>NC_051400.1:17974851-17974934 GCF_015228065.2 Penaeus monodon
GTCTCGACTGATCGCATCAAACCTGTTTAATCCGATCAAGGCAGCTTAACCCTATGAACACTGCGGGTGACTTCTTGGCACTT
>NC_051400.1:17974960-17975206 GCF_015228065.2 Penaeus monodon
GGGACAGGAGCCATCTGCTGTTCACTATCAACTGCTTGCACCTGCCGTTCAACGTCAAAGGCCTGCTTCTCGCGTTCACCTTGCATGGGAACATTCACGGAATGTGGACATTTGCATGAGCTGCGAGGTAACGTTCGCGGGAGCTGTGAATTAACGTTCATGGCATTGCAAGCCACCTTTTAGAACTGCCGGCGAACGTTTGTAACGACTTAAAGCTAACATTTATAAGGATTGCAGGTCAACGTT
>NC_051400.1:17975671-17975868 GCF_015228065.2 Penaeus monodon
CGAACATGAACCTTGTTTGGCTACATTTTCAATATTTCTGATAAAGGCTCTATATACATCCCTTTGATACAACGGAAAGAAATGGCAGAGATTACTTTCACGAAAACTTGTGCTGCAATCTACAAAAGATAAAGCGGATATGTCGCAAAAGACCACTCAATGACATGTACTTTTTCATTTCCTTAGGGTATATTTAC
>NC_051400.1:17976039-17976115 GCF_015228065.2 Penaeus monodon
GCAAATATTTTTATTAAGAAAAAAATGTTCCTGATAACTTGGTTTCATAAAAAAAAAAAAAAATGCATCAAGCATT
>NC_051400.1:17976294-17976511 GCF_015228065.2 Penaeus monodon
GAGAGAGAGCTAAGATCGACAAAAAGGACAGACAGGACTAGAATTCACCTTGGCTCCTCGTCATCGTTAACAGCACTGCATAAACCTTCTCGCCCCAGGTCCTTCCAAAAGCAGACTGCCGACGCCCTACCTGTAAAGGGTAACGAAGCGACCATCAGATTCGAGACAAAAGTTTTGGCGACATTTAATTACACAAGCGCTATTTGAGGCAACATAT
>NC_051400.1:17978470-17978549 GCF_015228065.2 Penaeus monodon
CACAGTTGTCTCATTTTAAATAAATCTATCAGTGATTTTGCGGATTTTAATTTGATTTAGGTGCTATGCACAGGTTATA
>NC_051400.1:17978680-17978860 GCF_015228065.2 Penaeus monodon
CGTTATGGCTATGCATAATAAAATTATAAGACTGTTCTTGTGTTCTATTTATGTCCCATTTTGGCCTTTCCTTTCTCGATACCCTGTTTGTTCTTTCCCAGTATGAGGTACACAGGCTCAACCTTTCCCACTACAGGGTACTCAAAGTGTGTTGGGTATCAAACGCTCTGAATATTCCTT
>NC_051400.1:17978944-17979046 GCF_015228065.2 Penaeus monodon
CTCTATCATCACTCTACTGTGTTTCGTCCGCTGCTTCATTCCCGCGTTACATGTGAAATCAGCATTTGACAACATAAATATTAAAGAAACACATTAGAATCC
>NC_051400.1:17979235-17979565 GCF_015228065.2 Penaeus monodon
CATTCATCTCTTACACGACTATCCGTGGCGGCAGGTTAAGAAGGAAGGGGCGTGAGGGAGAAAGGGGGAATGAAACTTAAAGAGGAAAGGGGGAAGGAAGGGGAACGAGGCTTAAAGAGAAAAGGAAGGGGAAACGGAGGGACTTACAGAGGAAATGAGGATGGGTAAGGGAAAAGGAGAGGGGTGGCAGAATAGTAAAGGGAAAGGTAAAGGGAGAGTGAAAAGAAAAGGGAGAAGGGAGAGAGGAGGCGAAAGGTAAGAGGAGTTTGATATAGGGAGAGGGGGAAAGTACCTTCTTTTTTCGTTCCGGAGATTTTTTACGGGTCCCGC
>NC_051400.1:17979613-17979913 GCF_015228065.2 Penaeus monodon
GTTCTGCGCATTTATTATTTACACATCTATCAGTGGGGAGGGGGAGGTTAAGAAGGAAGGGGTGGGAGGGAGAAAGGGAGGAAATGGGGGCTTAAAGAGGAAAGAAGGAGGGGAGGAGGATGAGGCTGAAGGAGAAAAGGACGGGGAAACAGAGGGGAGGATGGGTAAGGGGAAAGGGAGGGGGAAAGGAGAGGAGTCTCATATAGAAAAGGGCGAAGGAGGTTGGGGGGGGGGGGTCCGTGTTATAAGGGAGGAGTGAATGTAGGAAAAAGCTGGGAATGAGAGGGGTGGCAGAGCAGA
>NC_051400.1:17980214-17980414 GCF_015228065.2 Penaeus monodon
TCTCACATGCAGTGGAACTCAACTGCCGATGAGGATCTAACTACAATTATGTCTAACTATGTGTAGTTCGTGTACACCGCCTCTACGTAAATCTTACTAGAAAATGTTCTACATACTCCATGTGTTGTAAGAGCAACATCCTACTGTAAAGAGATATTGGGTTTTTAAAACTCTACGGGTGGTACGCGCCATACTGCAAG
>NC_051400.1:17984664-17985004 GCF_015228065.2 Penaeus monodon
GGCGATGGGATTGCTGTCAGTGGGGTCAGCGCTGTTCACCATGACGCGGGAGACGCGGGTGCAGTCGTTAGGCCATCAGAAGGCCAACTCTCCTTCCCTTTAAAACCTGGCTCCTCACTAGCAACAATGGTTGACCCGAACGACAATGAACACCGAATGCTGCTTCCATCGCCCTCCGCCCTTTCTGCCAAATGAAGCCTCACATGGTTTCGGTGAGGCGAAGACAGTTCAGGTCAAGAATATTATTATGGCACCACCAAAGCGATCACATCGTAGGCTCTTGTCCAGGAGGTATTTCACCAGTTAGCCATGGTTAGACAGTCAGC
This sequence comes from Penaeus monodon, assembly GCF_015228065.2. Taxonomy (NCBI): domain Eukaryota; kingdom Metazoa; phylum Arthropoda; class Malacostraca; order Decapoda; family Penaeidae; genus Penaeus; species Penaeus monodon. The sequence continues at coordinate 17,984,991 of NC_051400.1, forward strand.
CGATGACATTGAAT
>NC_051400.1:17992829-17993018 GCF_015228065.2 Penaeus monodon
ATGTCTCTGCTGCGGTCTCTGCCGAACTGTTTATCTTTCGCGGCCATGGGGGGAGGTGACGATGACGTCACTATATACCGATTTACAAATGAATATAATAAAACCCCGCCCAAAGTGATAAAATAATAGGTAATTTGGTTAAATAAAAAAATATAAAACAATTAAATAATGGACACGAGTAAAACAATA
>NC_051400.1:17993230-17993365 GCF_015228065.2 Penaeus monodon
ACAGTTAAAGATAAGAATAAAGGGATGGGATCCGACAGGTGGGAGAATGTTGTGACGGGAAGGTACATATTGCCCTGCCAGGGGAGCGCGGGCGAGGATGCTGGCCGTCGCGAGAGATAACGTTGCACGTGGCGA
>NC_051400.1:17994569-17994752 GCF_015228065.2 Penaeus monodon
TCTTGGAAAGTCGAACGGCCATTGTTGTATTTGAGTGTACTGTGTAATGAGGTGTTGATATTTTCCTTTAAAAACCGCCTATGCCTGGCAGGCTTTCACACCCCAATTTCAGCACCCATAAGGTTTAATGCCATCACACCAAAGTCATCGGTTGGAAATTTTTTACTCAAAATAAAGATGGCC
>NC_051400.1:17998124-17998325 GCF_015228065.2 Penaeus monodon
AGGACAAGGGCTTTGAAAAGAAGAATCACGATGCCCCCGCCCGAGCAAAAGCCCGGGTAAAAACTTTCTTGATTAACATGGTCAAAAATGCTAAGTAAAAACAGCAACAACAGAATCTTAAGTTTTTAAATTTTAAAAAAAGAATTTTACAAAACAATCGTAAAAAATTAAAGAACATTTCATATACAACATACATAAACA
>NC_051400.1:18001108-18001186 GCF_015228065.2 Penaeus monodon
AGAGCAACATGTACAGTTTCTGGAGTTTAAAAAAAACCCTACGGCTGGTACGCGCCATAGTACACGAACGCCCTCTGA
>NC_051400.1:18008613-18008774 GCF_015228065.2 Penaeus monodon
ATTCTAACACCAACCAGGGTGAATGAAATCAAGTTCTGGCTTCGCTCTCGCACTGGCGGTGGCGGGACTGGCAGAAGGAGGAACGCGCACGAGGAACCAGGTCGATCTTGTCTGCCTGAACGCCTGGAATGGCTCTTGCTGATTCAACGAGACCTTCATTT
>NC_051400.1:18008853-18008987 GCF_015228065.2 Penaeus monodon
AAAAGAAAGCATATACTTCCTTCAAAAGCGCACGCGTCGTGTGCTGAAGCGACAGAGAAAATCGCTGGATCTGAGTAGCAACAATGACAAGTATCGGATATTTTAAAGAATGGCATTTTGGCGAGGTCTTGCCT
>NC_051400.1:18009040-18009231 GCF_015228065.2 Penaeus monodon
CGTAATACGTCACAATCCCTGGCAATAAAAATAAATAAAAAAGATACATTTCCAATCTTCTCCTCACCCTGAACAACATATGCAACAATCAGACTATGATAAGAAACAGCTTTAAGCCTGTCCAGGTGCAAAGGTGTGAACAATTAAGCCGTCTGTGTATAAGTAAGACGGGGGAAAAGCAAAGCAATGGT
>NC_051400.1:18009485-18009568 GCF_015228065.2 Penaeus monodon
GTCTCGACTGATCGCATCAAACCTGTTTAATCCGATCAAGGCAGCTTAACCCTATGAACACTGCGGGTGACTTCTTGGCACTT
>NC_051400.1:18009594-18009861 GCF_015228065.2 Penaeus monodon
GGGACAGGAGCCATCTGCTGTTCACTATCAACTGCTTGCACCTGCCGTTCAACGTCAAAGGCCTGCTTCTCGCGTTCACCTTGCATGGGAACATTCACGGAATGTGGACATTTGCATGAGCTGCGAGGTAACGTTCGCGGGAGCTGTGAATTAACGTTCATGGCATTGCAAGCCACCTTTTAGAACTGCCGGCGAACGTTTGTAACGACTTAAAGCTAACATTTATAAGGATTGCAGGTCAACGTTTATAGGGTATTGTGTATATTT
>NC_051400.1:18010322-18010515 GCF_015228065.2 Penaeus monodon
CATGAACCTTGTTTGGCTACATTTTCAATATTTCTGATAAAGGCTCTATATACATCCCTTTGATACAACGGAAAGAAATGGCAGAGATTACTTTCACGAAAACTTGTGCTGCAATCTACAAAAGATAAAGCGGATATGTCGCAAAAGACCACTCAATGACATGTACTTTTTCATTTCCTTAGGGTATATTTAC
>NC_051400.1:18010684-18010759 GCF_015228065.2 Penaeus monodon
GCAAATATTTTTATTAAGAAAAAATGTTCCTGATAACTTGGTTTCATAAAAAAAAAAAAAAATGCATCAAGCATT
>NC_051400.1:18010937-18011154 GCF_015228065.2 Penaeus monodon
GAGAGAGAGCTAAGATCGACAAAAAGGACAGACAGGACTAGAATTCACCTTGGCTCCTCGTCATCGTTAACAGCACTGCATAAACCTTCTCGCCCCAGGTCCTTCCAAAAGCAGACTGCCGACGCCCTACCTGTAAAGGGTAACGAAGCGACCATCAGATTCGAGACAAAAGTTTTGGCGACATTTAATTACACAAGCGCTATTTGAGGCAACATAT
>NC_051400.1:18012780-18012859 GCF_015228065.2 Penaeus monodon
CACAGTTGTCTCATTTTAAATAAATCTATCAGTGATTTTGCGGATTTTAATTTGATTTAGGTGCTATGCACAGGTTATA
>NC_051400.1:18012990-18013170 GCF_015228065.2 Penaeus monodon
CGTTATGGCTAAAGCATAATAAAATTATAAGACTGTTCTTGTGTTCTATTTATGTCCCATTTTGGCCTTTCTTTCTCGATACCCTGTTTGTTCTTTCCCAGTATGAGGTACACAGGCTCAACCTTTCCCACTACAGGGTACTCAAAGTGTGTTGGGTATCAAACGCTCTGAATATTCCTT
>NC_051400.1:18013254-18013357 GCF_015228065.2 Penaeus monodon
CTTTTATCATCACTCTACTGTGTTTCGTCCGCTGCTTCATTCCCGCGTTACATGTGAAATCAGCATTTGACAACATAAATATTAAAGAAACACATTAGAATCC
>NC_051400.1:18013546-18013876 GCF_015228065.2 Penaeus monodon
CATTCATCTCTTACACGACTATCCGTGGCGGCAGGTTAAGAAGGAAGGGGCGTGAGGGAGAAAGGGGGAATGAAACTTAAAGAGGAAAGGGGGAAGGAAGGGGAACGAGGCTTAAAGAGAAAAGGAAGGGGAAACGGAGGGACTTACAGAGGAAATGAGGATGGGTAAGGGAAAAGGAGAGGGGTGGCAGAATAGTAAAGGGAAAGGTAAAGGGAGAGTGAAAAGAAAAGGGAGAAGGGAGAGAGGAGGCGAAAGGTAAGAGGAGTTTGATATAGGGAGAGGGGGAAAGTACCTTCTTTTTTCGTTCCGGAGATTTTTTACGGGTCCCGC
>NC_051400.1:18013924-18014026 GCF_015228065.2 Penaeus monodon
GTTCTGCGCATTTATTATTTACACATCTATCAGTGGGGAGGGGGAGGTTAAGAAGGAAGGGGTGGGAGGGAGAAAGGGAGGAAATGGGGGCTTAAAGAGGAA
>NC_051400.1:18014119-18014324 GCF_015228065.2 Penaeus monodon
TCTCATATAGAAAAGGGCGAAGGAGGTTGGGGGGGGGGGGTCCGTGTTATAAGGGAGGAGTGAATGTAGGAAAAAGCTGGGAATGAGAGGGGTGGCAGAGCAGAAAAGGAGAAGGGGAAAGGAAAAGGAGCGAGAAAAGAAGCGACAGGTAGGAGAGTGAAAGAGGGAGACAGGAGGGGGGACGTGGAAATTTTGCCCCGAGTAT
>NC_051400.1:18014514-18014718 GCF_015228065.2 Penaeus monodon
AATATCTCACATGCAGTGGAACTCAACTGCCGATGAGGATCTAACTACAATTATGTCTAACTATGTGTAGTTCGTGTACACCGCCTCTACGTAAATCTTACTAGAAAATGTTCTACATACTCCATGTGTTGTAAGAGCAACATCCTACTGTAAAGAGATATTGGGTTTTTAAAACTCTACGGGTGGTACGCGCCATACTGCAAG
>NC_051400.1:18018991-18019342 GCF_015228065.2 Penaeus monodon
GCGATGGATGCTGTCAGGGGGTCAGCGCTGTTCACCATGACGCGGGAGAGCGGGGTGCAGTCGTTAGGCCAATCAGAGGCCAACTCTCCTTCCCTTTAAAGACCTGGACTCCTTACTAAGCCAACAATGGTGACCCCGAACGACTGAACACCGAATGCCTGCTTCCATCCGCCTCCCGCCCTTTTCTGGCCAAATGAAGCCCTCACATTTGGTTTCGGTTAGGCGAAAGACAGTTCAGGTCAAGAATATTATTATGGCAACCACCAAAGCAGATCAATCGTAGGCGTCTTGTCCGAGGAGGTTTTCCACCAGTTAGCCCATGGTTAGACAGTCAGCCAGATGACATTGAAT
>NC_051400.1:18027127-18027294 GCF_015228065.2 Penaeus monodon
AAAAACTTAATTCTAACACAACCAGGGTGAATGAAATAAAGTTCTGGCTTCGCTCTCGCACTGGCGGTGGCGGGACTGGCAGAAGGAGGAACGGCACGAGGAACCAGGTCGATCTTGTCTGCCTGAACGCCTGGAATGGCTCTTGCTGATTCAACGAGACCTTCATT
>NC_051400.1:18027372-18027749 GCF_015228065.2 Penaeus monodon
AAAAGAAAGCATATACTTCCTTCAAAAGCGCACGCGTCGTGTGCTGAAGCGACAGGGGAAATCGCTGGATCTGAGTAGAAACAATGACAAGTATGGGATATTTTAAAGAATGGCATTTTGGCGAGGTCTTCCCTTATGTTTCTATATAGGTTATAGTATTTTATATAGGTATATATATTACTAAATACGTAATACGTCACAATCCCTGGAAATAAAAATAAATAAAAAAGATACATTTCCAATCTTCTCCTCACCTGAACAACATATGCAACAATCAGACTATGATAAGAAACAGCTTTAAGCCTGTCCAGGTGCAAAGGTGTGAACAATTAAGCCGTCTGTGTATAAGTAAGAGGGGGGAAAAGCAAAGCAATGGT
>NC_051400.1:18028009-18028378 GCF_015228065.2 Penaeus monodon
GTCTCGATGATCGCATCAAACCTGTTTAACCCGATCAAGGCAGTTTAACCCTATGAACACTGCGGGTGACTTCTTGGCACTTCAAGCAAAAAAGCAGACAAGCAAGCGGGACAGGAGCCATCGGCTTTTCACTACAACTGCTTGCACCTGCCGTTAAAACGTCAAAGGCCTGCTTCTCGCGTTCACCTTGCATGGGAAATTCACGGAAGTGGACATTTGCATGAGCTGCAAAGGAAAACGTTCGCGGGAGCTGTAAATTTAAACGTTCAGGGCATTGCAAGCCACCTTTTAGAACTGCGGCGAACGTTGAACGACTTAAAGCTAACTTTTATAAGGATTGCAGGTCAACGTTTATAGGGGTTTTGTGGT
>NC_051400.1:18028778-18029012 GCF_015228065.2 Penaeus monodon
CGACGATAGCGGGGCTGCTAAAGAGGGAGGGGGAGGACGAACATGAACCTTGTTTGGCTACATTTTCAAATTTCTGATAAAGGTCTATATACATCCCTTTGATAAAACGGAAAGAAAGGGCAGAGATTACTTTCACGAAAATTTGGGGCTGCAATCTACAAAAGATAAAGCGGATATGTCGCAAAAGACCACTCAATGACATGTACTTTTTCATTTCCTTAGGGTATATTTCCC
>NC_051400.1:18029471-18029659 GCF_015228065.2 Penaeus monodon
GACTAGAATTCACTTGGCTCCTCGTCATCGTTAACAGCACCCGCATAAAACCCTTTTCGCCCCAGTCCTTCCAAAAGCAGACTGCCGAAAGCCCCACCCGTAAAAGGGGAAACGAAGCGACCCTCAGATTCGAGACAAAAGTTTTGGCGACATTTTAAATTACACAAGCGCTATTTGAGGCAACATAG
>NC_051400.1:18031589-18031705 GCF_015228065.2 Penaeus monodon
TAATTTATAAATTAGATTTATTAAAAATGAGAAGTTTCGCAAGTTGTCTCATTTTAAATAAATCTATCAGTGATTTTTCGGATTTAATTTGATTTAGGTGCTATGCAAAAGGTTTA
>NC_051400.1:18031836-18032017 GCF_015228065.2 Penaeus monodon
CGTTATGGCTATGCATAATAAAATTATAAGACTGTTCTTGTGTTCTATTTATGTCCCATTTTGGCCTTTCCTTTCTCGATACCCTGTTTGTTCTTTCCCAGTATGAGGTACACAGGCTCAACCTTTCCCACTACAGGGTACTCAAAGTGTGTTGGGTATCAAACGCTCTGAATTTTCCCTT
>NC_051400.1:18032101-18032202 GCF_015228065.2 Penaeus monodon
CTCTATCATCACTCACTGTGTTTCGTCCGCTGCTTCATTCCCGCGTTACATGTGAAATCAGCATTTGACAACATAAATATTAAAGAAACACATTAGAATCC
>NC_051400.1:18032656-18032723 GCF_015228065.2 Penaeus monodon
AGTTTGATATAGGGAGAGGGGGAAAGTACCTTCTTTTTTCGTTCCGGAGATTTTTTACGGGGCCCGC
>NC_051400.1:18032771-18033067 GCF_015228065.2 Penaeus monodon
GTTCTGCGCATTATTATTTACACATCTATCAGGGGAGGGGGTGGTTAAGAAGGATGGGGTGGGAGGGAGAAAGGGAGGAAATGGGGGCTTAAAGAGGAAAGAAGGAGGGGAGGAGGATGAGGCTGAAGGAGAAAAGGACGGGGAAACAGAGGGGAGGATGGGTAAGGGGAAAGGAGGGGGAAAGGAGAGGAGTCTCATATAGAAAGGGCGAAGGAGGTTGGGGGGGGGGGGTCCGTGTTATAAGGGAGGAGTGAATGTAGGAAAAAGCTGGGAATGAGAGGGGTGGCAGAGCAGAA
>NC_051400.1:18033362-18033567 GCF_015228065.2 Penaeus monodon
AATATCTCACATGCAGTGGAACTCAACTGCCGATGAGGATCTAACTACAATTATGTCTAACTATGTGTAGTTCGTGTACACCGCCTCTACGTAAATCTTTACTAGAAAATGTTCTACATACTCCATGTGTTGTAAGAGCAACATCCTACTGTAAAGAGATATTGGGTTTTTAAAACTCTACGGGTGGTACGCGCCATACTGCAAG
>NC_051400.1:18037820-18038169 GCF_015228065.2 Penaeus monodon
GCGATGGGATGCTGTCAGTGGGGTCAGCGCTGTTCACCATGACGCGGGAGAGCGGGGTGCAGTCGTTAGGCCAATCAGAGGCCAACTCTCCTTCCTTTAAAGACCTGGACTCCTTACTAAGCCAACAATGGTGACCCCGAACGACATGAACACCGAATGCTGCTTCCATCCGCCTCCCGCCCTTTCTGCCAAATGAAGCCCTCACATGGTTTCGGTGAGGCGAAAGACAGTTCAGGGTCAAGAATATTATTATGGCAACCACCAAAGCAGATCACATCGTAGGCGTCTTGTCCGAGGAGGTTTTCCACCAGTTAGCCATGGTTAGACAGTCAGCCAGATGACATTGAAT
>NC_051400.1:18045678-18045865 GCF_015228065.2 Penaeus monodon
ATGTCTCTGCTGCGGTCTCTGCGAACTGTTTATCTTTTGCGGCCATGGGGGGGAGGTGACGATGACGTCCTATATACCGATTTACAAATGAATATAAAAAAACCCCCCCAAAGTGATAAATAATAGGTAATTTGGTTAAAATAAAAAATATAAAACAATTAAAATAATGGACACGAGTAAAACAATA
>NC_051400.1:18045971-18046212 GCF_015228065.2 Penaeus monodon
TGCATAATCAGTAAATAGGAAAGCAAAAACCCAAAATTAAACGAGAACCAAACAAAATGTACAAAACCGGGCAAACTAAAACAAGAAAACACGAAAAACAAGAATAAAAAAAGTTAAAGATAAGAAAAAGGGATGGGATCCGACAGTGGGAGAATGTTGTGACGGGAAGGTACATTTGCCCTGCCAGGGAGCGCGGGGGAGGATGCTGGCCGTCCGCGAGAGATAACGTTGCACGTGGCGA
>NC_051400.1:18047413-18047548 GCF_015228065.2 Penaeus monodon
TATCAAAAAGCAATGGTTCTAAACCTTTTTCGAGGCGTTGAACCCTAACGAAACATATCACTGTCAAACGCCCCCCCCACACACACACACACATATTTGTAATGAGGCCTATGAACAGCTGTGTGGAGATAAGGT
>NC_051400.1:18047605-18047768 GCF_015228065.2 Penaeus monodon
TTTGCAAGTCGTAAACAAAACTGGCTATAGACAGAGAGAGAGGGACAAATACAAATTGGTGTTTTTCTGTTATGTGTACATGATTAATCACTTTCCATTACGCTTCAGTGTAAACGTAACTACCATCCTTGCAATGCTATTGTAGGCATATACTTATTGCATC
>NC_051400.1:18047821-18047931 GCF_015228065.2 Penaeus monodon
CTCCATCTCAACACATAAATACAAAAATACTTACTGGGGACCCTGAATGCTACCAATTTGCATTCCAGAAAAGCAACGTAACCTTTAATATTACAAGAAAAAATAAGAAA
>NC_051400.1:18053234-18053644 GCF_015228065.2 Penaeus monodon
AATTTTCGTATAGAAACACATATCCGTTTGTCTCGACGATCCATCAAACCGTTTAACCCGATAAAGGCAGTTCCCCATAACACGGGGTGACTTTTGGCACTTCAAGCAAAAAGAGCAAGCAAGAGGAAGGGCCATCTGCTGTTCATATCAACTGCTGCCCCTCCCGTTAAACGTCAAAGGCCTGCTTCCGCGTTCACTTGCAGGGGAACATTCACGGAATGTGGACATTTGCATGAGCTGCGAGGTAACGTTCGCGGGGCTGTGAATTAACGTTCATGGCATGCAAGCCCCCTTTTAGAACTGGGCGAAGTTTGTAACGACTTAAAGCTAACTTTTAAAAGGGATTGCAGGTCAACGTTTATGGGGGGTTTTGGAAATTTAAATCAAACCCCAAAACCAAAACATTACAC
>NC_051400.1:18054015-18054472 GCF_015228065.2 Penaeus monodon
ATCGACGATAGCGGGGCTGCTAAAGAGGAGGGGGGGGGACGAACATGAACCTTGTTTGGTACATTTTAAAATATTTTAAAAAGGCTCTAATAATCCCTTTTGAACACGGAAAGAAAGGGCCGAGATACTTTCACGAAAATGTGCTGCAATCTACAAAAGAAAAAGCGGGATATGTCGCAAAAGCATCAATGACATGTATTTTTCTTTCCTTTGGGGATATTTCCCCTTTGGGTTTGATTTCCCCCCCCCAGGTCTTGTGATTTTTTTAACCTTCCTCTAAATTACCTCCCGTTTTTTCTCTTCAATACCTCTTTTTGCCAGTAAAAAAAAAAAAAACGTCAATGTAGAAGCATCAAAGAAGATAAACACCTTTTTTGATATTTTAAATATTTTTTTTAAGAAAAAAAATTTCCCGATAAAATTTGGTTTTAAAAAAAAAAAAAATGCATCAAGCATT
>NC_051400.1:18054650-18054868 GCF_015228065.2 Penaeus monodon
GAGAGAGAGCTAAGATCGACAAAAAGGACAGACAGGACTAGAATTCACCTTGGCTCCTCGTCATCGTTAACAGCACTGCATAAACCTTCTCGCCCAGGTCCTTCCCAAAAAGCAGACTGCCGACGCCCTACCTGTAAAGGGTAACGAAGCGACCATCAGATTCGAGACAAAAGTTTTGGCGACATTTAATTACACAAGCGCTATTTGAGGCAACATAT
>NC_051400.1:18056492-18056578 GCF_015228065.2 Penaeus monodon
AGTTCGACACAGTTGTCTCATTTTAAATAAATCTATCAGTGATTTTGCGGATTTTAATTTGATTTAGGTGCTATGCACAGGTTATA
>NC_051400.1:18056709-18056889 GCF_015228065.2 Penaeus monodon
CGTTATGGCTATGCATAATAAAATTATAAGACTGTTCTTGTGTTCTATTTATGTCCCATTTTGGCCTTTCCTTTCTCGATACCCTGTTTGTTCTTTCCCAGTATGAGGTACACAGGCTCAACCTTTCCCACTACAGGGTACTCAAAGTGTGTTGGGTATCAAACGCTCTGAATATTCCTT
>NC_051400.1:18056973-18057075 GCF_015228065.2 Penaeus monodon
CTCTATCATCACTCTACTGTGTTTCGTCCGCTGCTTCATTCCCGCGTTACATGTGAAATCAGCATTTGACAACATAAATATTAAAGAAACACATTAGAATCC
>NC_051400.1:18057263-18057589 GCF_015228065.2 Penaeus monodon
CATTCATCTCTTACACGACTATCCGTGGCGGCAGGTTAAGAAGGAAGGGGCGTGAGGGAGAAAGGGGGAATGAAACTTAAAGAGGAAAGGGGAAGGAAGGGGAACGAGGCTTAAGAGAAAAGGAAGGGAAACGGAGGGACTTACAGAGGAAATGAGGATTGGGTAAGGGAAAAGGAGAGGGGTGGCAGAATAGTAAAGGGAAAGGTAAAGGGAGAGTGAAAAGAAAGGGAGAAGGGAGAGAGGAGGCGAAGGTAAGAGGAGTTTGATATAGGGAGAGGGGGAAAGTACCTTCTTTTTTCGTTCCCGGGGATTTTTACGGGTCCCCC
>NC_051400.1:18057637-18058032 GCF_015228065.2 Penaeus monodon
GTTCTGCGCATTTATTATTACACATCTATCAGTGGGGAGGGGGAGGTTAAGAAGGAAGGGGTGGGGGGGAGAAAGGGGGAAATGGGGGCTTAAAGAGGAAAGAAGGAGGGAGGAGGATGAGGCTGAAGGAGAAAAGGACGGGAAACAGAGGGGAGGATGGGTAAGGGGAAAGGGGGGGGGAAAGGAGAGGAGTCTCATATAGAAAAGGGCGAAAGGAGGTTGGGGGGGGGGGGTCCGTGTTATAAGGGAGGAGTGAATGTAGGAAAAAGCTGGGAATGAGAGGGGTGGCAGAGCAGAAAAAGGAGAAGGGGAAAGGAAAAGGAGAAAAGAAAAGAAGCGAAAGGTAGGAGAGTGAAAGAGGGAGACAGGAGGGGGACGTGGAAATTTGCCCGAGT
>NC_051400.1:18058228-18058432 GCF_015228065.2 Penaeus monodon
AATATCTCACATGCAGTGGAACTCAACTGCCGATGAGGATCTAACTACAATTATGTCTAACTATGTGTAGTTCGTGTACACCGCCTCTACGTAAATCTTACTAGAAAATGTTCTACATACTCCATGTGTTGTAAGAGCAACATCCTACTGTAAAGAGATATTGGGTTTTTAAAACTCTACGGGTGGTACGCGCCATACTGCAAG
>NC_051400.1:18062693-18063043 GCF_015228065.2 Penaeus monodon
GCGATGGGATGCTGTCAGTGGGGTCAGCGCTGTTCACCATGACGCGGGAGAGCGGGGTGCAGTCGTTAGGCCAATCAGAGGCCAACTCTCCTTCCTTTAAAGACCTGGACTCCTTACTAAGCCAACAATGGTGACCCCGAACGACATGAACACCGAATGCTGCTTCCATCCGCCTCCCGCCCTTTCTGCCAAATGAAGCCCTCACATGGTTTCGGTGAGGCGAAAGACAGTTCAGGGTCAAGAATATTATTATGGCAACCACCAAAGCAGATCACATCGTAGGCGTCTTGTCCGAGGAGGTTTTCCACCAGTTAGCCCATGGTTAGACAGTCAGCCAGATGACATTGAAT
>NC_051400.1:18070269-18070460 GCF_015228065.2 Penaeus monodon
ATGTCTCTGCTGCGGTCTCTGCCGAACTGTTTATCTTTCGCGGCCATGGGGGGGAGGTGACGATGACGTCACTATATACCGATTTACAAATGAATATAATAAAACCCCGCCCAAAGTGATAAATAATAGGTAATTTGGTTAAAATAAAAAAATATAAAACAATTAAAATAATGGACACGAGTAAAACAATA
>NC_051400.1:18070566-18070810 GCF_015228065.2 Penaeus monodon
TGCATATAATCAGTAAATAGGAAAGCAAACCAAAGTTAAACGAGAACCAAACAAAATGTACCAAAAACGGGCAAACTAAAACAAGAAAACACGAAAATCAAGAATAAAAACAGTTAAAGATAAGAATAAAGGGATGGGATCCGACAGGTGGGAGAATGTTGTGACGGGAAGGTACATATTGCCCTGCCAGGGGAGCGCGGGCGAGGATGCTGGCCGTCGCGAGAGATAACGTTGCACGTGGCGA
>NC_051400.1:18072012-18072159 GCF_015228065.2 Penaeus monodon
TTAAAACTTTATCAAAAAGAAAGGGTTTAAAACCCTTTTTTGGGCGTTGAACCCAAAAACGAAACATACCCCACTGTAAAAACGCCCCCCCCCCACACACACAAAACATATTTGTAATGGGCCAGGGACAGCTTGTGGAGAAAAGGT
>NC_051400.1:18072222-18072610 GCF_015228065.2 Penaeus monodon
TTTGCAAGTCGTAAAAAAAAAGGCTATAGACAAGAGAGAGGGAAAAATACAAATTGGGTTTTTTTTTTGTTATTTGAAAATTATTAATCACTTTCCTTTTTACCTTCAGTGTAAACGTAACTACCACCCTTTGGGCAATGCTATTGTGGGCATATACTTATTTGCATAAAATATAACAAAAAAAGGGAAAGCTTAAAAAAAAATTAACAGACAAAAAAAAGATACTCCTTTTCAAAAAAAATAAAACAAAAATACTTATTTGGGGCCCCTGAATGTTCCCAAATTTTTGCTTTCCCCAAAAAGAAACGAAAACCTTTAAAATTCAAAAAAAAAATAAGAAAATTTTTGTGTTTTATCTGTATGCATGATGATATTTTTAAAATTATTT
>NC_051400.1:18083731-18083875 GCF_015228065.2 Penaeus monodon
AGCCTCGGGGCCCCCGATGGTTCCAGAACTGACACTGCACTCAGTGAAGTGTCTATCCATTACATTGCCCCAAACCGCATAGTCATTGTACAAGGTTTAAAATCTACCCTTTATATATATTTTTTGTGGTTTTTGGGGGGGGAT
>NC_051400.1:18087124-18087486 GCF_015228065.2 Penaeus monodon
AACCAATGACAGATATAAGTTCAAGAAGTAACATAAAAATATATAATCATTCAATTTAAAAACTAACACCTTTCCCGTCTTCTTCCGAATCACTCCCATGAGATTCTCTTTCGTTACGAAATGTGAATAAACGGACGACGGAATGAAACAAATGGCAAAATAATATATCAGAAAAAAATTAATAGAGCAGCAGTCTGTACCGAAGGAAGAACAAGTGCACGGAAATTCACGGGGCGAGGTCAGGACAAAGCAGATGGCTCGTGTGGCTTTATCTGTGGATACGCGAGAGCGTGCGTGCGTCTGTTTGTGATCGTGCGCTTGCGTTAGCAGTAGTGTTGTAAGCATCTTAGTTTTAAAATCAT
>NC_051400.1:18087662-18088790 GCF_015228065.2 Penaeus monodon
CAAGACCTTAAAGTATGGAGACTATGAGAAAAGAAATAATCTGAAAGATGTTCGTCCCGAGATAATTCAGCGCCCACGCTCAGCAGTTTATGGTCTTGGCAGCTTAGCATAGGTGTGCGCGTGTCTTGGGCGATTCTCTAGATAGAAGAAATCTTGTCACTACAAAATATATTATTCCCACTATTCTTACTCACAGACAATATGTATTTCAAAAAAATCAAACACAAAGAGAACAAGCTACAAAAGGACACCTCTACTGTGTGTTGCCATCGGCCTTCATCTCTCTACTTGAGAAATCTCTCCGTGAAGCTAGCTGCGACATGGTTTGCACACAAGTTGGTGCCCTAAAAGAGGCCCTAAAATCTACCCATCTATCCAGAACCCCATCTTCCTTTTCGTGAAGTCTAGGTTATCATAATATACTTGGCCATGGGTGATCCACACACAAAATCACTATCCACCAGTAACCTTTCGCATACCCCTTTAACTCTCTACTACTCTCATCAACCTTGGCAAATTCGCCCTATACTAATGCTGCCATTTTTCTCGTCTCCCCAAACTTATTATTACCAAAACGTGATTCATTTGACAGAATAACGATGGCTGTGACAAATTATTAATGGTAATTTTTGAAAAATTGATTATTTAGTAATTATTTCGAGGTATTCGGGCCCAATTGTCACCATCTGTCGGCGCTTTGCCACATTAAAAAAAAACCGCATTATACACAGCACAAAACCCGGGGATTTAATTTTTTTTGCTTTAAAACAGACATATATTGTTATACATCATATATTGAAAAATATGTTTTGTTTTTTTCTCTGTCTTTACGACACGAAAAAATACCCTAGAGGGGGGCCCTTTGGGAGAAGGGGGCAGGGGGGGCAATTGTCCCCCCTAAACTGTTAGCCCCGCAAGGGCCACACTTTTTTTTATTTTTTACTAATTACACATATATAGTTCCAGTATATAACTAATTTTTTAAAAATTTTTTTCACTTCCTCGGCAATTTTAAAAATTTGGCTATGGCGAAAGTTGGCAAGTCTAGTGGGATGGTTTTCACTAAAAAACCCCTTAAATGGGGTCCCCTGTAAGGCAATCCTCCCTTGCCGTAAATTTCATTTGGAA
>NC_051400.1:18089049-18089115 GCF_015228065.2 Penaeus monodon
TGCCTACTGCTGGGCCTACACCGCTGCTGTGCATCCACTCAGGGATTTCTGACAGTCTGTGTGCTG
>NC_051400.1:18089201-18089273 GCF_015228065.2 Penaeus monodon
GACTCATGGCTAGGGGATCATGGCAACTAACTACCGGCTATGCCCTTCTTAAATCCAGTTAAATGTAAAGGG
>NC_051400.1:18089634-18089723 GCF_015228065.2 Penaeus monodon
CCAAACTGGAAAACGTTTTAACATTTCCCAATAAATCATGTGTCGTTTCGGTTTATCTACTCCCGATAAAGTCTTTATTAAGGACTGTG
>NC_051400.1:18089795-18089918 GCF_015228065.2 Penaeus monodon
CACACAGTCACGCACCAAAAGCACGCAGCACCAATGAAGATTAGGTTGGGGAATATATAGGTATAATATCACACTATTAATTCACACACAACCACGTGCGTGCGTGCTGGTGTGGGTGTGTAC
>NC_051400.1:18090475-18091007 GCF_015228065.2 Penaeus monodon
AAATTCCTTTTTTTTTTTGAAAAATATTTAAAATTAAAAAAACACTGTAGTCACTGTGAAAATATTTATGAAATGTATGAAAAATCCGTGCCCATTTACTCGATGAAGGGAAACTAAAAACCCAGCTCCACGCTTAATGGCACTGGGGTTTTTTTTGTGGGGCGTTGTTTGGAGAGAAAGTGTTGTTTTCAGGAAGCTATTGTTGCTCTGAAATATACTGTGTAAAAATTTAATAATTTCAGAAATTTCAATATCTTATAGTTTTTTTTTGTTAAAATTAAGTCCCCTCTTTTGATAAAAATTTAGCGGGCGACATAATGTCATGAATACCCAATTCTTTACGATTTTTAAATTTGGATTTAGAAAATAGTGCGTCCTTACGTGGGAACTGCCGTATAAATTATTCCTGATTTATTTTTCGCTAACCTAACTTTCCGCCTCATGAGAAAGAGCAGTTGGTCAGCGAAGTAGCTTTCTCCCGCGGGCCCCCCCCGCCGGGAGCAGCACCCAAAACCCCCTCGCCGCCCCCCCA
>NC_051400.1:18100000-18100173 GCF_015228065.2 Penaeus monodon
AGCCTCTGGCCCTCCAGCGATGGTTAGCCAGAGACGTGGGCACTATCAGGAAGCTTCACCATTTATTTCCCAACCAGTCTGTCATTTATAAGGTTTTAAAATTACCCATCTATAATATTTTTTGTGTGTATGGGGGGTGATTAAAAGACGGAAAAAAGGTGACTACCTTTCCT
>NC_051400.1:18100413-18100554 GCF_015228065.2 Penaeus monodon
AACCGCACAAACTTTGTTAAAGGGATCCATACCTTTTACATTTTGGGGGGGAGGGTGGGGGTTCAAAAACACAAACACATCCCAGGGTACCCCGACTAAAAAACCCACGTACTGTACAGTTTTGGAGAGATATGTATGGGA
>NC_051400.1:18100768-18100882 GCF_015228065.2 Penaeus monodon
CATTCCCTTTTTGGCGGCACTAAAAAAAAGCGTAACATGATTTATGAAAGTTCATTTTTTTGAGTAAGCGTTAGGATTTCCCCCATACATAGTGCCAAGGATCCCCGAAAAAAA
>NC_051400.1:18103211-18103490 GCF_015228065.2 Penaeus monodon
CCCCTTTCCCCCGTTTTTCCGAATATCCTGAGTTTCTTTTCGTTACGAAATGTGAAAAAAAGGACGCGGAATGAAACAAATGGAAAAAATAATATATCAAAAAAAAAATTAATGAGCAGCAGTCTGTCCCAAAGGAGAAAATGCAGGGAAATTCAGGGGGCGAGGTCGGGAAAAAAGCGATGCCGGTGGCTTTTTTGTGGATAGCGAGGCGTGCGTGCGTTTTTGGATCGTGCGCTTGCGTTAGCAGTAGTGTTGTAAGCATCTTAGTTTTAAAATCAT
>NC_051400.1:18103633-18104273 GCF_015228065.2 Penaeus monodon
CTTGGGGTGTGGCATTTTCCCTCAAGACCTTAAAAATATGGAGATTGAGAAAAGAAATAATCTGAAAGATGTTCGTCCCGAGATAATTCAGCGCCCACGCTCAGCAGTTTATGGTCTTGGCAGCTTAGCATAGGTGTGCGCGTGTCTTGGGCGATTCTCTAGATAGAAGAAATCTTGTCACTACAAAATATATTATTCCCACTATTCTTACTCACAGACAATATGTACTTCAACAAAATCAAACACAAAGAGAACAAGCTACAAAAGGACACCTCTACTGTGTGTTGCCATCGGCCTTCATCTCTCTACTTGAGAAATCTCTCCGTGAAGCTAGCTGCGACATGGTTTGCACACAAGTTGGTGCCCTAAAAGAGGCCCTAAAATCTACCCATCTATCCAGAACCCCATCTTCCTTTTCGTGAAGTCTAGGTTATCATAATATACTTGGCCATGGGTGATCCACACACAAAATCACTATCCACCAGTAACCTTTCGCATACACCTTTAACTCTCTACTACTCTCATCAACCTTGGTCAAATATCGACCCTATACTACATGTCTGCCATTAATCTCGTCTCCATCAATCTTATTATTACCAAGACGATGATTCATTTGACAGAATAACGATGGCTGCTGACA
>NC_051400.1:18104320-18104411 GCF_015228065.2 Penaeus monodon
TCGACGTGTATTCGGCCAATTGTCACCATCTGTCGAGCGAATCTTAGCCACATTAAAAAAAATCCAAGCATGTATACACAGCACAAAACCG
>NC_051400.1:18104500-18104703 GCF_015228065.2 Penaeus monodon
ACGACACGAAAACAGTATCCCTGAGAGGGGCGCATTTGGGAGAAGGGGGCAGGGGGGGCAATTGTCCCCCCTAAACTGTTAGCCCCGCAAGGGCCACACTTTTTTTTATTTTTTACTAATTACACATATATAGTTCCAGTATATAACTAATTTTTCAAAATTTTGTTCACTTCGCTCGGCTACATTTTAAAAAATTATGGCTA
>NC_051400.1:18105074-18105140 GCF_015228065.2 Penaeus monodon
TGCCTACTGCTGGGCCTACACCGCTGCTGTGCATCCACTCAGGGATTTCTGACAGTCTGTGTGCTG
>NC_051400.1:18105226-18105298 GCF_015228065.2 Penaeus monodon
GACTCATGGCTAGGGGATCATGGCAACTAACTACCGGCTATGCCCTTCTTAAATCCAGTTAAATGTAAAGGG
>NC_051400.1:18105688-18105773 GCF_015228065.2 Penaeus monodon
GTTTTAACATTTCCGAATCAACTCATAGTGATCGTTTCGGTTTCATCTACTCCTGAGTAAAGATACTTTATTAAGCGACTGTGTA
>NC_051400.1:18106372-18106850 GCF_015228065.2 Penaeus monodon
GAAAAGATATAATATTAAAATCAACACTGTAGTCACTGTGAAAAGTGATTTATGAATATGTATGAAAAATCCTGTGCCTATTTACTCGATGGAAGGGAAACGTAAAATCCCAGCTCCACGCTTAATGGCACTGGGCTTTTGTTTGTGGCGCAGCTTGTTTGGAGAGAAAGTGTTGTTTCAGGAAGCTATTGTTGCTCTGAGAATATACTGTGCTAAAACTTTAATATATTTACAGAAATTTCAATATCTTACTAGTTTTACTTGTTAATATTAAGTCCATCTTTCAGATAAAATTCAGCGGTACGACATGACTGTCATGAATACCCAATTCTTTACGATCTTTTAAGTTGGATTTAGAAAATAGTGCGTCCTTACGTGGGAACTGCCGTATAAATTATTCCTGATTTTATTTTTCGCTAACCTAACTTTCCGCCTCATGAGAAAGAGCAGTTGGTCAGCGAAGTAGCTTTCTCGCGGC
>NC_051400.1:18106908-18107002 GCF_015228065.2 Penaeus monodon
ACTATCTGGGCCTCGGCTGCCTCCCTCGAGAGACAGAGCAAAGTTGTAGTGGCGGGGTAGCGGTGGCATCGTACACACCACGTCACTGCCAGGG
>NC_051400.1:18107043-18107166 GCF_015228065.2 Penaeus monodon
CGCCCTCTCTGGCACTGGCGCTCGCTCACACTGCCAACGCGGCCGCCAAAGAAGCAACCGCAACCTCGCCGAAGCCAATATCTCGCTTGCATCTCCGGCTGATGGTGATACGCGCCTAACTAC
>NC_051400.1:18113390-18113489 GCF_015228065.2 Penaeus monodon
AGTGACCATCTGCGAACAGGCAAATACTGTGGAAAAAAACATGCGATGAAAAGGGAGTGATTTATGTGGTATGAAAAGAGATAGGTACATACAGAACCT
>NC_051400.1:18115558-18115668 GCF_015228065.2 Penaeus monodon
ATATCGCGCTTTACGATCAGATACTGTTAACTGAACTATATATGTTTATTTGACTTTATTTTTGTTTTGAGTGTTAACTATTTATTTAATTGCTTATGTATATACTTGGT
>NC_051400.1:18115727-18116327 GCF_015228065.2 Penaeus monodon
AATTTATATGCTATTAATATATTTTTTAAGGTTCTATGTGTACTTATCTCTTTTCATACCACATAAATTACTCCCTTTTCATCCCATGTTTTTTTTTTCCACAGTATTAGCCTGTTCGCAGATGGTCACTTCACCCTTGTCCCCTTCCTACCCCCTCCCCCAACCCTGTGGCTGAGGGACAATGCCGGTTTGTTTTAACACTCGCACTGAACTTTATGATGTGTATTGCATCGTTTTGGCCTTGCCTGGCACTGCTTTTACGAGGTCAATTGCATTGCATTATTGCACTAAAGTCAGCGGCGAATGCATGCTGGTAGTAGCGCCGCGGACTGCGCTCTCGAAGCGCTGCTATTACGGGCGGCGTCACATGACAAGCTTCGGGCTCAGCCTCTGCGGGAAAAGGGATGCGTGGGTGGCAGGCGCCCGTTCGCTCTCGTTTTTCGTTGTAGGGACGAACATTACCAGACGCAAATGCTTGGAGATTCGTATGATTCCCACATGTGGTGTTCAAGGACTTTCTTTATTTTTCACTATTGTCATTATAATGGTAAGTTGATACTCATGGTTTAATTTCAGAAAATTAATGAGCTGCTAACAAAT
>NC_051400.1:18119602-18119697 GCF_015228065.2 Penaeus monodon
ATTCCTTATTTCCCCTTTTATATTTAAACTTCCCCATGCCTAAAAACCCAAACATGACTTTTTTCTCACTGTTGCCCCCATTTTATGCACACACC
>NC_051400.1:18119876-18120170 GCF_015228065.2 Penaeus monodon
ATTCCAATTTTGTCAAATTTAAAATATATTTTTCTCTCAAAATCAAATGAAAATTGTTAATTTTCAAATTGAAGAAAAATATCGTAATTGGAAAATTCAAGTTTTCCTCTCAAAATGATAATAAAAACGCTACCTTGTGATGGTCCCCTTTTTTTTGGTGCATTTCATGGGGAAAAATTCTAAAATTTTTTTGAGGCCCTGGGAGTATTAGTAGGTTAAATACATATGTACAATAGACCCCTAACTTACCCCACAGCCAGTCGAGGAAATACACTTTCAACAATCCATCGCCAG
>NC_051400.1:18125126-18125450 GCF_015228065.2 Penaeus monodon
AGAAAATGCAGACATAAAAAGTAACACTGGTCACGACCATTTCAGCTTGGTCAAAAAAAAAAAGAAATCAAGAGGGTAATTGCAACACGGAAAGCATAGCTGTCTGCGAAGAACGCAGGCAGCAGTCGGCGACTCTTCCGCAGACGGAAATGATGAACATTTGCCAGAATGTTCTATAAAGGCAAAGTCAATGATTTCGTTTTTTTTCCTCTCTAAAAAGATAAAAAATAAAAAACCTTGCATTTCCAAATTTTCCTTGAAAATGTATCAGAATATTTAAATATTTACCGAGATTTGTGGTTTGTGGCAGTGCCATTTCCTTAT
>NC_051400.1:18127646-18128579 GCF_015228065.2 Penaeus monodon
AGCACCTGTGCTCTACTATTCGCGTCCCTTTCAGGTTCAGTTCAGACTATCAATCTTAGCTTCTGTAGTTCTGAACTTCCTTAACATGCTCTTCTTCTAGCAAATATACAATGGAACAGTGAAGCAGGAGTAGGTTTTGATCATTTACTTATATTCCTCGGTTTGAAAATTATATTTAACAAGCTTCCATTATTTAAACTATACGTTTTCTAGGATGCAATTTATTTCGCATGTGATTGCATTCTCTTCCTATACCAGGCGCTACAGGACCTCTGAAAGATAGGCTTTGTGTTTTCCAGCCATAGTAGGTTGAAGAGAGGCATCGTTTTTAGCTTCCAGTTCAACGATCAAAGCTTCAATGTTTGTGTACGCAGCCTGTGCATTTTTCTTATTACATGTCATTCTGTATGCTGTTACTGGATTAGGACTAAAACATAATCCACATCCTTTCTTATAATCCTTAATTTTCTGTTCTGCCAGAGCTGGTTTACCATTTCAATTCGCAAACGATTTCTTATTTCTTGTATCTCCTGCTCGATCGATCTGTCGTCCTCGGCCTCTTCTTTACACACTACCGCCTGGGGATATTCTTCCGTTGCTCCAGTCTCAGGAGATTCCTTGTCCTCTGCCTCATACATTTCACTCTCAGAAGATTCCTTGCTCTTTGCCTCAGGCATTTCACTCTCAGGAGATTCCTTTTCCTCTGCCTCAGACATTTCACTCTCAGAAGATTCCTTGTCCTCTGCCTCAGATATTTCACCCTCAGGAGATTCCTTTTCCTCTGCCTCAGGCATTTCGCTCTCAGAAGATTCCTTGTCCTCTGTCTCGTCTGCAACAAAGAGACTCGTCTTTCAATTGTGCAGTCTCGCCTTCAAGAATATCGTCATGTAGGTCTTCCATGTCTGAGAAGGAACGAAATTCGTCTCTCGTGTC
>NC_051400.1:18130206-18130474 GCF_015228065.2 Penaeus monodon
GAGGAAGGCTAGTCTCTTCGACCGCCCATCTCCGTCTCTTGTGGTCCCGCGGTGGGCGTGGTCAGTGCGGCGTGAACCGAACCGCAGCGGCCTGGGCGTTCATCAGTCGCGACGGGCGTTGCCCTCCTTCAGGGCCTGAAGCCGGTCGGCGACCATCTCCTCGACGAAGGCCACATCACTAATCACGGCCTCGACGCCGCCCTCGACCATCAAGGGGATGCTGATGACAGGCCTTACAAGCCTGACGCCGACTCACACGCATATATTT
>NC_051400.1:18132791-18133476 GCF_015228065.2 Penaeus monodon
CAACTGGTAGGAAGGGAATGAGGCTGATAGGAAGAAGAGGGGTGAGGGGGAGGGGCGGAATAAAGAGGGGTCAGGAAGGGGAATGGAGATGCCAACCTCAGCAACACTCAGACAACAATGTTCATTCAAGGGGAATAAATTTAGAAACTGTCAGTCACGGCGGGGAGGTTGCGACACTCCTGCGAGCCGGGGTTACCCATGTCAGGGGGTAGGCCTATGCCGTAAGCACTGAAAGGAAAAAGAATGTTTATGTAAATAGTTCAGTTCGCTGGGTTCGCCATTCGTCTTTTATGGGCGTCGTTGTGTTTCCATGTGGTGAAGACTGCATTCAGGTTGTTGTAAACTGCAGATGGAAGGAAAATAGGCCTAAGGGACGATAAGCGCCTTCGGCGTTCTATCATTGGTTTTCGTAAATTCATTATATATATCTTCACGGATATCCACAAAACAAAAAGGTAAAAATAAATAAATAGGCTAATTGTTCTAATGTCCACCTGACTTGTCATTCCAGCTTAGGCTAGGTCAATTCACATCGGTTTTCTCTCTGGTTTCTGTGATATGGAAACTAACAGCTGCACGCCATATATTCCACAGCGCTAGCATAATTTTATCAATGTCGGTGCAAGGTCCGAGCCTCGTAAACAGGTCACAGTGCAAGTGTTTTTTGCACCAGGTTGCACTGATA
>NC_051400.1:18139855-18142262 GCF_015228065.2 Penaeus monodon
CCTAAATCGATTTCATGTCACCATCATTTTGCTCGTGTTAAGAAAAACGCGTTCCCAAGTGAATACTGTCAGATCTTGCGAATCAAAGTCCCTGACAAATGCCGACATATTCCTTGCTTCCAGTGCTGGGGAAGTAAACAAGTCTATGGGGTATATTTGTGAGAAAACCGTAACATCAACGCCTGCCATTCTCGCGTTGCCAGAGTCACTTGTGTTTACACCCCATATTCGCCATCACGTAGTTAATATCAGTATTATAGTCTTAGTATCACAGTCTAGTTGCATTTGACATAATACCCTATTAATCTATTACATTACAGCTATCGCTGTATCCATTTTACTAATAGCTGATGGGGCATCATCATCATTTGTTCGTTCATACTGAATCAAATTCGTGACAGCCATCAATACTTCACACTAATGTTACAACAGCGAATCCCGAAGTGGCTGTATGTGCCAAGGACCTCCTCTATCTCCCTCTCAGACAGCCATATCATCGTGCAACACAACAAACTTAGTCATATTCGGCTTAATTCACCAAATTAGTTTTGACTGGGGCTGCCGTCGGCACTGTCACGTTCCTGCACGACGGACTTCGCTGATAAACTGTTGTTCGCCATCTGCAGGATTTCAACCATATTGGTATTAACGTTAACGCTGCTTGAAAGACTGAAACGGCGAATCCTGTGTTTTTCGCGTGATAACGCAACACTACAGGGTACCATATCGATACGGCTCTTATCACATGGTGTGATACAATACCCTCTTTCCATGTACAAATGGAGTGGTAGTGTACATTATCACTTCATTTCTATAATTTGTCAAAATTTCGGTGTCATGTGATATCATGAAGACCATTCTAGTACTCCAGTTATGTCGCCTTGCCACTCGTATCCTTATCACACCCTGTCTAAAATGCTGTCACAATATAACATTACTTCACGCTCAGTGTGATTCTGCCATCCAGTGATGAACACGTTCTGCCAGCAGAGTGTCCTTGTCACGTAGATGGGGGCCTTGTCACGTCAGCATTGCCCTTGTTACATTGCCAGGTAGTGTCATCACCTCAGTCATTGTCACAATTCAAATCTTCTTATCATTTTACTATTCTTGTTGCTACAGACCACAATATCTGCGTTACAGCACCAAAATATTTTGTACATAAACAAGGACGATTTGCTTGCTACCAACACCAGTCACTAACAATGCGACATGCCAAAGCTACTTGTTGAATATATTACACTGTCACTATCAGCAAATAATCACAAACAGTAGCAGACTTCTCCGCAATGTTTACAATATCTACCACATAAAAAACTGTACTGTTGCTATTTACAACCATCATTTGCAGCTACTGGCAATGTGCCAGCAATTGTTGGCAAATTGCCAGTGTCGTGTTAATATTAATACCGATCGTGTTTTGACACCCACCGCCGATGACAAGTGAAAGTAAACGAGAATTATGAGAAGTGCCACCGTCAGTACATGACCAGTGGAGGAGAGTGAAATTAGCAGCGCTGAGGCCATGTGCTCACCTTGTTGACTTGGGGACCTCGGGGAACGTTGTCTGGCTGAGCGTATTCAGTTCCACCACCGTCCTCACAGCCTGCGGCTCGGCGGAAATGCCCTGGGCTCGTGTCTTGCGAGCCCGAATCTTACTGCCCCCCGCTGCTGCCACTGTTGCAAAGGGCATGACACTCTGGAATTTATCCAGTTGCGACCTGAGCTCCACAATTTCGTCATCGCGAACCTTAAGAACAGCCTCCAACTGGCGGATACGATCATTTTTCTTACTGACTTCTTCCTGCAACTCCACCAGTGAACCCATGATGAATGTGCAGTGCTTGACAGTCCCTCAGAACTGAAGCATACCACGCCACACACTTCACTCACCGGAGTCAATCTCTTACTAAAAGCACACGAGGGTTAACATTTATTCCAACACTCTTCACGCTCGCCGCGTTCGGGTGCGCTACGCCACTGCCAAGTCATATTTTTTGTCGTTGTATCCCTCGATACATTAAAGAAACCACACCGTATTAGCCTATTCACACCCCAGCATCCATTCATAGCAATTTTGTCGCATGACAATCCCTCAGAGAAGAGCAGTGGGTAAAGTTTTGGTATTTTTCGGAGACCGGGGAGGGGGGTTGCACGGCCGAGACAGCTGAGAGGGAGTTCGTCTGCTGCGGTTGCCTCCTAGAGCGGCGGGCGAGCAACAGGTGGTGGGCGGGGCTTACCATTCACGCGCACGCCTCTATTTTTAAACCACTTGAGATTATTATCCGAAGTGCAGTATTAGGTGATATAAACACTTTATCACCAGTAACTGCTGAACGAAGAGTAGCTATCACATTTCAGTCTCTGATTCGTTTCACCAGTAAGCTTTTGTGGGAGGAAGAAATTA
>NC_051400.1:18143092-18143288 GCF_015228065.2 Penaeus monodon
TCCGTCCCTTCCCTCCTCCCTCATTCCCCACTATCACCCATACACAAGGGCGATAGCGGGCGTGAAGGAGCAAGGAGAGTAAACATGGGCCTGAAAAAATAAATAGATAAATAGAAAAGAGTCATAAGCTTGTAGTATAGGCAAAAGTGTCATGGTGTTAGACTGAAATAGATTGATGCGGACCTCAGGTCAACCC
>NC_051400.1:18145355-18145434 GCF_015228065.2 Penaeus monodon
CGTGAATTAATGTATGACGGGAGTTTAAGCTAGAATTACGGAAGTTGCTTGCGTGTTCTGGGTAAAATCTCAGACGATC
>NC_051400.1:18156760-18157357 GCF_015228065.2 Penaeus monodon
GTAAGTAGATGCAACTAGGACACAGTGGCCCAACCTTGACCTTCCGGTCATGCCCGGATGTGACCTAATTACGTCACATGTTGTAAAATGACCTTATGACCTGGGTCATGTACATTCCATGTAGATAATGTGGTTAGGCATCCGCGCCATGTACCGACTGCTAATTGCTTTTAATGATCCTCAAATAAGTGTAAGATGTGTAACCCATGACATGCCTTGTCAGTAGTATCAATAAATGGCAGTTGCTTCTGCATCCCTTGGATGTGCCTGTTTAGCGGTAAATGAGGAACCTGCCTAGCGGTAAATGAGTCGGTGTCCTTAAGGGCTAAATACCTACTTTCTACTTGGGTAATTGACCTCTCACTTCCTGCTAAGTAATTACAGGGCCCTATAAGTCACTTTCGCTAAATACCTGCTTTCTGCTCGGCTAATTGACCTCTCAGTTTGCAGTAAGTGATTACAGGGTGTGAAAACCCAAGTTTACTGACTTAGCCAGCTTACCACAATAGGTACAGGTAATCATACTACAGGTAATCACAGGGTATTTTGTGTTGGCATGTGAATTCCAGAATTTCTTTCTCAACCATATTTGCACAG
>NC_051400.1:18157491-18157939 GCF_015228065.2 Penaeus monodon
CATGGTTAGGAAACAGTTAAATGATTATTGGAAGTCTTTCCCTCTATCTTTGCACAGATGTAATAAGTGATAATTGTCCATAATGCATCTGAATAATGAATTTACTTGTGCACATGAATATAATGAAATTAACTATTGTGCGCATTCACTTGTAAGCAATATTAGATATCTCAATCAAAGGATCATAAAACTGGAACATATATTTTAGTATTTTACTCTGGGGAAATCCAGAATTCAACATCGATCAACTACGTCAACTGGTCAGGTGGGGGCATATTCTGTGATAATACTTTTCCTTGTTTTCTACGACACAGTTTCCTTGGTCTAATCCTTTTAACTGGTGAAAGAGGACAACCACTGTCTCTTGACGCATTCCCTCTCTCTTTACCTCCCGAGCTCGCGGTACTTCGCACAGATGTCAAAGTAATCTCATGCTGCGACTCATTGG
>NC_051400.1:18158088-18159137 GCF_015228065.2 Penaeus monodon
TGGACGAGTATTTTCTTCTCCCTCGCTTAAACAAGGACCCTGCAAATGAATATTGATCATGTTCCCTTGGGTCACCAGCTGTTGACAACCTTCTTTTCTTAGAAGAAGGTCCGTTCTTATCGCGCTCACTCAAAAACAGGCATATTTCACATATAAAAAGCAATCAGATTCCAAAAGACTAATCGCAACAGCAAATTATAGTCAAGGACTTCCATACAAACCTTCAACTAAAGATAATAACATAGTTACAAAATGATCCATAAATGCCTGCAACCACGGAGAATAGATGCGAGGCAGAACTCCATAAGAGTGCAAGATTTTCCATTAACAATTAAAATGTAATGTCCCATTACTGACGGTCTGTGGTGAGATGTAAGAATGTTGACCACAAAGAACTCTTTATAAACTCCCCTTTTCTTTCTTGCAGGTAATTGATCTGCGAAAAAAATGCTAAACATATCCTCTCCTGCGAAATTGCGAACAAATATTATTTATCTCATAAGAGTTCATTAAGCTCTGATATCTGTAACCACTCTGCGATCGTTATCGATATAAATTACACCTTGTGTCTCCTACTAGGAACAAAACAATATTCGACTCCTGCGGTTGTGATAGCTCAACTCCAACCCTGAGACTTTCAGAATTTTCAATGGCTGTTGCATCCTGAAGTTTTTCGGGTTACAAATACATAACAACAATCATTTTACCATTTACAAAACCATCCCTATCGAGTGAATGACCCTTTTCTAAGCCTAATGCATTCAGCGAATGATAGCACAAGTCTGAGCACTGCGTCGGGAAATTCGTGCTCATATTGTACACAGAGGGGTTATTAACGGTGACAAAGAGTTTGGTCAGATGATTATGTCCGAAATGCAGAGGATTCATTGTATAGTCCCCTGCGGAAGCCCTCATGTCAACCATAAACAGGAAAACATTTTCAGGAATTGTTGAACCCCACGGCATGTCAATAGCAAGTTGTGTCTGACGACTTGCCAAGACATAAGTCTTTTAGAGCGTCTTATTAAACACATAGCTGAGAGGACTGT
>NC_051400.1:18159273-18159569 GCF_015228065.2 Penaeus monodon
GCAAACTCAAGCCGTATTCTCATGGATACATTATCCAAAAGATACATATCCATTGTTGATACACCCATCAATAATGGGGACATAAAATGAAATCCGTGAGCTTTTACCTCGTTCATTAAATTTTTCTTGCATGCGCTGGCACCTGTAAAGTGACTGTCTGCAAAGTTTCGCGGTATGTCAGAAGGCTCATAATATTGCATATTTCTGCCTAGAGTTTCTTTCAGTGACGGTGACATGCTCGTTACTAACCGCAAGTACGATGAGAAATTATTTAGTAGATTTTGTTCTACTTGCTG
>NC_051400.1:18159640-18160161 GCF_015228065.2 Penaeus monodon
CATTACCTAACGACGCCTGTCCTCCTTTCACAGACTTCCTTTGACCTCCAACACTCTTGATAGGTCCACATAACAATTTTGTCCCGCGGACCACCTAAATTCGGCGTAATTACCAGTACTTGACCCGTTTATCCCGGCATTAAACGGCAACACATCGACTTCAGAGGGTTCTTCTATCACAGATTCGACCATAATGCACCTTGTTTGCCCGCGGGAACGTGTCGCTCACGCTGGAAACGTAAGATGATATCGGTGTCTTATACTGATTCATTATCTTTCCTAATAATACCGTGTCCTATCGTACCAAGAAACGAAAACAATCCTGCTCCTCGTCGATAATGATCATAGGTATTATATATGCCAATATTTCTTAAAGTTCCCCACGAACAGGTTTAAGCATGCTTCTGGTCGTTCAAAAATCGCCCTAAACTTCTCCGCGGTCCGGGGGACGAAAGACGTTCTTACATACATGATGAGTACTATGCGCCTTGTCTTCTCTATAACCTATAATCAAACAGGAC
>NC_051400.1:18160514-18161034 GCF_015228065.2 Penaeus monodon
CGCCGTCTGTTCTCGCGATCTCATGCTTGAATTGTCATTATATAAATACCATTGTTTCATGAGCAGACATCGCGTATGAAACATAAAAGCGATAGATCTTACTTTCGTCAAATCCCAACATGCGAGGCATGCGACGCGAAAAACGAATTCCCATATCGGGCAGACAACTGTTGCCATTACTTTCTCCCTCCAATTGGGATGTCGTTTCTATTTGGCAGCGACAGGTATGCCGGTCATAGGTAAGTAACCTTCCATTTGGCATGTATTTTTCAATTGCGTCCTTACCGAGTATCTCCTCTGTCTGGCTTATGATATCATCATTTATCAAATCTAACATTGCTTGCTCGCCTTTCATCTGTCCTAATGTGTTAAATTTCGGAAAATATTTAAATATGTCGCGTTTGAGAGCATGGGGTTCTTTATTACATACATAATCAAGTTGAATAGCAAAATCGTCATCATTTGCCATGATTCTGTAATAGTTTTTGGGGTGCAAAAAATTAATCAGCGCGACCTCATA
>NC_051400.1:18162299-18162512 GCF_015228065.2 Penaeus monodon
AACACATCTTGCATTTTTATAAGAAAGGTGTGGACGTTAATAAAAGTGGGAATACACTCAACTTAGTTTTATTAATAACAAAATGCAACAAGACTTGACATAACAAACAACAGATAAAGGGAAAAACAATTATTGTTAGTTGGCATCTTCCGACTTCTGTTGCTTCGTTGCCCTCTCAACTGCGGTGTCCACTGTCTCGTGCGAGCGATTCCC
>NC_051400.1:18162707-18162985 GCF_015228065.2 Penaeus monodon
GCCTTCTTCTTCAGTAGGGAATAAAATTTCATTAATGTTCATACCTACAATCGTATACCCAATTGCTCATTTTGGAGCCGGGAAAGCGCTAGAACATAATGAAGTTGCCATGAAACAATTAAGATCTAGTACTAACAGACATTACGTGGCTGGATTGTCAAGTGATAAGTTAGATAATTGCCTGAGAAAGCTTGGACTCTGAGTGTCTCAACTATTTGTTTACACAGGTCGGAGGTATGAATATTAATGAAATTTTATTCCCTATTGAAGAAGAAGGC
>NC_051400.1:18163049-18163250 GCF_015228065.2 Penaeus monodon
TTTTTTTCGGTAAGAACGCAGTGCTCTTCCTGCCTCTCTTTATACCGCAGGCGCAGCCCTCACCCTCCTTCACCTGTTCGCTCATGTTATTACCTACGCAGTCTGGTCACAAGCCGAAACCTCATTTCAAAACTAATAGTTTGTCGGTTGTATAGGATATTTAGCGATGGTGCGAATTGCTTCTTCCTGTGAAGCATGAGG
>NC_051400.1:18163420-18164084 GCF_015228065.2 Penaeus monodon
AATTCGTCGTTTTCGCGCATGCTTGTACTCCTGCTAACCAAACTAATATATGCTGAAAAAACGCATGTTTTATCCAGGAGCATTAGTAAGGGTTCCAACGCATCTTTTTCTGCATAGGTTTAAAGATAACCGCAGGTGCCAGTTTCATGTTCCCGCCTGCTTTATGGGCTCCTCCCGTGAAAAACGCTTGGCAGTGGGATTACGCACAAAATCGAGAGGTATCGGAGAAAAAAGTTGAAATGATCTTAATAATTCCTTTTTTTTGGGGAGAAAAAAAGGGACCGAAGAAGATGCCAATATTAAAAAACATGATTATTTCAACCCCGAAAAGGGGGCTTGTATCTGTCGACTCACCCCCAACAGATCGGGGGCCCCAACAATCTGAGACTGTCGTCGTAAAAACTTCGGGGAGATTTAGCATAATCCATTGAAATTTTTGGGGAAAAAATCCCGGTAAAAATGCTCTAGCGAAGATTTGAAATTTGTTTGAGCGCATTAGCGGGCATTTTTATGTAACCGCGAGGAAAGGGGGTATTCGTTGTGTATGGAAAAATTTTTGCTATTGCAATTTCTCTTTCTTCCCCTCAAAACTCTCGATATCGGTAGAGATTTTAAAAAAAACGGGCTTTCCCGCGCGCGGGTTTCCGGCGAACATCCACTGCAT
>NC_051400.1:18164146-18164281 GCF_015228065.2 Penaeus monodon
AAGCTCGCGCGGTTTTCCCTTTTCGCTTGCTTTCGCGTGCCCCCTCTTGCTGCCGTCTTCGTGGGTGCTGACTTCTTTTCTTCATATTAGGCAAAGCTTCTGATAAGATTTTGCTGTCTCATATCATTATTTGTA
>NC_051400.1:18164859-18164938 GCF_015228065.2 Penaeus monodon
TTTATCTGCCGTTTTTATTTTTTTTTTTGTTATGAGTTTTCCTCTTAAGCCTTCGCGTGTGCCAACTTGCGGGTTTTTC
>NC_051400.1:18165187-18165560 GCF_015228065.2 Penaeus monodon
TTAGTAATGTGTTAAAATTTCGTATTAGATTGCCGTCGACTGCGACTTTGGGGACCAAAAAAAATTTTAATTTTTTCCGTTAAATTAAAGGGAAAACACGATAAGGGGCGGCACATAGAAATATCCCGCCCCCCAAAAAATTTGTTCCGGGAATTTAAAATTATTTAATTGAAAGAAGGATTATTTTAGGCGGCACCACCCAATTTTTGGCTGGTAAATTGCTGCAAACGATGGGAAAACGACAGCGGAATTGTGGCAAGGGGGGGTATTATTTGGCCCTTTATTCCGGAATGTTTAAAATGAATTAAAAAATGTGGTTTAAGGGTTTTGGGTAACTTTTGGTGTTGAAGTTTAGGAGAGGGTTCAGTCGATG
>NC_051400.1:18166018-18166117 GCF_015228065.2 Penaeus monodon
CTTTCTGCAGAAATGTGTGGCCAAAAAAATCAAAGAAAAAAACTCCAAAACGTCTTGTCTACAAAATTTGCACCGTAATTTTTTGACTTTAAAGTTTGC
>NC_051400.1:18166467-18166577 GCF_015228065.2 Penaeus monodon
AGGCCCTTTTTTCGGAGCTGCACGGTAATACCAGCTTAGTAAGAGTTAAACTCTTCTTTTACAAATTGTACTGTTTTGGACGATGAATATAGCATTTGTAGGTCAACTTT
>NC_051400.1:18166952-18167113 GCF_015228065.2 Penaeus monodon
TTTGACTGCGTTGTAAACAAACTGCAAAAAACTCGGGACCGTGTTGACCGGGAACTTGATGTTTGAGAGTGGCCCCACACAAAAGGGGGGGATGAAAGAGATTTGGGAACTTTATTTATGGAAAATCTCTGTGTTCCAATCGGTTACAGTAAAAAAAAAAG
>NC_051400.1:18167199-18167435 GCF_015228065.2 Penaeus monodon
CGACGGTAACTCATTCTGCACTATCAGTAGTCGATGTATTTTTAGCACTTGTGACACAAATATTTTGAAATTATCATGGGTTTCCTCAAATTAATGAATTCGCGTTTTTTTTATTTTTATTAAAGGCAAGGCGCTTGGTTGTGGTAAACCCAACACCGCAGGGGAGTGTCCTCGCGTGCCCCGAAGGAGAGGTACTGCAATGCCCCGTTTTTTGCCCCTTTGCTTCGGGGAGAGGA
>NC_051400.1:18176810-18176876 GCF_015228065.2 Penaeus monodon
AAATGTAAAGATCATATCTTTTTAAAGCCATGGGGGTCAAGTTAGGCTTGGCGTATATATTACCAC
>NC_051400.1:18188168-18188390 GCF_015228065.2 Penaeus monodon
GACTTCTAACTTCGCTACTTCTCAGCTGTGACCAGAGAATCGTGGTGCTTACATCAATATTTGATAAGTATAATGAAATCGTGCTTCAACAACGCGAACTAGTGATATGTATAAATAAGTATGATTAAGAATAATGGACTCGGTCTTTTTGGTGTGTTTTGATTGGTGTAAAAAAAAGGTAAATGTAAGACTATTTAAGTGTTGGTAATGGATTGATTTGTT
>NC_051400.1:18188431-18188678 GCF_015228065.2 Penaeus monodon
CGTAAACTAAGTGAACCTAATCACTAAAATCTAAGAGTTACCTAGACTAAGTGAATCAACAAAGTTTAAAGCTAAGAACTACCAAATCTATAATTTAAGTAAGCTAAATAAATACATTGAATTCGGAGATATGAAATGTTATAATGCATGGGAGTAAAGACTTAATGCATCTGATTTTATTATGGTTTTCTAGTTACAACATTCCCTAGACTAAGACAAATCTTGTCAACAACTACAACCGTAATAA
>NC_051400.1:18198071-18198137 GCF_015228065.2 Penaeus monodon
TTTAATAAAATTATTTTTTTATAAAAATCAATATATATGTGTGTGTATCTATGTGCTGTGGTGTGT
>NC_051400.1:18198324-18198650 GCF_015228065.2 Penaeus monodon
CTGTGACCCAGCGAGTCCCCCCCTATATACTAACCCCCCACCCCTATCAACCCGATACCCCTCACCCCCTATATACCCTCATATACTGCCTACCTCAAGATAGATAGAAGATACACAAGAGAGATATATAGTATATAGAGGCGATATAGATAGAATAGTTGTATAGGCATAGTATATATCGCATAGAGATATGAGAGAGATATAGGAGTATATATAGATGATATATCGATAGAGAGATAAATATGTTTTCGATAGAAGATATATATATCTAAGAGAGAGATATTAGATGTAGATATAGATTGTATATAGGAGAGGGATATTATATA
>NC_051400.1:18202948-18203280 GCF_015228065.2 Penaeus monodon
TACGAGTATGATAGTAGTTTACGAATTTAGTTTATCTATGGAATGAGTAACTACTAAATCCATATTAAATCAGTGATATTAGTGTTTAACTTACATTTGTAATTTATGATTTCCGTGATTCTGTGTTTGATTTAGCTGATTTGGAAGAATTTATGAGTTTTAGGTATTATTATTTAAACATATAATATCACATAGAATCTTACAGAGCATCTATAATTTATGAATAACTTCTTATATATATATAATAACATTAAGTATTTTATTATTGTATAATTTAAAATCATACAACATATAATATAAAGCATGTATACTTAGCATCCATCACACCAACT
>NC_051400.1:18203331-18203431 GCF_015228065.2 Penaeus monodon
CTCTGTGAACACTATTTTTTATATTACAAATATGTTTTACGTTACAGAGAGAATAACGAAGGTAGAAGTGGAAGCTAAGATTCGATGTAAATATTTACAC
>NC_051400.1:18224041-18224200 GCF_015228065.2 Penaeus monodon
ATTGTCACGTGCAGGCGGGGATATTCTCTCTATGCTGCTTCTGCTCGCTGTATACGTGTTAACTGCCCTAATTCAACAGGAAGAAATTAAAGAATTTTGTCTGGTTCCAAAGTCCGCAGTCGATCGGCATCTAATATCGAAATTTGAACACATTACTAA
>NC_051400.1:18225149-18226038 GCF_015228065.2 Penaeus monodon
TTACACTAATAATGATAGTGATGACAGCAAAGTCTTATCAGAAGCTTTGCCTAATGTGAAGAAAAAGAAGTCAGCACCCAAGAAGACGGCAGTGAGAGGGGGACACGCGAAAGCAAGCGAAAGGAAGACCTGCAGCGATGCTTGCGGCGGCGCCGGCGCAGGGTGCAGTGAGCGAGGAGACGGCGGCGCGGGACGCTGCGAGCGGGACGGCGGATGCAGTGGCATGTTCGCCGGAAACCCGCGCGCGGGAAAGCCTGTAAATATCTCTCACCGCATATCGAGAGTTGTGAGGAAGAAGAAAGATGAACATTGCAATAGCAAATGTTGCCATGACACAACGATCATACCTCTTCCATCTGCGGCTCTACATAAACTGCCCGCTAATAGCGCTCAAACTAAATTATCAAATCCTTCGCTAGAGCATTTGACCGGTATTTTTTTCAAAGCTTCTCAACTGGATTATGCTAAATCTCCCCTGAAGTTTTATCGACGACAGTCTCAGATCTGTTGGGGCCTCAGATCTGTTGGGATGAGCTCGGACAGATACAAGCCCCATTTTCGGGGTTGAATACACTCGATGTTATTAAGTATATGGCATCTTCTTCGTCGTCCTTGTTTTCTCCCAAAGAAAAGGAATTATTAAGATCATTACACAACTTTGCTCCGATACCTCTCGAGTATGTGCGTAATCCGACTGCCAAGCGATTTCTCACGGGAGGAGCCCATAAAGCAGGCGGGAACATGAAACTGGCACCTGCGGTTATCTTTAAACCTATGCAGAAAAAGATGCGTTGGAACCCTTACTAATGCTCCTGGATAAAACATGCGTTTTTTCAGCATATATTAGTTTGGTTAGCAGGAGTACAAGCATGCGCGAAAACGACGAATT
>NC_051400.1:18226208-18226409 GCF_015228065.2 Penaeus monodon
CCTCATGCTTCACAGGAAGAAGCAATTCGCACCATCGCTAAATATCCTATACAACCGACAAACTATTAGTTTTGAAATGAGGTTTCGGCTTGTGACCAGACTGCGTAGGTAATAACATGAGCGAACAGGTGAAGGAGGGTGAGGGCTGCGCCTGCGGTATAAAGAGAGGCAGGAAGAGCACTGCGTTCTTACCGAAAAAAA
>NC_051400.1:18226473-18226749 GCF_015228065.2 Penaeus monodon
GCCTTCTTCTTCAATAGGGAATAAAATTTCATTAATATTCATACCTCCAGGCTGTGTAAACAAATAGTTGAGACACTCGCCAAGCTTTCTCAGGCGATTATCTAACTTATCACATGACAATCCAGCCACGTAATGTCTGTTAGTACTAGATCTTAATTGTTTCATGGCAACTTCATTATGTTCTAGCGCTTTTTCCCGGCTCCAAAATGAGCAATTGGGTATACGATTGTAGGTATGAACATTAATGAAATTTTATTCCCTACTGAAGAAGAAGGC
>NC_051400.1:18226944-18227157 GCF_015228065.2 Penaeus monodon
GGGAATCGCTCGCACGAGACAGTGGACACCGCAGTTGAGAGGGCAACGAAGCAACAGAAGTCGGAAGATGCCAACTAACAATAATTGTTTTTCCCTTTATCTGTTGTTTGTTATGTCAAGTCTTGTTGCATTTTGTTATTAATAAAACTAAGTTGAGTGTATTCCCACTTTTATTAACGTCCACACCTTTCTTATAAAAATGCAAGATGTGTT
>NC_051400.1:18228414-18228931 GCF_015228065.2 Penaeus monodon
TATGAGGTCGCGCTGATTAATTTTTTGCACCCCAAAAACTATTACAGAATCATGGCAAATGATGACGATTTTGCTATTCAACTTGATTATGTATGTAATAAAGAACCCCATGCTCTCAAACGCGACATATTTAAATATTTTCCGAAATTTAACACATTAGGACAGATGAAAGGCGAGCAAGCAATGTTAGATTTGATAAATGATGATATCATAAGCCAGACAGAGGAGATACTCGGTAAGGACGCAATTGAAAAATACATGCCAAATGGAAGGTTACTTACCTATGACCGGCATACCTGTCGCTGCCAAATAGAAACGACATCCCAATTGGAGGGAGAAAGTAATGGCAACAGTTGTCTGCCCGATATGGGAATTCGTTTTTCGCGTCGCATGCCTCGCATGTTGGGATTTGACGAAAGTAAGATCTATCGCTTTTATGTTTCATACGCGATATCTGGTCATGAAAAATGATATTTATGTAATGACAATCAAGCATGAGATCGCGAGAACAGACGGC
>NC_051400.1:18229285-18229807 GCF_015228065.2 Penaeus monodon
GTCCTGTTTGATTATAGGTTATAGAGAAGACAAGGCGCATAGTACTCATCATGTATGTAAGAACGTCTTTCGTCCCCCGGACCGCGGAGAAGTTTAGGGCGATTTTTGAACGACCAGAAGCATGCTTAAACCTGTTCGTGGGGAACTTTAAGAAATATTGGCATATATAATACCTATGATCATTCGACGAGGAGCAGATTGTTTTCGTTTCTTGGTACGATAGGACACGGTATTATTAGGAAAGATAATGAATCAGTATAAGACACCGATATCATCTTACGTTTCCAGCGTGGGGCGACACGTTCCCGCGGGCAAACAAGGTGCATTATGGTCGAATCTGTGATAGAAGAACCCTCTGAAGTCGATTTTGTTCCCGTTTAATCCCGGGGATAAACGGGTCAAGTACTGGTAATTACGCCGAATTTAGGTGGTCCGCGGGACAAAATTGTTATGTGGACCTATCAAGAGTGTTGGGGGTCAAAGGAAGTCTGTGGAAAGGAGGACAGGCGTCGTTAGGTAATG
>NC_051400.1:18229878-18230173 GCF_015228065.2 Penaeus monodon
CAGCAAGTAGAACAAAATCTACTAAATAATTTCTCATCGTACTTGCGGTTAGTAACGAGCATGTCACCGTCACTGAAAGAAACTCTAGGCAGAAATATGCAATATTATGAGCCTTCTGACATACCGCGAAACTTTGCAGACAGTCACTTTACAGGTGCCAGCGCATGCAAGAAAATTTAATGAACGAGGTAAAAGCTCACGGATTTCATTTTATGTCCCCATTATTGATGGATGTATCAACAATGGATATGTATCTTTTAGATAATGTATCCATGAGAATACGGCTTGAGTTTGC
>NC_051400.1:18230310-18231279 GCF_015228065.2 Penaeus monodon
ACAGTCCTCTCAGCTATGTGTTTAATAAGACGCTCTAAAAGACTTAGTCTTGGCAAGTCGTCAGACACAACTTGCTATGGACATGCCGTGGGGTTCAACAATTCCTGAAATGTTTTCCTGTTTATGGTTGACATGAGGGCTTCCGCAGGGGACTATACAATGAATCCTCTGCATTTCGGACATAATCATCTGACCAAACTCTTTGTCACCGTTAATAACCCTCTGTGTACAATATGAGCACGAATTTCCCGACGCAGTGCTCAGACTTGTACTATCATTCACTGAATGCATTAGGCTTAGAAAAGGGTCATTCACCCGATAGGATGGTTTTGTAAATGGTAAAATGATTGTTGTTATGTATTTGTAACCCGAAAAACTTCAGGATGCAACAGCCATTGAAAATTCTGTAAGTCTCAGGATTGGAGTTGAACTATCACAACCGCACGATTCGAATATTGTTTTATTCCTAGTAGGAGACACAAGGTGTAATTTATATCAATTAACGATCGTAGAGTGGCTACAGATATCAGAGCATAATGAACTGTTATGAGGTAAATGATATTTGTTCGCAATTTCGCAGGAGAGGATATGTTTAGCATTTTTTTCGCAGATCAATTACCTGCAAGAAAGAAAAGGGGAGTTTATAAAGAGTTCTTCGTGGTCAAAATTCTTACATCTCACCACAGACCGTCAATAATGGGACATTACATTTTAATTGTTAATGGAAAATCTTGCACTCTTATGGGGTTCTGCCTCGCATCTATTCTCCGTGGTTGCAGGCATTTATGGATCATTTTGTAACTATGTTATTATCTTTAGTTGAAGGTTTGTATGGAAGTCCTTGACTATAATTTGCTGTTGCGATAGTCTTTTGGAATCTGATTGCTTTTTATATGTGAAATATGCCTGTTTTTGATTGCGCACGATGAGAACGGACCTTCTTTTATGAAAAGAAAGTTGTCAACAACC
>NC_051400.1:18231507-18231940 GCF_015228065.2 Penaeus monodon
CCAATGAGTCGCAGCATGAGATTACTTTGACATCTGTGCGAAGTAACGCGAACTCGGGAGGTAAAGAGAGAGGTTCTCCTCTTTCACCAGTTAAGATTAGACCAAGGAAACTGTGCCTTAGAAAACAAGGAAAAGTATTATCAC
Organism: Penaeus monodon; assembly: GCF_015228065.2. Classification (NCBI taxonomy): domain Eukaryota; kingdom Metazoa; phylum Arthropoda; class Malacostraca; order Decapoda; family Penaeidae; genus Penaeus; species Penaeus monodon. The sequence continues at coordinate 18,231,652 of NC_051400.1, forward strand.
AGAATATGCCCCCACCTGACCAGTTGACGTAGTTGATCGATGTTGAATTCTGGATTTCCCCAGAGTAAAATACTAAAATATATGTTCCAGTTTTATGATCCTTTGATTGAGATATCTAATATTGCTTACAAGTGAATGCGCACAATAGTTGATTTTAATATATTCATGTGCACAAGTAAACAAGTGAATTCATTATTCAGATGCATTATGGACAATTATCACTTATTACATCTGTGCAAAGATAGAGGGAAAGACTTCCAATAATCATTTAAAATGTTTCCTAACCATG
>NC_051400.1:18231979-18232655 GCF_015228065.2 Penaeus monodon
GTTAATTTCAATATATTCATTTGACTGGTGCACAATTAAATTCATAATTCAAATGCGTTTATGAACAATTATTACATTCATAAGTCACTTATACATCTGTGCAAATATGGTTGAAAGAAATTCTGGAATTCACATGCCAACACAAAATACCCTGTGATTACCTGTAGTATGATTACCTGTACCTATTGTGGTAAGCTGGCTAAGTCAGTAAACTTGGTTTTCACACCCTGCAATCACTTACTACAAACTGAGAGGTCAATTAGCCGAGCAGAAAGCAGGTATTTAGCGAAAGTGACTTATAGGGCCCTGTAATTACTTAGCACGAAGTAAGAGGTCAATTACCCGAGTAGAAAGTAGGTATTCAACCCTTAAGGACACCGACTCATTTACCGCTAGGCAGGTTCCTCATTTACCGCTAAACAGGCACATCCAAGGGATGCAGAAGCAACTGCCATTTATTGATACTACTGACAAGGCTGTCATGGGTTACACATCTTACACTTATTTGAGGATCATTAAAAGCAATTAGCAGTCGGTACATGGCGCGGATGCCTAACCCCCATTATCTACATGGAATGTACATGACCCAGGTCATAAGGTCATTTTACAACATGTACGTAATTAGGTCACATCCGGACATGACCGGAAGGTCAAGGTTGGTCCACTGTGTCCTAGT
>NC_051400.1:18250269-18250396 GCF_015228065.2 Penaeus monodon
GGGCGTTGTGAATGAAATGTTGAACTGAAGCCAATATTTTTTTATAGATATTACTAATTGTTGGTCACATTAGTGACCCTTTTTGTACGCGAGTACAAACCGTTATTTTTGTATTTAGGAGCAAATT
>NC_051400.1:18250442-18250741 GCF_015228065.2 Penaeus monodon
AGAGGAGACTCAAACACGGAAAAAATAGTTGGGAGACAACATTGATTTACGCCCATTACGTATTATGGTAGATTTTAAAATGATACAAAAGTCACTTACGAGGACAGCAAACACTAACAATTACCTCATATTCGTACAGAAATATCCCACTCAGCGTTAAAAGAGGCACAAGACACCAAAAAAAAACTTTACAAAATAAAAATTGTTCCTCGAGTGAATGAGGGAAATTAGAAGTCCTCAATGTGAGAAAAATAAAGGATCCTAAAAAGGTGAGGAAAATAAAGGATCCTTATTAGTGA
>NC_051400.1:18250952-18251087 GCF_015228065.2 Penaeus monodon
GCGGTCACTATGCCTTCTAAACCATTGGCTACTATGGACCAGTGACGATGCCTTGGGTAAGCGGCTGAGCGCAGGTACTGTCCGGCAGCCAGACTCGGAGGCTGGTGGTGTGTGGTGGATCTGCGACGTACCATT
>NC_051400.1:18251512-18251697 GCF_015228065.2 Penaeus monodon
GTAGCAACCCATCAAAACCTCAAATTTTCAATGATTATCATCCCGAAAAATTTTCACCTGGGTTTGTCCCTGTTCCGCTGGGGCCGGCGTATTCATGTCACCAAGTACTCTCTGCCCAACTGGTCAGTACCTTGCGTCTTTCATCGCCCTCACCACAAATGCGTCGCTCTAACTGATCAGACGTC
>NC_051400.1:18254729-18255452 GCF_015228065.2 Penaeus monodon
AAAATAAATATATCAATTTATATCCTAAAAACCCCAAAACCCTTCATTAAAAAAATTTATTTATTTTTTAAAAATTTCAAAAAATTAAAATATTTTTAAAAATTTAATTCTTTATAATTTTACGAACTTATTAAAATAATAATTAAGGTTTTAAATTAAAATGAAATAAAATTTCTGAATAATTTCATTTTAAATTAGAATAAAAAGATTTTGTAATTTTAAATTTTAAAGTTATGGCCCACAAGGTTAAGGGAAAATTTAAAAGGGAAAAACTTTTTTTTAAATTATTAAAGGGTTAAATAAAGCCAAGATTTTGGTAAAGAATAAGTTATTCCCCCTAAGGGGGGGGGGGGTGGAAAATTTGGAAAAGGTTGGTCATGGGGGTTTCCCCTTTATGCCGGGGGGGATTGGAAATGTTGGGTGTTTTTTTTAAATTTAATTTTTAAAATTATAAAGATAATTTAAAGATTTTATAAAAATACCAAAATGTTTTTCAATATTCCCTTTTAAAATGTTATATTTATTTAATAAAAAAAAATAAAATTTTTTTAAAACGTTTTTAAAAAGAAAAAGGGGGTTTTTGTAAATTCTTTTTCCTTTTTATTTTTTAAAAAAAAAACCCTTTTGTTTAAATTTTGAAATTCTTTGGAATTTTGTTTAAATTTTTTCAAAAAAATTTTTAATGTTTTTTTCGAAACCCCCCCAAACAAACCCAAAAAAAAA
>NC_051400.1:18256093-18256163 GCF_015228065.2 Penaeus monodon
GCAGTACGAATGAGGCGCTCCGCAGTTCTTATCAGCAAGGTACAGAGTTTATATGCCTCCGCCCCAACAT
>NC_051400.1:18256508-18257738 GCF_015228065.2 Penaeus monodon
GACACCTGGAGAACATTTGAAAACAATTTTTTGTTGAGTTGGATGTTTTTGAGCTATCCAACCGAAAATTGGCAGCTGAATTTCCAAATCTGTAGTTAGTTTTTTTTACCACGTCAAGTTTTTTCTCCCAGCTACCCCAGATAAGGCAAAATACCACAGTTTATATGTAGTAAAACTTGCCAGCTTATTACGATTTGACTTATCTAGAGCCTGTTGTGGCAACTTGTTTGTGCAGTCAACAATTGAGATAGTGGAGAGGAGAGGTGTGGGCAGCTCCAGTACGTCGTTACGGGTCGTATCTGCAAACAGTTCGGACATGTACTTCTGGTGCGTCCATCGTAAATGCCTAAACAAACCCCGATGTCGTTCTGCATTATGTGGGTGTTTCACCATTCCAAGTCAGAGGGCAAAACATCAGAGTAGTTGTCAAAAAGCATATTTCGCGATTTCAAAGTGAAGTTTCGGTGATCGAGAAGCCATGGGCCCCTCACAAAGTGTGCAAGCAGTGTGTCGAGGGAGTTACGGATGTGGACCAATCGAACACGTGAAAGGATGCATTGTATCCGATGGTCTTTGGCGAGAGCAAAAAGATCATTCCACAGACTTATTTTTGCCCTCAGTGAAAAACATCAGGATTTAACACAAGAATAAAAGTAAAATGGAACTATCCTAAATACCGTAAGCTATAAGACCAATGCCACATTCAGCTGACATTCCAGTGCCGAGTTTTCGAACAATACCTCCTTTAGATCTAAGTGATGTTGAAGAACGCAGTGCGACAGCAATGATGCAGATTTTGACATTCACGAGGATCCAGTCAGTAGGGGGATTTGATCAGCACGAGCTAAATGATTTAGCACGTGATTTGGGCCCTATCAAAAAAGCTTCAGATACTAGCATCAAGGACTGAAAGAGAGAAAAAGATTCACTGAACAAGAAGTGGCATGGTATCGTACTTCGAACCGTGGAAAAGTACCTTTATGCAGTACTTTCGAAATGACAGTGGCTTTGTGTGTATGCCATGACATCCCTGGTTTAATGGAAGGAATTAGGGCTTTCAAGTTACCAATCCAAGATGAGTGGCGAATATTAATTGATAGCTCAAAGCGGAGCTTAAAGTTGTGTCCTTAACACATGGCAAATCTGGCGCGGTCCATATTGGGCATTCGGTCTGTCTTCGGAAGAATAGGGAGATTGTAAAATAGTTATTGAGTTTATTGGAATATGACA
>NC_051400.1:18258126-18258775 GCF_015228065.2 Penaeus monodon
GAACAGCACGATACTATGTAGGCCTTGAAAAGAATGCTTGGCTATCATTAAAGACGTCATCAAGAACTTTCTTGGAAATACACGTGCAAGTAAGTTAAACAGAAATTGTTCAGAACATTTTAGAGAGCTATAAAATCGCTGTTGCCAACAGAGTATGTAAATTAAATTTTTTTGCATTGCCATCTTGCTAATTTTCCGGAAAATCGTGGTGCGTTGCGAACGGCAAGGTGAACGATTTCACCAAGATTTGAATGTTATGGAAGAACGTTACCAGGGTAGATGGATTGTCCATATGATGGCTGACTATTGTGGAGCATCAAACGCGATATAGTCCTAAAGTGAAACACTTAGGAAATAGCTATAGCGCAATTTTTACAGATAACATGTACATGATTATAGCCTTTATCCTTTGTTAAAGAAACGGGATAATGTTGATATTAAAGATTCTTCTTCATGCTTATTTATTCCATTTTCTTTGTATGTTAGTATTGCCAACCTTAACAAAAACAAGTTCGGTACGTTATGGACAGTATTTTCATATAATCTATGAAAAAATGAAAATCCTAAATTGACGTGATAGAGAAAAACTGAGATCATTTTAGATTCAGAACACTAAATTACACTTAAAAACAAAACTGTCAGACAAAAA
>NC_051400.1:18260773-18261688 GCF_015228065.2 Penaeus monodon
AGCTTCTTGTAAATCTTGATACAGAGGCCATCTTCCATTCACACAAAGAAACAACTTTTGCCTTATCGGACTTCCTCCAAGTCTAAGAAGCCCAAAGGCAGCACATGAGGGCTCGAATAAGATGCTGTTATCCGGTAGGGGATAGATGCCTTGCAAAGTCACCCGCCACCAAAGGACATCAAATCCTTTGGATCTATCCAAAACTTGGGAATATGGCTTCAACGTCCGTAGACAGTGCGACCCTCCCTCCCTGAAACGTTCATATCAGTTCCCTGCATAAATTTGGCTATTTGAGTAACCTTTGAACGAGTTGCACAGTCAAAGGCAACGCGTGTCTTTTTCTCAGGCTTATTTGGGTTATCCAACAATTGGGTGCTGCGGGAGATGCTTTTTTTCTTTTTCTTTCCAAGATGAGCCTTTTTTCTAGATTTTTTTCTAGCAGATCCCTTTTCACCAGTTCTTTCATCTCTTTGACAAAGCGTCTCATATCAATCTGGCCTTCAGCCCTACTATTCCTCTGAAGAGCCATTGATAAGGCCCAATCCAGGTCCTGACATAACACACGCCGCCCTCTAGACCTTCGGATTTTCTATTTTCTCATATATTTCACTTCCCACATGGGGTAAGGCAGAGAATAACTTTTTCATAAACAAATGTAATAGTGCAGCGTGAATCGGAATTTTCTCATATCCTTCTTTTTTCTTCATGGGTTCTCATCCATTTAACAACTGCGACAAAACCCAGAATGACAGATTTCTCAAAAAATCAAACAATCGGTTATAATGTGATCCTCATTAATGTTGCCGGACAAGGAAAAAAATCCAGTCCCTAGTCACAGGGAAAGTATATACCCGAAAATTGAACTCCAGAAATTGGGCCGCAATGATGAAAAAAAAACAAAATCGGCATTACTTA
>NC_051400.1:18261825-18262009 GCF_015228065.2 Penaeus monodon
GGTACGATGATGGCTGAAATAAGCATCTGAGAGCTGTCTCGGCCGAAGGATTTCAATATAGGGGGGGGGGGGTTATTTTTTTTCTCCACAGATCCCTTTATCAAGTGCCGATGCAGCATAGGCCCACTCATTAAGCACCTTGCATACCAGCCGATAAGTAATCAGGCAGTGATCAACCGTGACA
>NC_051400.1:18262308-18262528 GCF_015228065.2 Penaeus monodon
ATACTCCTGTAGTAGTACATTATTCAAACCAACCATTAGTGAAGCAAATCACATAAACAATGAAATCTAAATCCAAAACCCCGTTAGCTCTATAGCTATTCCCTAACATGTACATACTTTTAATAGTTAACCTAACATCTACTTACTTTTATATAGTTAGCCCCAACATTGTACTTACTTTGTATATAGTAAGCCCTAAACACTGTACTTACTTTTTATA
>NC_051400.1:18262633-18263178 GCF_015228065.2 Penaeus monodon
CATTACTGGTCCTTTTTTCACATCCTATTCATGTCGCTCAGATTTTCTGAGCTTCGACGGCCACCTTCACCGGAAAATCTTCTGTTTGACTTTGTTTCCGTATGTGTTCGATTACGGTAAGAAACCTGGCCGTGGCGTTGTGCTGTTCTCCACGCCCAGCTGTCATGCTTCGTTGGCGGACCAGTGCTTAGTCCTCAAAAATTTGATGACCTATCTTTTCTCCAGTCACCAGTCTTTCCTCGTCACACATGAAAATCCGTTTTATTTTCGTCAACACTTAAGGAAACTTTATTTCTTCACCAGCATAAGGACCCATATTTTCATCATCAACATGTTCTTTTATTTCCTCACCCACATAAGGACCTTTATTTTCCACCACAAAGGCTCTTTATTTTCCTCACTACATGGGAAAAAAAAAAAAATATCCTTATTTTCCTCACCACTTGAGGACCTCTTATTCTCCTCACATAGTGAGGCGTGTTTTATTTCCCTACAGGAGGATTCTGTATTTTCCTCATAATGAGGGACCTTTCATTTTCATACAG
>NC_051400.1:18263250-18263376 GCF_015228065.2 Penaeus monodon
GCACCACTAAGGCTCTTTATTTTCCTCACCACACGAGATCCCTCATTTTCCTCAACCATAAGTGCTCTTATTTTCCTCACCCCATGAGGGATCCTTTATTTTCTCACTACTTTGAGGGCTCTTTAT
>NC_051400.1:18265524-18265636 GCF_015228065.2 Penaeus monodon
CTGACTGGATGAGGGCATTGTTTACTTTTCTCATTACATAAGGTTTGTAAAAGGTTGTGCCTTTACAGACTGTAAAAGTTGATGAGTGCTTCTAAACAATAGATTATGGGAC
>NC_051400.1:18265771-18265884 GCF_015228065.2 Penaeus monodon
ACCAAACCAACCAGCCTCGGTTTCTGGCTGGCGGACAAGTACTCTGACCTCAGCGCTTACCCAAGGCATCGTCACTGTCCAACAGTCAGGACCATGTTTAGAAAGCTAGTGAC
>NC_051400.1:18266132-18266391 GCF_015228065.2 Penaeus monodon
ACCTTTTTAGGATCCTTTATTTTCTCACCACTTGAGGCTTCTAATTTCCTCATCACTGGGAAAAAATTATAGGTGTCTTGATGCCTCTTTCACGCGGTTTGCTATTTTCTGTTACGAAGTATGATTAATTGTTAGGTTTGCTGTCTCGTAAGTTTACTTTTTGTATCACTTTTAAAAAATCTTAATAATACGTAATGGGGCGTACAATCAATGTTGTTTCTTCCCAATATTTTTGGTTCCTTCGTTTGAGCTCCTATGG
>NC_051400.1:18266435-18266607 GCF_015228065.2 Penaeus monodon
GCTCCAAATAAAAAACGTTTGTACTCGCGTACAAAAAGGGCACTATGGACCAACAATTAGTAATTATCCTAATAAACATATTCTCAGTTCAACATTTCATTCCCAACGGCCCGTAGGGTAATTCCGGGGTTTTTGGTTAATCAGTAAATAGCTGTCCATAAATCTTTCTGTT
>NC_051400.1:18268915-18269058 GCF_015228065.2 Penaeus monodon
CCCCCACGGAAATTATTCATACGGGCGTGGGAATGAAATGTTGAAACGAAGACAATATGTTTAGTAGGATAATTACTAATTGTTGGGTCACAATTACGTGACCCCTTTTGTAAGCGAGTACAACGTTTTTGTATTTAGGAGCA
>NC_051400.1:18269110-18269391 GCF_015228065.2 Penaeus monodon
CAAGTCAGGAGCTCAAACAAGGAAAAAAATAGTTGGGAAGAAACAACATTTGAGTTTACGCCATACGTATTAGTTAGATTTTAAAAGATACAAAAAGTAACTACGAGGACAGCAAAAACCACTAACACTTAATCAATTCGTACAGAAATAGCAAACAAGCGTTGAAAAGAGGCATCAGAACCTATATTGTTCCTGAGTGATGAGGAAAATTAGAGGTCTCAACGTGGTGAGAAATAAAGGATCCTAAAAAGGTGAGGAAAAAATAAAGGATCCTTATGTAG
>NC_051400.1:18269609-18269730 GCF_015228065.2 Penaeus monodon
GGTAACATGTTCTAAAACAATGTCAGAATAGTTGGACAGTGACGATGCCTGGGGTAAGCGCTGAGCGCAGCGTAGCTGTCCGGCCAAACCCAGCCGGAGGGCTAGGTGGTTCTTTTGTGGT
>NC_051400.1:18269871-18269971 GCF_015228065.2 Penaeus monodon
CATAATCATGTTAGAAGCACTCATAGACTTTTAAAGGTCTGTAAAAAGGCACAACCTTTAAACCTATGTAATGAGAAAGTAAACAAGCCTCATCCAGTCA
>NC_051400.1:18272485-18272812 GCF_015228065.2 Penaeus monodon
ATAAAGGAACATGTGTGATGAGGAAATAATGGGTCCTTATGTGGTGAAGAAATAAAGGTTCCTTAAGTGTTGACGAAAATAACGGATTTCATGTGTGACGAGAAAGACTGGGTGATGGAGAAAAAGATAGGTCCTCAAATTTGAGGAATAAGCACTGGGCACGCCAACAAGCATGAAAGTGGGCGTGGAGACGCCACGGCCAGGTTCTTACGAAATGAGCACATACGGAAACAAGTCAAACAAGATTTTCCGGTGAAGGGGGGCCCTTTCGAAGCTCAGAAAAATCTTAGCGACATGAATAAGGATGTGAAAAAAGGACCAGTAATG
>NC_051400.1:18272917-18273019 GCF_015228065.2 Penaeus monodon
ATATAAAAAGTAAGTACATGTTAGGGCTAACTATATAAAAATTTAAGTACATTTTGGGGCTAATATATAAAAAGTAAGTACATTTAGGGTTAACTATTTAAA
>NC_051400.1:18273445-18273510 GCF_015228065.2 Penaeus monodon
AAGACTTATCGGCTGGTATGCGAAGGTGCTTAATGAGTGGGGCCATGCTGCATCGGCATCTGATG
>NC_051400.1:18273720-18274613 GCF_015228065.2 Penaeus monodon
TAAGTAATGCCGAGTTTTTTTTTCATCTTGGCGGCCCAATGTTCTGAGTTCAATTTCGGGTATATACTTTCCCTGTGACTAGGGACATGGATTTTTTTCCTTGTCCGGCAACAATATAAATGAGGATCACATTATAACCGATTGTTGATTTTTGAGAAATCTGTCATTTGGTTTTGTCGCAGTTGTTACTGATGAGGAACCCATGAAGAAAAAAGAAAGGATATGAGAAAATATACGATTCAAGCTGCACTATACATTTGTTATGAAAAAGGTTATTCTCTGACTTACCCATTTGGGAAGTGAAATATATGAGGAAAATAGAAAATCCGAAGGTCTAGAGGGCGGCGGTGTATGTCAGGACCTGGATTGGGCCTTATCAATGGCTCTCAGAGGAATAGTAGGGCTGAAGGCCAGATTGATATGAGACGCTTTGTCAAAGAGATGAAAGACTGGTGAAAAGGGATATGCTAGAAAAAATCTAGAAAAAAAGGCTCATCTTGGAAAGAAAAAGAAAAAAGCATCTCCCGCAGCACCCAGTGTATAACCCAAATAAGCCTGAGAAGACACGCGTTGCCTTTGACTGTGCAACCTCGTTCAAGAGGGTTACTCTAAATAGCCAAATTATGCAGGGAACTGATATGATACGTTTCAGGGAGGGGAGGGTCGCACTGTCTACGGACGTTGAAGCCATATTCCAAGTTTTGATAGATCCAAAGGATTGTGATGTCCTTTGGTGGCGGGTGACTTTGCAAGGCATCTATCCCCTACCGGATAACCAGGCATCTTATTAGAGCCCTGCATGTGCTGCCTTTGGGCTTCTTAAGACCTTGGAGGAAAGTCCGATAAGGCAAAAGTTGTTTCTTTGTTGATGAAAATGAAGATGGACTCTGTGA
>NC_051400.1:18276296-18276504 GCF_015228065.2 Penaeus monodon
AGGATTTTCATTTTTTCATAATTATATGAAAAATACTGTCCATAACAGTAACCGAACTTGTTTTGTTAAGGTTGCAAATACTAACATACAAAGAAAAATGGAAGAAATAAGCATGAAGAGAATATTTAATCAACATTATCACGTTTTTACAAAGGATAAGGCTATAATCATGTACATTTTAAAGGTAAAAAATTGCGCTTATAGCTAT
>NC_051400.1:18277245-18277537 GCF_015228065.2 Penaeus monodon
TGTCATATTCCAATAACTCAATAACTATTTACATCTCCATATTCTTCCCGAAGACAGACCGAATGCCCAATAGGGACCGCGCCAGATTGCCATTGTGTAGAAGGACACACTTTAAGCTCCGCTTTGAGCTATCAATTAATATTCGCCACTCATTTGGATTGTAACTTGAAAGCCCTAATTCCTTCAGTAAACCAGGGATGTCATGGCAAAACACAAAGCCACTGTCATTTCGAAAGTACTGCAGAAAGGTACTTTCACGGGTTCGAAAGTACGATACCATCACTTCTTGTTC
>NC_051400.1:18278117-18278453 GCF_015228065.2 Penaeus monodon
TTTACGATGAGACGCACCAGAAGTAGCCATGATCCGAAACTGTTTGCAGATATCGACCGTAACAACGTATTGGAGCTGCACACACCTCTCACTCCACTATCTCAATTGTGACTGCACAAACAAGTTGCCACAAAGCTCTAGATAAGTCAAATCGTAATAAGCTGGCAAGTTTTACTACATATAAACAGTGGTATTTTGCTTATCTGGGGTGAGCTGTGGATAAAAAACTTGACGTTGTAGAAAAAAACTAACTACAGATTGTGGACTCAGCATGCCAATTTTAGGTTTTGGATAAGCTCAAAATCCAACTCAACAAAAATTGGGTTTTCAAATTGT
>NC_051400.1:18278830-18278995 GCF_015228065.2 Penaeus monodon
ATGTTTGTGGCGGAGGCATATAAAACTCCTGTAATCCTTGCTGAGAAACTGCGGAGCGCCTCATGCTGTACTGCATGAATGGATTATTAAGGCAATCAGTGGGATTTTATGATGAAGTTATTTACACTAGGCTAGACTAAAATCTATTTTCGTCTTTGGGTGCGC
>NC_051400.1:18284199-18284278 GCF_015228065.2 Penaeus monodon
AAGATACACACATAGATACATTATATGCTTCTATAGATGTATGTCTATAATAACACAGTATACATTACAGATCATATAT
>NC_051400.1:18290453-18291434 GCF_015228065.2 Penaeus monodon
ACGTAGACTGTATCAAAATCTTTCCTTTTATTTCTGATATAGAAATATAAGCATAATTGTCCCATTTTCCTATTGTTTATTCTTTTTTCCTATTTTTATAATGTTTTTCACCTATTTTTGTTTATTTTCAATAATTATAATTATAAATTCTGAGAAGAAAATTTTATATCTATTTATGGAGATATACTGTGGTGTTCTCCATGTCTGAACTCAAACTGGAAGATTTTTGTCCCATTTAGAAAAATACGGTATGAAGAATAATTCGCTCTAAAGTCCAAAATTGACTGTTGGATAATTTAATAACAAATAACAGCGAACCAAAAGTATAAGTGAGCAAAGGCAGGACAACCAATTTCCTCTTGGTAAGAGGTCTGTAAATTAAACTTTTAACATCAGGTTTTTGTAGAAACAGTATCATATGGACCTTTTGATTGTAAATGAAACACCTGAATTTATCAGTTTAATATTTTTACACATTATTTTTCATCAGAATCTCCATATCTGAAATCCTGGAAAATATCTCCCGTGATACTCCTACTGACACTATTTTTCTATAAAGCAATGAAAGTGACATTAGTATACTTGCCCTCCTTTCAAAATTTTTCTTGATTATCACATAATTACAAGAATACCCTGTATTTCTGTGTTTGTTCTACAGTAAGGAAGGGAGATTGAAGAAAACCTCACAAGTAATTACAATACATCTGTATATTTCAGAACAGGAAATAGCTATTTTAATCTAGCCAGAAAGCACTGACTTCATTGCATCTACACTTAGCTGCATTTTGAAGAATACTGCACAAGATGGAAATGTAGGGGATGAAAATATAAGCAGATAAAAAGGCAACGAACATATAAAACTAATTGAAACATTCAGCACATATAGTAATCATCTCACCAGCCTTTCTTTTTGGGTAGGTCTTAGATAACATATATAATAAATTTTATAACCTTTTGTCACTCTATAGAGCTCTGGCGGTC
>NC_051400.1:18291461-18292709 GCF_015228065.2 Penaeus monodon
TCATACTAACTAGCAAAAATCACTAATGTACAATACCTGAAAAGAATTTAAACTTAACATTTCACACATACATTTTTCACAAGAAATATACATACATGAATTCACTAGAACCTTTAAACATTTCATTTTTAATAACAAAAAAGTATTCCTTCATATTACGAAGCCTGTAAAATTATCCTTATCATTCCTGAACTAAAATGAACTTTATTTTCCTCTTTATGGTTCAAATTGTTCTTAAGTAGGAACTAACACTCCCCCAACTAAAAGCTAAAAATATAAGCAGACAATACACATATGTAATAATATTCAAAATGAAGAAAATATAGAGCATATTCCAACATAGGCAATGGAATTTGAAGTTTACAAATTGATAGAAACATTAGATATCACATAAAGAACAAAGCCAACATTTTGTAGCAGCATTATTTGTGACTAGTCATACAAGTGGCCTACTAGTAACTCCTGGTTGCAAGAAAAATCCTTACTTTTTATGACATATGATCAAAATTGAGTTTTAAGCTCATTCCACTTTCTAACCAAAATCATCCAAGAAGTATCTTTTTAAAGCTACTGATCTACTCTTAACCTGTGTCCACATAGTATATATATATAATTATATAATTCTTTTTACCAGAGCAAACCTTTTGGAAATAGATTGTACATCTTCTATTTTCCATTCTTAATACAAACATTTCAGCTTTTTTTTCTCCTCAAGCGAACTTCATCCCACACTAAGTGAATGGAGCCACATGAAAATTGAAGTAAAAACATAAGAAATCTAAGACAGACAAGATGTCAAGGGGAAGAAATTACAGTAACATGAAAACAATGAATATAAATGATTTCTAGATGCAAAATGAGAGACAGTCTTTGAACACTGGAAGGTCAACACCAAGTTGTGAAATGTCTCTAATGCCCTGGTTTGCGTCATCAAAGAATAAGATAATATGTAAGCAGAGCAGCACAACAGTAACATAAGATTTTTTTTTCCCTTTTTTTGGCCATGTAACAAGTGAACTCGTGTGTTCAAGTATCCACTCTTAAGCCATGCAGCATATAAAATGTTGAATACAGGTTGTAGTTGGCTTCAGGAAATGCAATTAACCACAAGTTACACCAAACCTGCATATTTTTGACCATGATTACCACTCTTTGAACCAATTCTTTTTTTAACCTTCACTCTGATTTGCATATGGAACATATCTAGAAATACAGCTTTAAACAGAAACAAAAAAGACAAAAAGTTTT
>NC_051400.1:18297258-18299541 GCF_015228065.2 Penaeus monodon
CTCTAGAATATATACACTTAAAAAAGGGGGGAACAGCTTCCATATCTACTTGTAACCTGAAACTGATTTTGCTACACATCCTTTGACTCCTTGGATATTCTCCTGCCCTTGAACTGAACCCGTGGTCACCTCCGGTTCTCCCTTTTTACTTTGGTTTTCTGAGGGAATGGATTGAAACAGAGGGGACCTCTCCTTATGAGGTCAAAGGTATGGTCTGATATGAACCTCAGCATGAGGAATTAGTTCTGACAAATGAGCTAACGTACACCTACCTTTCAACATTAATTACATTTGCCTTCTATACAGTTAATAATCGTTGAATTGCGTTAGTGTAATTCAAAACTTACATAAAACACTGACTTTGTAGATTTATTTTATTGGCTTTCCCTTGCAATGTGCAAAATTCAACTACTTTTGAATGATATAAAAATATAAATGCAAAATATTAAGACTAGTGAATCATGATTGGTATTGTTGTTGTTATGTATAGCAGAAGTAGTTCTTCTGTACCCTTCAAATTAGCATGACCAGATATTCATTAACATCCAAAACACTACAGAAATGATCCATCAAACCTACTCTGTATATCCACAGTACAAGAAACATATTTATTCTCTTGCAATACACACAAAAATTCAAGTCTAACCCTGTTTTGTCTATAAAAGCAGGAACTTCATACACAACCAGAATAATCTAGTGTCGGAAACAGTTTTTAATGTTCTAATCATTCCAGCTACAACTATTTTCCTTACATTCCCCTTCCCCCTAACAGGAAGTAGTAGTTACTTGACAGTGTTTATCAACTTGATGGATAGCTGGAAGCATACAGACTAATTGTAAGATTGAAGTAAAAACAATGCGCTTGACATCAGGTTAGCACAGCTACCTCTCCATCAAAATGAATATGTGTATTCATACATCACTATTTTTAGAGCATCTATTTGATTTAGGTACATATTACAATGTCATCATTGTCAGATGGAAAGTCCAAGTTTTCAGAATTACACTCAGGTGTTTGACCTCACCTAAAGGAGTAAAAATGTATCTTTCCCTCCAGCTACTTTCTTTCTTTTTTCATTTAAAGATATCAATAGTAAAGGAAACTTTGATTAACAAAATTATTTCTTGATATGCTACTGCTAGTCCATACTGAGATCAAAGTTATCATGAAAGCAGAGTCCTACCCCTTGTACACGTCAATATCACACCAGAAACTTTCCTTAAATCTCTCCATTTATTTTAAATCAAAGTATGCTGCTAAACTGCATATAAAATTGTCAAACCTGAAAATTTCAGCTTTTCCGCCCCCAAAAAATGTGCAAAAACACAAGAAACTCACTGTCAGATTTGACCTTAATTTTCCTTTTTAAAAATGTTAATGCAATCACATTGATTTTAACATCTGCTTAGTGATGAGGAAGGGTGAGAAAAGAGGCTAACAGTGGTAATGCTCCTGGCTTTTTTGGAGTATCATGAAGTGTGCACAAGGCCTGCAAGATAGAATCCAGAGTCACTTACTCAATGGACAGTGCTTGAACAATAATCATAATAGCTCCACTTCATTCTGATTGCATATTCCAACTATGCTTAGTGAGGACCGTTGCCTAATTTTTTTTTTTTAAGAAGTGTGATTCTACTGACTTACATACATTTTGGAATAATGTAGGCATGTGATAAAGTGTGATTCACAATCCTGCCAAACTTTTCACTGGTCAGTTTGAAAAAAAGAAAAGAAAAAAGAACGAACCACAACAGCTTGTAATTGTATATAAAAGTTTTGTAAAAATCACATTGGAGAACAGTGCTCTCATTAACAGATTTTGTGTATATTTTTATGAATAAAAGTAAGAGGGTCCAATGAAAACCTCTGATAAATAGATTATATAACAGCAAGAGAGAAGGTGAAAAGGAAGAGAAGGTGAGAACCAAAAAAACTGTTGCATTTCAGTATTATCAAGTGTTGGGCCCCTTTTTTTTTTTTTTTGTGGGGGGTGGGGGGCTTCAACCGGCTATACATTATTCGGACAGCAGAAAAGCATTTGACTAGTTTACATAATCTGCATATGTGACTGAAAGGCGAGGGTCATCACTATCCACTCAGATCTTTACTTATTTTTTCTGGAAATTTATGGCTGGTTACATTTTTGTTTTCTACTTATTAATTCAAAGCAGAAAGTTTTTTCTATACTAAATAAAACATGGGAACATCCATTTCTTGTCACCTAGTTTTCACATAGTTTGTAGTCTTGACCTAAAAAAGGAGATGAAAACAATTAATAATTG
>NC_051400.1:18299619-18300438 GCF_015228065.2 Penaeus monodon
TATCATTAATGATAGCAATGATAATAACTCTATCATAACATGTAATAACAGTAATGCGATAATGCAAATTAAAAAAAACAAAGTCTGTATTTAATGATAAATGACTGACCGACAGAAACCAAACAGAATGACCCGCATGATGACCGGCACAAATTGGATTCATTCTGTCTCTACTCTAAGTTTTCTCATGTCATGGTGGACGGGGCGGCACAGATGGCCGAGGTGTTGCTGTGGGAGGAGGGTGAGAGGAAGAGATTGGAGGCCCCTGGAGACGGTGAAGGAAAGCCAAGTGTTGGGAGGGAAGGTCGGGCGTGGGATGGGTTGGGACAGCAGGGCAGATTTGGTTTTCTTCTCTTTCACATCTGGAGGGACATTTATTTTTCATAGATCTGCTTCGGAGTTCATCAGGAGGCCTAAAAAATGAAACAACAAACCAAAAAGATAATGTAAAAGCTGCCATAAAGAGTCCTAGTATTATACCACGCTTAAAAATGACTAAATAAAACTACACTAAATCACATGACTCTACAAACTAAGAATTAAAAATTAAAATTTGTTTTTATGTCTGCTTCTATCCAAAAACAATGATTCATAATAAACTTAAAGCTACAAAGCAAGCTGAAAAAAAGACATATGCATGACTTTACAATCCCAGTGTACCTATAGAGATTCATAACATCACCCCTTCATTATCCAGGTTAAAAATAACTTAAAAATTAATATAAGAAATTTAAAACAGCTATTATTTCCATATTATTATAATCATATATTCCCATTACATGAAAGAAAAAGATGCACCTTATACTAACAGGAATACTA
>NC_051400.1:18300519-18301570 GCF_015228065.2 Penaeus monodon
GAGCAAATTTGTGGGACATTTATCAGTGATGACAACTTAAATAGATAGTGGTTCAATTCTTTTGTAAAAAAAAAAAAAGTATAAATATCGTCTTCACTAAAGACTACAGCACCAAGTGGCTGATCCAGGTAGATAGGATCATGATTATACAAATTGTGTCATTATTTTAGCCTACAATTTAAACAAGGTTCTGCTTAAACTGCTCCTTTGAAGTCTGGAATCCGCTATAAATGTTAAAGCACAGTTGGGATTTGAAACTTGTGAAATAGGAAAGGTTTGTGAAAAATACAGCTTCAGATAGTTATTAATATTGTTCAATCAGAGGGAGAAGGGAAGAGGGAGAGAAGAGTTCTGGTAACCAGAATCAATTCTATCACTGATTTCACCTTTTTCTATCACCAATAACAAATTTTTTGTGCACAAGCACACTCGCACTTAAAGTGCACATACACTGGCAGCGGCACAACCTCCTTCACACACATTTTGTTTGCTTAGATTAAAATATTGCTAAACTATTGTTCTTGAACTCACTTTAACATGCACAACTTGAATCTTATAGAAAAGCATACAACTTCTTTAGCTTGATAAGTTATGATACCAATGTATCAACTTTTAACCCCTAAAGTCAAAATACTGCAACTATAATTTTTCGTTATGTATACCCATTGGGCAAAACAGAAAAAATCACAAAGAAAAGAAAAAGGAAAATTGTACACTGAAATAATGAACTCTATTACCTCAAAATATTAACTGTGTTAATGGGCATATATATTACTGAACTTTGCCATCCTTTAGGGGGGGAAAAAAGGTCTAAGCTAAAATTTTGATATTTCAAATAAATAACCAAGCAATTTCAAACAGAATCTGTCTTTTGTTTCCTGCTTTTATATAAACTATACAAAATTCACATCATATCATATAATATCCATGTATAGACATGTATCCCAAAAATAAAGAATACCACTTGCAAACCACATCTAAAAGCAAGAAAATGTAATAGGGGATGTCCTTCTCAGTTCTGTATGGAAAAACAGGCAGTGTTCAACCTTCT
>NC_051400.1:18306419-18307765 GCF_015228065.2 Penaeus monodon
AGTTGTAAAATAGGGTAGGAGAGTCAAAGGTTACTTAACAGATTTGCAAGAAATCAATAATAGGTATGGAAGTGATTAAAGGGCTTGAAAGACAACAGTGATTATATATCGGGTTTAAAAAACTGTGTTAGGAAATGGCGGTGTGTATCTGCAAACGGGGGCCCATGGAACAGGACCCATGGGGCTACAGTCTTGAGGAGCTAGTGCTTGAGACAATAAGTGTATATTTTCATTTTTGGCAAAAGAAGTGAGATTGAATATTTTTCAATTCAGCCAACCCTGAAAAAAGGAGAAAGTATAAGAGGGAAAGAAATGCCTAATATATGACAGTATATGTAATTATCTTCTTCTCACTCTTTCTTTCACTCTTTATCAATAAATATATCTTTATATGTCATTCACAATCGTAATTTAAAGGGGTTTTTCAGTTTTGGGTATAAATTTTTTCATGTAAAACCATGCATAAAAAAACATGAAAAAAAATAAACATTGCCTAGAATACTTTTAAATTTTCAGAGAGATTCCAATGAAAGATTTCAGTAGTTAAAACAAAGGAAAGCAATAAAAAAAAAATTTCAAAAAATAGCATATGCATTTTAATTTAAATCATCATTATTTAGGGGGCAAATATATGCCTTTCCCAGGGCATTGGCAATCCACTGCAGTTATCTAAGGGAATGGTTTTCTTTTTTCATGAAGATAATCACCAATAGACTATATGAAAATTTAAAAGGAATAGTTCTTAAGAATGATTTGAATTCTGTGAGAATTAAAATAATCATGCAAAAATTACAATATGAAATTAGAGGAACATTTTCTATACTTAAGGGGACTATCTGGTGATTTTTCATTTGATTTTGATGACTTTGGCTATTGATGTTATAAGCATTTTTGAAAGTTTTTTGCTTTGAATATCTCCTAAGACAGGCAGTCCCCATTCATGAATAACACCCCACTGACATTATTTAAATGAAATTACTCCTCAAATTTCAATACTTCATTTGAAAACTGGTTAACATGCTGTACTCATTTGGTATGTAAGAGGGCAATTTTTTTTTTATCTTATTAGGCCTACATATTTTCTCACCAAGACCATAATTTGTGATTTTAAATGCATTTGATGGTCTTCTTTTACATCATTAGATAATTTTTAAAAAATAAAACTAATTGTTTGTAGTTTTCCCTAAAAAAATAGAGCTAGAAGATTACAAAGAATTAATTGAAATAATTCTAATTCTTTGGCAAACAGACAAAATACAATAACTTGTGATATCCTCATAAACACTGCCCCAACAAGATACATCCATAGCAATGTTACAATTTTTAAACAGCATATAAAACAAAAG
>NC_051400.1:18307810-18307950 GCF_015228065.2 Penaeus monodon
TTAAGAAAATAAAAACAAAAACAAAATAATGCTGAATTTAATGCGCATATGTCCTTTCAAGAATCTGTACTGTAATTCAGTGGCTAGGAGATGAATGATGTACAAACTGGGATACTTTTGTGCATGTTATTAGAGGGAAT
>NC_051400.1:18308396-18308629 GCF_015228065.2 Penaeus monodon
CTGTTGAGGTATGCATGATAGCAGATCATGTGATAGCAGAGGACTGAGTGTATTTGAAACGTGGATACACATTGGTCTGGAAAAATATACCCTAGACTATAAAACCCATTTTGAGAATTTGTCTCCAAAAATTGTGATGTTATTGTAGTCAAATAGATATATCACAAAATACTGGTTCTTCTCACTGAGTTTACATTTTATATATAACAATTTGGAATGTATCTCTAGGTATG
>NC_051400.1:18308690-18309060 GCF_015228065.2 Penaeus monodon
CTTCAGTTAGTAGCAGCACAACCTCTCCCCATGTAACTGGGACAATTTGTGCCTACTGCATGAATATATATCCTCCAATCCAAGTATTTTTTTCTGAAAAAGCTATAATATCATATTAGAGCTACAAAAAAAAGAATATAAACATGAAAAAATTAGCCAAGAACTTTGAACTGGAAGAATTAGAGAAGCTCCTTTTCCTCTGGAAAACTTTATCTGAACATTGTCTGACAAAATTTATAATAGGTGAACCTTACAGAATACTTATTTTTTTCTATAATGCATATAATTTTAAAGAAATGCATTCAAAACTGATATTTCAGGCTTTCATTAGATAAGACTGCAAGTCTTCAAATGAATTAATGAATGGAGC
>NC_051400.1:18309493-18310137 GCF_015228065.2 Penaeus monodon
TTCCGTATATTTTGTAGTAATTATTTAAAAATATATATATATAATATAATATATAATATATAATAAAAATATAATAATAAATAAATAATATAAAATTAAAATATAATTAAAAAAAAATAAAACATTAAATAAATTAATAATAAAATTATTAAATTTTAATAAAAAAAAATAATTAAAAAAAAAAATTTTAATACTTTAAATATATAACAAAATATTAATTATAAAATATATTTTAAATAATATTACATAATTATAAAAACAAATAATGTTTTTTATAATAGATTATAAAAATATAATAAATTTTAAATATATATATAAAACAATATAATAAAATTAGATATAATAAAAAAAAATTATATAAATAAAAATTTTAAACCCAAACCTTAAAATATAAAAAAAAAAACTATATTAAAAATTATATAAACAAAAAATATAATAAATCTTAAAAAACAATATTAATAGATAAAATATAGATAAAAATATAGATATAATTATAAAAATTTAAATATATAAATTAGATATAGAATAAAAATAATAAAAAAATATAATATTTTTTAAATTTTAAATAATTAATATATAAAATATAACTTATATTTTAATAAATATACACAAAAATAAAAATAAATAAAATTTAATTTTTAATA
>NC_051400.1:18310478-18310606 GCF_015228065.2 Penaeus monodon
ATTATTTTTCCCTCCACCTACATGGAATTCCTTTTTTTCCTCACCACTTAAGGCCCTCTTATTTTCCTCACTAGAATAGCTTTTTTTAATTGGAATTTTTCCCCTACAGAGAGGGATTCTACGTCATT
>NC_051400.1:18312974-18313096 GCF_015228065.2 Penaeus monodon
ACTGGATGAGGCTTGTTTACTTTCTCATTACATAAGGTGTAAAAAAGGTTTGCCCTTTTCAACTTAAAAGTCTATGAGTGCTTCTAAAAAATGATTATGCTGGTTGGACATGATAAAGGTTG
>NC_051400.1:18313186-18313341 GCF_015228065.2 Penaeus monodon
CGGGGGGGGGGGAGATCACCACCACCCACCACCTCCGGTCTGGCGGCCGGACAAGCTATCTGCGCTCACGCTTACCCAAGGGTGTCACTGTCCAAATAGTCATGACCATTGTTTTTAAAAAATAGTGACCGCTGGGGGACAAAATAACTAAAAAA
>NC_051400.1:18313450-18313800 GCF_015228065.2 Penaeus monodon
ATATAAGGACTCTTTATTTTTCCCCACTACATGAGGATCCCTTTTTTTTCCCTTTCCACATGAACCCTTTTTTTTCTCCTACATAAGGATCCTTTTTTTCCCCTTTTTTGGATCCTTTATTTTCTCACCCTTTAACTTTTTTAATTTTTCCCCATCACCGAGAACATTTGGGGTCTTTATGCCCTCTTTCACGCTGGGTTTGCTATTTCTGTACGAAGTATGATTTAATTGTTGTGTTTGCGTCCTCGTAAATTATTTTTTTTATCACTTTTAAAAACTAATAATACGTAATGGGGGTAAAAACATGTTTTTCTTCCCAAATATTTTTTTCCTGTTTGACTCCTCTTGTA
>NC_051400.1:18313831-18314020 GCF_015228065.2 Penaeus monodon
ATCTATATTACTTTGCTCCTAAAAACAAAAAAGTTTTACTCGCGTACAAAAAGGGGCCTAAAGTGACCAACAATTATAAATTTTCCTACTAAACTATTTTTTCGTTCACATTTCATTCCCCCCCGCCCCTAGGAAAAATTTTTTCCGGGGTTTTTGGATCTAAAACTTCCAAACTTTATGTTTTTTCTC
>NC_051400.1:18314717-18314805 GCF_015228065.2 Penaeus monodon
TGGTGTTTGTGAATAATAAAAATTTTGTCATGAAAAAAAAAAAAAAAATTTTTATACACACCATTATAACATATAATATAGAGGTTGT
>NC_051400.1:18315572-18315751 GCF_015228065.2 Penaeus monodon
TTTTTTTTAATAATAATAAATAAAACTATATATATGTATGTATTACATATTTTAAAATTATTATTTTATTTATATATTATAATATAATCACAATATATATAAATTTATATATTTATTTATATAATTTTATTGTGTATATTATTATATATATTTATATATAATATTATTATATTATTTTT
>NC_051400.1:18315785-18316106 GCF_015228065.2 Penaeus monodon
TGGTTTATTTTTTTATTATATTTTTTTATTTTTATTTTTTTTATATATATTTTTTATTTTATTATTTATATATTTTATTAAATTTTTATTTAATTTATATATCTTATAAATAAAAAATTTATATTATATATTTTATTTACTATTATTATTTATATATAAATATATATGTTTTATATATATATTTTATTATTTATTTTTTATTTTATTATTATATATTTATATAATATTTTTTTCTTATTTATTTAATTTATTATATATCTATTTTTTTTATTGTTTTTTTATTTATTTCATTTATTATTTTTAATATGGAAATGATTCTTA
>NC_051400.1:18322910-18323121 GCF_015228065.2 Penaeus monodon
ATTTAATTTATTAATTTTCGTACTTACCTTGTTTTTGTGTGAAATAAAATAAAAATTTAGGATGCTATTACTGATTACCAAAACCCCCCAAAAATTTTTCCTACCGTTGGAATGAAAATTTTAAACTGAAGCAATTTTTAGTGGATAATTACTAAATTGTTGGTCACATAGTGCCCTTTTTACGCGAGTACAACTTTTTGTATTTTGGAGC
>NC_051400.1:18323176-18323545 GCF_015228065.2 Penaeus monodon
GGGGTCAACAAGGAAAAATAGTTGGGAAAAACCCTTGATTTTTCGCCCCTTACTATTATTAATTTTAAAAGTGAACAAAATAACTTACGAGGCAGAAAAACAACAATTAAACATACTTCTACAGAAATAGCAAAACCCGCGTGAAAGAGGGCATCAAACACCCATTTGTTCCTCGAGTGAGAGGAAAAATTAAAATCCTCAGTGGGGAGAAATAAGGACCTAAAAGGTGAGGAAATAAAGGATCCTTATGTAGTGAGGGAAAAAAAAAGGGGCCCCATGTTAGGAAATAAAGGGTCCTCTGTAGTGAGGAAAAAAAAGAGTCCTTTATGGAGGGGCATTACAGAGGGGAAAACCGTCCCACCCCTCCCC
>NC_051400.1:18323622-18323767 GCF_015228065.2 Penaeus monodon
CTTTTTGTTAGTTTTTCCCCGGGCACTATGCTTCAAAAAAATGGTCATGCTAGTTGGACAGTGCGATGCCCTTGGGGAAGCGCTGGCGCGAGAGCTTTCCGGCCACCCCGGAGGCCCGGTGGTGTGGTGGTGTCTGCGCAGGGGA
>NC_051400.1:18323872-18323968 GCF_015228065.2 Penaeus monodon
CGTCATAAACATTGTTTAGAAGCACTCATAGACTTTTACGTCTGTAAAGGCAAACCTTTTCACCTTTTGTAATGAAAATAAACAGCCTCATCCAGT
>NC_051400.1:18324476-18324901 GCF_015228065.2 Penaeus monodon
TTTTTTTTTTATCAAAACATTATTTGGGAACGGGGGTTTTCCCCCAAACAATCAATTTGGTAAAGCTTGATTTTTCGCAAAAAAACAAAAAAAAAACCCCCAAAAAGGGGGACCCAATTTCCTTTAAATTTTGAGGATGGGTTTTAAGTAAAATTTTCGCTTTTTCAATTTTGACCCTCCCAATTTTGTTTGCATTTTTTGGGTAACCCCACGTTGTTCGTAAAAATTTTTAAATTCCTTTGGGTTTTAAGGCCCCCCGAAAACCAAAAAACGGTTATTTTTTTTTCCCCCCTTTGGCCCTCTCATTGGCATTTTTGGGTAAAAGGGGGGAAAATTTTTCCCCCCCCCCCCGTTTTTTTTTGGGGAAAAATTTTTTTTAATTTTTGGTTCTTTTTTAAATATTCGCAAAAGCTAATTTAAAAAAA
>NC_051400.1:18326643-18326828 GCF_015228065.2 Penaeus monodon
AGGTGTCTTGATGCCCTCTTTCACGCTGGTTTGCTATTTCTGTACGAAGTATGATTAATTGTTAGTGTTTGCTGTCCTCGTAAGTTACTTTTTGTATCACTTTTAAAATCTAATAATACGTAATGGGCGTAAAATCAATGTTGTTTCTTCCCAACTATTTTTTTCCTTGTTTGAGCTCCTACTTG
>NC_051400.1:18326877-18326996 GCF_015228065.2 Penaeus monodon
TGCTCCTAAATACAAAAACGTTTGTACTCGCGTACAAAAGGGTCACTAATGTGACCAACAATTAGTAATTATCCTACTAAACATATTGCTTCAGTTTCAACATTTCATTCCCAACGCCC
>NC_051400.1:18333576-18333897 GCF_015228065.2 Penaeus monodon
TAAAAAATCATTTTCCATATATAAAAATAATAAATAAATATATAAAAAAAAATATAAATAAAAATAATGGAAAATAATAAATAATACAAATTTTAAGAAAAAATATTATATTAAATATTAAATTATATAAAAATAATAATAAAATAATATTTTATATACAATATAATTTTATATAAATAATATATTAAAAAAAATTTTATAATATAAATATTTTTTTATAGTAAGTTTTTAAATAATAATAATAAAATATATAAAATTAAAATATAATAAAATATATTAAAAAAAATAAAAATAAAAAAATATAAAAAAAAAATTTTAAAC
>NC_051400.1:18333931-18333996 GCF_015228065.2 Penaeus monodon
AAAAATAGAATAAAAATATTTATTTAAATTATATTATAATAATTTCACAATTTTAATTTTATTAA
>NC_051400.1:18335776-18335895 GCF_015228065.2 Penaeus monodon
GGGCGTTGGGAATGAAATGTTGAAACTGAAGCAATATGTTTAGTAGGATAATTACTAATTGTTGGTCACATTAGTGACCCTTTTGTACGCGAGTACAAAACGTTTTGTATTTAGGAGCA
>NC_051400.1:18335949-18336128 GCF_015228065.2 Penaeus monodon
GGAGCTCAAACAAGGAAAAAAATAGTTGGGAAGAAACAACATTGATTTTACGCCCATTACGTATTATTAGATTTTAAAAGTGATACAAAAAGTAACTTACGAGGACAGCAAACACTAACAATTAATCATACTTCGTACAGAAATAGCAAACCAGCGTGAAAGAGGGCATCAAGACACCT
>NC_051400.1:18339224-18339474 GCF_015228065.2 Penaeus monodon
AATAAACGGATTTCATGTGTGACGAGGAAAGACTGGGTGATGGAGAAAAAGATAGGTCCTCAAATTTTGAGGAATAAGCACTGGGCACGCCAACAAGCATGAAAGTGGGCGTGGAGACGCCACGGCCAGGTTCTTACGTAATGAGCACATACGGAAACAAAGTCAAACAAGATTTTCCGGTGAAGGTGGGCCGTCGAAGCTCAGAAAAATCTTAGCGACATGAATAAGGATGTGAAAAAAGGACCAGTAA
>NC_051400.1:18339583-18339654 GCF_015228065.2 Penaeus monodon
TATAAAAAGTAAGTACATGTTAGGGCTAACTATATAAAAAGTAAGTACATGTTAGGGTTAACTATTTAAAA
>NC_051400.1:18340358-18341218 GCF_015228065.2 Penaeus monodon
TAAGTAATGCCGAGTTTTTTTTTCATCTTGGCGGCCCAATGTTCTGAGTTCAATTTCGGGTATATACTTTCCCTGTGACTAGGGACATGGATTTTTTTCCTTGTCCGGCAACAATATAAATGAGGATCACATTATAACCGATTGTTGATTTTTGAGAAATCTGTCATTTGGTTTTGTCGCAGTTGTTACTGATGAGGAACCCATGAAGAAAAAAGAAAGGATATGAGAAAATATACGATTCAAGCTGCACTATACATTTGTTATGAAAAAGGTTATTCTCTGACTTACCCATTTGGGAAGTGAAATATATGAGGAAAATAGAAAATCCGAAGGTCTAGAGGGCGGCGGTGTATGTCAGGACCTGGATTGGGCCTTATCAATGGCTCTCAGAGGAATAGTAGGGCTGAAGGCCAGATTGATATGAGACGCTTTGTCAAAGAGATGAAAGAACTGGTGAAAAAGGGATATGCTAGAAAAAATCTAGAAAAAAAGGCTCATCTTGGAAAGAAAAAGAAAAAAGCATCTCCCGCAGCACCCAGTGTATAACCCAAATAAGCCTGAGAAGACACGCGTTGCCTTTGACTGTGCAACCTCGTTCAAGAGGGTTACTCTAAATAGCCAAATTATGCAGGGAACTGATATGATACGTTTCAGGGAGGGGAGGGTCGCACTGTCTACGGACGTTGAAGCCATATTCCAAGTTTTGATAGATCCAAAGGATTGTGATGTCCTTTGGTGGCGGGTGACTTTGCAAGGCATCTATCCCCTACCGGATAACCAGGCATCTTATTAGAGCCCTGCATGTGCTGCCTTTGGGCTTCTTAAGACCTTGGAGGAAAGTCCGATAAGGCAAAAGTTGT
>NC_051400.1:18343045-18343306 GCF_015228065.2 Penaeus monodon
TTTTAGTAATTTAGTGCTGAATCTAAAAATGATCTCAGTTTTCTCTATCACGTCAAGTTAGGATTTTCATTTTCATAATTATATGAAAATACTGTCCATAACAGTAACCGAACTTGTTTTGTTAAGGTTGCAATACTAACATACAAAGAAAATGGAAGAAATAAGCATGAAGAGAATATTTAATCAACATTATCACGTTTTTACAAAGGATAAGGCTATAATCATGTACATGTTAAGGTAAAAAATTGCGCTTATAGCTAT
>NC_051400.1:18344048-18344340 GCF_015228065.2 Penaeus monodon
TGTCATATTCCAATAACTCAATAACTATTTACATCTCCATATTCTTCCCGAAGACAGACCGAATGCCCAATAGGGACCGCGCCAGATTGCCATTGTGTAGAAGGACACACTTTAAGCTCCGCTTTGAGCTATCAATTAATATTCGCCACTCATTTGGATTGTAACTTGAAAGCCCTAATTCCTTCAGTAAACCAGGGATGTCATGGCAAAACACAAAGCCACTGTCATTTCGAAAGTACTGCAGAAAGGTACTTTCACGGGTTCGAAAGTACGATACCATCACTTCTTGTTC
>NC_051400.1:18344920-18345266 GCF_015228065.2 Penaeus monodon
TTTACGATGAGACGCACCAGAAGTAGCCATGATCCGAAACTGTTTGCAGATATCGACCGTAACGACGTACTGGAGCTGCACACACCTCTCACTCCACTATCTCAATTGTGACTGCACAAACAAGTTGCCACAAAGCTCTAGATAAGTCAAATCGTAATAAGCTGGCAAGTTTTACTACATATAAACAGTGGTATTTTGCTTATCTGGGGGTGAGCTGTGGAGAAAAAACTTGACGTGCTAGAAAAAAAACTAACTACAGATTTGGAATCAGCATGCCAATTTTAGGTTGGATAAGCTCAAAAATCCAACTCAACAAAAAATTGTTTTCAAATTGTTCTCCAGTGTA
>NC_051400.1:18356863-18356961 GCF_015228065.2 Penaeus monodon
CTGATATAGAAATATAAGCAATATATTTTCCCATTTTCATATTGTTTATTCTTTTTTCTATTGTTTATAATGTTTTCACCTATTTTTGTTTATTTTCA
>NC_051400.1:18357008-18358370 GCF_015228065.2 Penaeus monodon
GGAGATATACTGTGTGTCTCATGTCTGAACTCAAACTGGGAATATATTGTCATTGAAAAATACTGTATGAAAGAATAATTCAGCTCTAAGTCAAAATTTGACTTTGTATATTTAATAACATAACAGCAACCAAAAAGTATAAGTGAGCAAAAGGCAGAGACAACCAATTTCTCTTGGTAAGTCTGTAAATTAAACTTTTAATCAGTTTGTAAAACAGTATCATATGGACCTTTTGATATGTAAATGAAACACCTGAATTTATCAGTTTAAGTATTTACAAATTATTGTTTCATCAGGAATCTCCATATCTGAAATCTGGAAAATAATCTGATAACTCCTATCTGACACTAATTTTCTATAAAGCAATGAAAGTGACATTAGTATACTTAGCCCTCCTTCAAATATTTTCTGTGATATCACATAATTACAAGATACACTGTATTCTGTGGATTTGGTTCTACAGTAAGGAAGGAGAATTGAAAGAAAACATACCAAGTAATTACAATAAAATCTGTATATTTCAGAACAGGAAATAGATATTTTAATCTAGCAGAAAGCACTGACATTCATGGATCATACACTGAGCTGCATTTTGAAGAATACTGCTACAGATGAAATGTATGGATGAAATATAATGCAGATAAAAAGGCAACGACATATAAACTAATGGAAACATTCAGCACACTATAGTAGCATCTCACCAGCTTCTTTGGGTAGGTCTTAGAATAACAATATATATAAAATTTTACCTTTTGTCAATATATATCTGCTGGAGTCTTAAATTAATTTCCTTTAAATTAAATTCATACTAACATAGCAATAAATCACTTAATGTACAATAACTGAAGATTTAAACTTACATTTCACACATTACATTTTTTCACAAAGAATATAAATACATGAATTCACTAGAACTTTAAAACATTTCCATTTAATACAAAAAAAGTATTCCTGCATATTACTAGCCTGTAAAATTATCCTTATCATTCCTGACTAAAAGACCTTTATTTCCCTCTTTATGTTCAAATTGTTCTTAAGTAGTACTACACTCCCCCAACTAAAAGCTAAAATATAACAGACAATACACATATGATAATAATATTCAAAATGAAGAAAATATATAGCATTCCAAACATATGGCAATGGAAATTTGAAGTTACAAAATTTATAGAAACATTAGATATCACATAAGAAACAAAGCAAACATTTGTAGCAGCATTATTTGTGACTATCATACAAGTGGCCTCTAGTAACTCTGGTGGCAAGAAAAATCCATTACTTTTTATGACATATGATCAAATTGAGTTTAAGCTCATTCCAATTTCTAACCAAAAAATCATCCAAGAAATTATCTTTTTAAAG
>NC_051400.1:18358424-18358978 GCF_015228065.2 Penaeus monodon
TTCTTTCCAGGCAAACTTGGAAATAGATTGTACATCTTCTATTTTACAATATCTAGATACAACATTTCAGCTTTTTTTCTCCTCAAGCTAAACATTCATCCACACTAAGTGATGAGCAACATGAAAATTGAAGCATAAGAAGAATCTAAGACAGACATGTCAAGGGGAGAAATTACAGTAACATGAGAAACAAGAATATAAATGATTTCTAATGCAAAATGAGAGACATGTCTTTGAACACTGAAGGTCAACACCAAGTTGTAATGTCTCTAATGCCTAGGTTTGCAGTCATCAAAGAATAAGATAATATGTAAGCAGAGCAGCACAACAGTACATAAGATTTTTTTCCCTTTTTTGGCACATGTAACAAGTGAACTCGTGTGTGCAGTTCCACTCTTAAGCCATGCAGCATATAAATGTTGATACAGGTTGGTAATTGGCTTCAGGAAATGCAATTAACCACAAGTTACACACAAACAGTGCATATTTTGCCATGATTTACCACTCTTTGACCAATTCTTTTTTACTCTCACCTGATTGCATATGGAACATAT
>NC_051400.1:18362771-18364446 GCF_015228065.2 Penaeus monodon
CTACTTGTTAACCTGAAATGATTTTGCTACAGCATCCTTTGACTCCTTGGATATTCTCCTTCCCTTGACACTGAACCCTTGGTTCACCTCCGAGGTTCTCCCTTTTACTTGGGTTTCTGAGGGAATGGATTGGACAGGGGACTCTCCTTATGGGTCAAAGGTATGGCTGATATGAACCTCAGCATTGGAGGGAAATTAGTTCATGACAAAATGAGCTAACTTACACCTACCTTTCAACATTAATTACATTTGACTTCTACAGTTATAATCGTTGATTGCGTTAGTGTAATTCAAAACTTACATAAAAACTTACTTTTTAGATTTATTTTATTGTGCTTTCCCTTGCATGTGAAAAAATTCAACTACTTTTGACTGATATAAAAATATAAATGCAAATATTAAGACTAGATGAGATAATGTGTATTGTTGTTATGTATAGCAGAAGTAGTTCTATCTGTACCCTTCAAATTAGCATGACCAGATATTCATTCAACATCCAAAACACTACAAAGAAATGATACATCAAACATACTCTGTAATAATCCACAGTACAAGAAAATATTTATTCTCTTGCAATACAACAAAATTCATCTAACCCTGTTTTGTCTATAAGAAGCATGAACTTCATACACAACAGAATAATCATGTGTCTGAAACAGTTTAATTGTTCTATCATTCCCAGCTACAAGCTATTGTCCTTACATTCCCCCTAACAGGAAGTAAGTTAGTTACTTGAGCAGTGTTTATCAACTTGATGGATAGCTGGAGAGCATACAGACTAATGGGTAAGTTGAAGTAAAAAAAATGCTCTTGACATCAGGTAGCACAGCTACCTCTCCATCAAAATGAATACTGTGTATTCATACATCACTATTTTTAGACATCTATTTGATTTAGGTACATATTAAAATGTCAGATGTGTACAGAGGGAAAGTCAAGTTTTCAGAATTACACTAAATGTTTTGACCTCACCTAAAGGAGTAAAAATGTACTCTTCACTCCAGCTACTTTCTTTTTCATTTAAAGATACAATAGTAAAGGAAACTTTGATTAACAAAATTATATATCTTGATATGCTACTGCTAGTCATACTGAGATCAAAGTTATCATGAAAAGCAGAGTCCTCACCTTGTACACTTCAAATATCACCAGAAACTTGCTTAAGATCATCTCCAATTTATTTTTAATCAAAGTATGCTGCATTAAACTGCATATAAAATTGTCAAACCTGAAAATTCAGCTTTTACGCACACCCAAAATGTGCAAAAACACAAGAACATCACTGTTCAGTTGACCTGAATTTCCTTTAAAAATGTTAATGCAATCATCATTGATTTAACAATCTGCTAGTGATGAGGAAGGGTGAGAAAAGAGGCATAACAGTGTAATTGCTCCCTTGGCTTTTTTGGAGCATATCATGAAGTGTGCACAGGCCTGCAAAGGAGAGAGATCTCAGAGTCACTTACTCAATGGACAGTGCTTGAACAGATAATCATAAGAGATCCACTTCATCTGATTGCATATTCCAACTATGCTTAGTGAGGACCAGTCTGCTAGATTTTTTTTTTAAGAAGTGGTGATTCTACTGACTTACATACATTTTGGAATAATGTATGCAGGTGATAAAGTGGTGATTCACAATCACTGGCCAAACTTTTCACTAGGTACAGTTGAA
>NC_051400.1:18364478-18364988 GCF_015228065.2 Penaeus monodon
TTGGAATGTATATAAAAAGTTTTGTAAAAATCACATTGGAGAACAGTGCTCTCATTAACAGATTTGTGTATATTTTTATGAATAAAGAGTAAGAGGGGTCCAATGAAACTCTGAGATAGTTATATAACAGCAAGAGAGAAGGGAAAAGGAAGGAAGGTGAGAAAAAAAAAAACTGTTGCATTTCAGTAATTATCAAGTGTGGGCCCATTTTTTTTTTTTTTTGTGGGGGGGGGGGGGGCTTCAACAGGCTAATACATATTCGAACAGCAGAAAATGCATTTGACTAGTTACATAATCTGCATATTGACTGAAAGGCGAGGGTCATCACTATCCCACTCAGTCTTTACTTATTTTTTCTGGAATTTATGGATGGTGTACATTTTTTGTTTTCTACTTGATTAATTCAAGAGCAGAAAGTTTTTCTATACTAAATCAAACATGGGACATCCATTTCTTGTCACCTAGTTTTCACATAGTTTGTAGTCTTGACCTAAAAAAGGAGATGAAAAC
>NC_051400.1:18365172-18365299 GCF_015228065.2 Penaeus monodon
GACTGACGACAGAAACCAACAGAATCGACCCGCATGAATGACCGGACAAAATGGGAGTCATCTTCTCTACTCTAAGTTCTCATGTCAGGTGGCACGGGGCGGCACAGATGGGCGAGGTGTGGCTGTG
>NC_051400.1:18365330-18365550 GCF_015228065.2 Penaeus monodon
CCCCTGGAGACGGTGAAGGAAAGCCCAAGGGGTTGGGAGGGAAGGTAGGGGACGTGGGAGTGGTTGGGGACAGCAGGGCAGATTTGGTTTTCTTCTCTTTCACAGCTGGAGGGACATTTTCATAGATCTGCTTCGGAAGTTCATCAGGAGGCCTAAAAAATGAAACAAACAAACCAAAAGATAATGAAAACTTCCATAAAGAGGTCTAGTATTACCACTC
>NC_051400.1:18365620-18365847 GCF_015228065.2 Penaeus monodon
ATTGTTTATGTCTGCTTCTATCCAAAAACAATGAAATCAATAATAAAACTTAAAGCTACAAATCAAGGCTGAAAAAAAGACATATTGCATGACTTTACATCCCAGTGTACTATAGAGATTCATAACATCACCCCTTCATTATCAGGTTAAAAATAACTTAAAAATTAATATAATAATTTAAAACAGCTATTATTTCCATATTATTATAATCATTCCCATTACATGAA
>NC_051400.1:18365981-18366635 GCF_015228065.2 Penaeus monodon
CAATTTATCAGTGATGACAACTTAAATGATAGTGGTTCAATTCTTTTGTAAAAAAAAAAAAAAAGTATAAATATCTAACTTCACTAAAGACTACAGCACCAGTGGCGGATCCAGGTAGATAGATACATGATATACAAATTGTGCATTATTTAGCCTACAATTTAAACAAGGTTCTGCTTAAACTGCTCCTTTGGAATGTACTGGATCCGCTACTGTAAAGCACAGTTGGGATTTGAAACTTGTGAAATAGGAAAGGTTTGTGAAAAATACAGCTTCAGATAGTTATTAATATTTGTCTCAATCAGAGGGAGAAGGGAAGAGGGAGAGAAGAGTTCTCGTAACCAGAATCAATTCTATCACTGATTTCACCTTTTTCTATCACCAATAACAAATTTTTGTGCACAAGCACACTCGCACTTAAAGTGCACATACACTGGCAGCGGCACAACCTCCTTCACACACATTTTGTTTTGCTTAGATTAAAATATTGCTAAACTATTGTTCTTGAACTCACTTTAACATGCACAACTTGAATCTTATAGAAAAGCATACAACTTCTTTAGCTTGATAAGTTATGATACCAATGTATCAACTTTTAACCCCTAAAGTCAAAATACTGCAACTATAATTTTTCGTTATGTATACCCATTGGGC
>NC_051400.1:18366673-18367016 GCF_015228065.2 Penaeus monodon
TTGTACACTGAAATAATGAACTCTATTACCTCAAAATATTAACTGTGTTAATGGGCATATATATTACTGAACTTTGCCATCCTTTAGGGGGGGAAAAAAGGTCTAAGCTAAAATTTTGATATTTCAAATAAATAACCAAGCAATTTCAAACAGAATCTGTCTTTTGTTTCCTGCTTTTATATAAACTATACAAAATTCACATCATATCATATAATATCCATGTATAGACATGTATCCCAAAAATAAAGAATACCACTTGCAAACCACATCTAAAAGCCAAGAAAATGTAATAGGGGATGCCTTCTCAGTTCTGTATGGAAAAACAGGCAGTGTTCAACCTTCT
>NC_051400.1:18371960-18373183 GCF_015228065.2 Penaeus monodon
GAGGCATAAGTTGTAAAATATGGGTAGGAGAGTCAAAGGTTACTTAACAGATTTGCAAGAAATCAGATAATAGGTATGGAAGTGATTCAAGGCTTGAAAGACAACAGTGTATTATATATCAGGTTAAAACTGTGTTAGGAAATGGCGGTGTGTATCTGCAAACGGGGGTCATGGGAACAGGACCCATGGGGCTACAGTCTTGAGGCAGCTAGTGCTTGAGACAATAAGTGTATATTTTCATTTTTGGCAAAAGAAGTGAGATTGAATATTTTTCAATTCAGCCAACCCTGAAAAAGGAGACAAGTATTAAGATGGAAAGAAATGCCTAATATATGACAGTATATGTAATTATCTTCTTCTCACTCTTTCTTTCACTCTTTATCAATAAATATATCTTTATATGTCATTCACAATCGTAATTAAGGTTTTTCAGC
The DNA here is from genome assembly GCF_015228065.2 of Penaeus monodon. Taxonomy (NCBI): domain Eukaryota; kingdom Metazoa; phylum Arthropoda; class Malacostraca; order Decapoda; family Penaeidae; genus Penaeus; species Penaeus monodon. The sequence goes on from NC_051400.1 coordinate 18,372,395, forward strand.
TTTGGTATAAATTTTTTCATGGTAAAACCATGCATAAAAACATGAAAAAAATAAACATTGCCTAGTAATACTGTTAATTCAGAGAGATTCCAATGTAGATTTCAGTAGTTAAAACAAAGGAAAGCAATAAAAAAAAAAATTGCAAAAAATAGCATATGCATTTTAATTTACTCATCATTATTTAGGTGGCAAATATATGCCTTGCCCAGGGCATTGGCAATCCACTGCAGTTATCTAAGCAATGTTGCTTTTTTCATGAAGATAAATCACTCAACTAGACTATATGACATTTAAAAGGAATAGTTTCTTAAGAATGATTAGAATTCTGTGAGAATTAAAATAATCATGCAAATTACAATATGAAATTAGAGGAACATTTTCTATACTTAAGGGGACTATCTGGTGATTTTTCATTTGATTTTGATGACTTTGGCTATTGATGTTATAAGCATTTTTGAAAGTTTTTTGCTTTGAATATCTCCTAAGACAGGCAGTCCCCATTCATGAATAACACCCCACTGACATTATTTAAATGAAATTACTCCTCAAATTTCAATACTTCATTTGAAAACTGGTTAACATGCTGTACTCATTTGGTATGTAAGAGGGCAATTTTTTTTTTATCTTATTAGGCCTACATATTTTCTCACCAAGACCATAATTTGTGATTTTAAATGCATTTGATGGTCTTCTTTTACATCATTAGATAATTTTTAAAAATAAACTAATGTTTGTAGTTCCTAAAAATATGTAGTTTTGAATAATCAATTTGGCAACAGATTAAAAAAT
>NC_051400.1:18373385-18373482 GCF_015228065.2 Penaeus monodon
ATTTAACCCAATGGCACTGGTCAGTCATACTGTCTACTGTCATTTTCTTTTGCACAGAAATGCTCAGCCACCATGGAGTCAATTAGGAAGCTTTTCT
>NC_051400.1:18373620-18373721 GCF_015228065.2 Penaeus monodon
TTTTAAATTAGGGTAGTGTTTGGTCAGGTTGCTATTGTATTTTAGAATCCTGATGGAAAAACATTGTCTTGTAATGTTGGGCTAGTTATTTTGTAAGCACC
>NC_051400.1:18373801-18373884 GCF_015228065.2 Penaeus monodon
TTTGTTTTTTATAAACAGAAAATGAAAATGTTAAATGTCAGATGATAAATGCTGAACCACTTCTATGTCATTAAATACCATTA
>NC_051400.1:18374455-18375942 GCF_015228065.2 Penaeus monodon
ATACCTCCTTTTTTATACCTGAGGTCTCCCCAGCTGGGGAATATGGTGATGCTAACTAAATAGTAAATATGTAATATCCACCCACTGGACTAGTCACTAAGATAAACCCTTTATGAGATCTAACATACCCTCTCATTAAATAATTCCCAACCCACTAACTCCTGTCAAAGCCAATGTATTTGCAGTACCTTGGAAGGTGGTTTTCTGACTGTGTCTTGGGCAGTGTTGCAGTGGATGTGGGTCGCTTAGGGTCTCTCGGCGTTGTCGATGGTGTGGTGGGTAGTGAGATAGTTGATCGAGAGAGGGACTTTCCCATCTCGATGCCACCTGCTGCTTCACTACTGTATTTGATGTTAGTATACTCTCTGCCAAGCTGTAAACTCTTCTGCTCTGCTGAGATACGTTGCTGAACTGTTTCTATATGATGCTGGACAGCCAAGTATACGAACTTGTATTGGGCTTCTGTCTGCACCATTCCTGATCGTTGAGACCTTACCATCTGGATGGTTCGCTGGATATCAATCTCACAGTCAAGGCCTAATGCAAAATTAGAAACAGAAAGAAAAGAAGTAAATGCTGTTTTCCATCTATGTGAAGAAAGACTTTATACATCGTATCTGGCACATAAAGTGTTATGCTGAATTCCGGTTTCAATGTTGCACACAACCATTCCAATCTAAAGCATGCATGATCAGTTCATAAGGATCTTAAAACAATACACAACTATTATGGTAACATTGCTCAATAAAGTGACAAGGCTTTCACAATATTATATACCTTCCTCAAATAAAAACCTTCTTACTTCCTGTGGTAAAATAATATGCTATGAACTTCAGGAAACAAACTGAAGATACTTACCCTTTATGGTTACACATTAAATATCTTCAACTTACTTACCTTGTCTTTTGATCTGATCTAGGATCATATCCACAACAATGAATGTCCCAGTACGCCCAATGCCTGCTGAGCAATGGACAACAATTGGCCCAGCTGACGTGATTTCTTCCTGGCGCTTGTTAACATCATGAAGAAAGTTAAGAACACATCCTGGATCGGACGGAACACCATGATCTGGCCATGCCTTGCAAGAGGAGAAACCAATGTAATAATTAGTTTACAAAGCCTCACCACAATAAAGTCAAAGTCAGTAAATTGACATTGTTATGCATCATAACACCCATCTTATCAATTGTTTATCTATCATTATTAATAATACTATAAACTTAGTCCCTCCTGGCTGCCTAAAAAACCCAAAAGCCAAAATTCTGGGGCCATTGTAAATATGGTGGTGTACAATACTTGTTGGCATGACTAATTTCTAGCCATATATGCAATGATAAATTAATGGTTTGTGGCTGTAGTAAATAAATAATGAGAATATAGTGCTATTTTTTAGCCTAATTAGTTTCCACCCACCATAGTGCAAATGGCTTGACATGGGCATGGCATAACATACTTGCCATCGGGTGGCAAAGGGTTAATAACAG
>NC_051400.1:18377495-18379294 GCF_015228065.2 Penaeus monodon
CTGATACACTCACAGTTTCAAATAAAAAAAGATGCATAATGATGAAAACCATTAAAACTATACACAATCAGAATTACAATAAGGAAGATATCTGGGAGGTTTTGAATCCTTCTGGGGGACATATGACTCTACATGACCCCCAGTTACTAAAGTACTGATAAATATACACATATACACGAGTATAAATGAAAAATAATCAACAATTTAAAATTGGTTAAAAAATAACACTGACCATAGATATTCCTATCAATCTACTCATCTAGTGAGACGGGCAATTTGAAATTCTTACTGTAAAATGATAATGGAAAATCTTTCTCTCAGGCTGACTGTCTTTTGACACCAAAAATTCTCGCAAGATATAGTCGTTGTTGGAACTCTCCGACACATTTCTGACAGTGATGCGACCACACTCCTTGCTTGCACCTTCCTCGGGCCAATAACGTCCACACTTGTTCTGGAAAAAATAGGAAAATAAGGTAAATAGTGTCTTAAATTACTTGAATATTAGTTTCTTATATGTACAGTTTTAAACAAATGAAGGATCAACATCATCATGGGCAGCAATGTCTCTTATCAGTGTTCTTCACACCTTATAACTCTGTGCTGCATGAGGTTGCCAAGAACTGTCATGTTGTTGCTGGCAATCAGCATATGATAATTACATTAGATAATATTTAATCAACAAATAGTTACTGAGAGAATCTACACAAGCATCTGGCATATATATTAATAAAATACAGTGACTACAAAAGTGGAAAATCTAAAGTTTATGAAAAAATGGTATTACATCTCACAGGTGAGACACCGGGAAGACAGCTGGGAACAACAACTTCCCAAATACAAGACGCCTGGAAATGGTCCATTTTTTTAGGCATCTCAGTGGGTTAAGTGATTATTTTGAAATATAACAATCATATTTTTGTCTTTACTTTCACAGTGCTAAATAAGTAATAGTTAAGTGTCATTTGATACAATTATCAAGTGCTGATTGCCAGATGTCATGCAGGCCACTGGTAATGCTGGCAATCAGCAGCAACTAATCATGGCTGAAGCATCTGAAAAACTGGTTTCTAATGTATGAATACACTCAAACCTCATTTTAACTAACAAAAGAGGACAGGGTCTGTGGTTTATTGCAGAATTAAAATTGCTGACCTTAAGCCACACCAAGCTTGCTGGGCAGTGCCTGAGTTGCTACTCTACCCAAGCATATAACAGAGTCAAGAGTGTGAAAGTCTGTGTCAAGGTGTTAGTGAATAGTATACCCATATATCTACTATAAGGTATTGAATTAAGAAATCTTATCCGAGTTACTTCCTATATTATACTGTAAAAAATGCTGTATGATATCTTAGTGATGGTGAGACATTCTATCACACAGCTGCACCACAGGAGTAAAAGTTCTTAAGAACCTCATATAACTGTGTTACAAGGTGTGGAGAACACCAGCAGGAGACAATCCTGGATATACTATTGATCTTTCATTTGTCTCTGACTGCTGTATAGATATTGGCTTCTATGATGCCTGAAGAGAGTTAGCACTTCCAAGCTTTTAAGCTGCCAACTCTCCTAAGGAAGGGACCAAGACCATGTGTAGGTTTGAGGATCAGAGTAACAAGTACAAATGATCATAGATGGTGGTAGTCCTCTCTATATGTGTATCCTTAACTTAAATAACAACTTCATTATTATCCAAATCTTTACTCTACATGCTAGGTCATACCCCAGATAACTATCTGTCAACTGATTTCTCTTTAACTAGAATTCTCTGTTAAGGGGACCATCCTGAGAAAAGCCTA
>NC_051400.1:18379618-18379905 GCF_015228065.2 Penaeus monodon
GATTTCTTTTGCATGTTACAGAATATAAAATTGTGATTTATCTCATATAATTTAAATGGGGCATCCCCCTTTTGGGTGTGGCGCCCCCAAAAAGTCTAAAAAAATTTACTCTTTTTTTGGAAGTTCGCCGGGACATCCCACTGGTGGAATTTACATCTGAACTATCTAAAAAATATTACTCACTTTGATCAACTCTGCAGGAAGGTTGTATCATGCTCCGATATTGGATTTTTTTTTTTTCGGAATGTCTGCCATGGTGAGCTATATTTTCAATTATTTGGCCCTGC
>NC_051400.1:18381721-18381850 GCF_015228065.2 Penaeus monodon
TTTTTTTTTTTTTAGAAATTTAAAAATCAGGACATGGCACACACTCAGAACCACTCACGGAAGAAACAATAAGATATGAAGATACTGGAAATTTACGAACCTGGGACGGTCTGCCAGCTTATGAAACAA
>NC_051400.1:18381920-18382138 GCF_015228065.2 Penaeus monodon
AATTTTATATATATAAGAAAATCAGTGTACTTTGAGATGAGATTGTTACCAAGTTAATCAGAATTATTGTTTTCAATAGGGACCATACTTTGTGAAGGTATCTTTTTTTTTTTAATGAAAATAGAGATTCCTGTCTGAAACATTTAATAAAAGCATTAAATCATATAGACAACTAATCTAAACCAGAAATTACTAATAATATTTTCTTTAATTTATTA
>NC_051400.1:18382203-18382756 GCF_015228065.2 Penaeus monodon
AATCAGTACAAAATTGTTACATGACTATGATTCTAGCTTGAATACAACATATTGGTTGAAATTTGAGAATTATGCGTAAAATTCTTTTATGGTGAGAATTTCCAAAGCTGTTGAATTTTTCCAACACTCCAAAAGGGGTTGGGGAGGGGGAGCTGGTCACTGGGCAGTTTTAATTTTAGTTTTAATTTTCGAGAAGGTTGATATATAAGTAAACTCATGTACATCAGATTAACAATGTTAATCATCCTCATTTAATAAAGTAAACTAATTTTTTACATAAAGAAAAAATATTAGTTGCCCCAGATAAAATAATATTCTTTATTGATATTAGTTGGGCATGGAAAACCATTATAATGTTGGCATTCAGTCATTTGAGGGCATTATCTTTGCAAATATGTAAACAAAATGATTGGATGCCTGGGTGGGGTCAGTGTTTTCCATATTTATGAAACCTATGACCAAGGGTAGCGTCCTCAGGTTGCATTTTTTACTGGAAACACATGAAAAGGGTGTGTTACCTGTATGAATTCCTTATGAAGCAAACGGATGAGAT
>NC_051400.1:18382789-18383127 GCF_015228065.2 Penaeus monodon
TTACTATTTATCATCTTCAACATAAAATAATCAAAATTTCATTTATTTTTCTGAAGTCCAAATTCCTAACCATGGGTGGCCTTTGTATTGAAGTGCTAATTACAACGGAAATCAATTTCAAATCAAAACAAATTTGCCAACGATGGACAGTATTGATCGCTAGCACTATTCCAAACTCAAATATTATTATCATTAGTTATACTTTTATTTTTGAACATTAGTGCTTTGTACTTGGTAAACATATAGACCCCTACATAAACTAGAGCATATAACCAGGGAGTCTTGATGAAAAGCATATTTCATGTGTAAATGTACACAAAACTCACATTTTTGAAGAG
>NC_051400.1:18383206-18383292 GCF_015228065.2 Penaeus monodon
ATTCACAAATCATATCTATGTGCAATGTCATTATCAAAAGCCATATGCAAGATTGCAACAAGCAAAAGTCCATACAAGCATATCTG
>NC_051400.1:18383387-18386787 GCF_015228065.2 Penaeus monodon
AGTTTCTTCATTCTTGTATGTATAACATAGGCTAACTAACTCATTTAGACCCTTTAACTCCCCTCATTTGGGACAGTCCCCTTAACCACAACTTTAACCCAAAATAAGGTTAAATAAAGATAGCCTTGCAAATGATAAACATGTTTTAAGATTTTTCTACGTATTCATATGCACTTACAATGTATTGATTTAAGAAAAACTAAGGCTGCTAATACAAAAATTGCCTCAATTTAGTGAGAGTTCTAGCAAACTTGAGTTGATAGATTTGGTTGAGAATACATATGACAGAGGCACTCTCTCTCACTAACACTCAGGACACCAGAACACAAACAAGTAGTGTCAGTGTGAAGCAAAATCTGAACATTTGTGAACATATTCCACTGTTAGTGTATTTGTTCAAATGTCAACAAAAAAAGAAAGCAATTATGGAGGCATGAAAGTAGAGAGACAACTGAACAAGGTTACAGAGTGAAACAAACAAATCCAAACTTATCTATAACTGGGTAACTCTTCCTTCATACTGCCATCCTCATTCTCTGTTTTTACTTCCTTGCTCTCTATTTTTCTTACTTCTTATTGATGCTCAATAAGGATCAGCTATAAAAGGCCTTGTTGTTCTTGAGCAAACTGTCCTAAACTGCATTACACAAACAATTACTGTCCTAGACACCAAGAATATTTTTTTTAACATTCTGTGAAATGTACTTGGCCTGTGTTGATTAGTCCAGGGTGTTCATAAATATCCCTGGTGCATGGGCTGACTGGTATGTCTAAAATATTGCTTTAGCATGGCTAAATGCTGGATAAAAAAGAAGTAGGTTTATAAAATTGAGACCAATAAGATGTTAGATAATAGAGCAACAATGCTAGTTTACCTAATATTTGGAATTCTTTATCAAAAGTACTCTGCACAGCAATTCCAGAAGCCAATAAACATAAAATAAAAAGCAAAGTATAAAAAAAAACATTACCTTTCCTCTTTCAACTTCCTTTGTGGTCATGACAATAACTCTTGTATTTTCCTGCCAGATCATCCACCAGAAATCTGCACATGTGGAAGGCAAGCATCCCTGTGTAGCTATGTAAGTCTTGGCTTCACTGCCCAAATCTTCTTCACTCTAAAAATAATGAACTTTTTAATAAAGATGAAAAAACATGGGAATAATGCTAATGTGTGTGTTTCATGAGAAAAAGTGCATAACTGTATCTTAAGACAACAAGCTTGTATTAATAAGTATGTATAGAAAGAACTAACCCCTACTGACATAAGATATTTGGATATTGGAGGAGCTGAGGTCCTTTCTGAACTGAAAAAGCTACCTTGACATCATTATTGTCATTTGGTTTATTTTAGCTGCCATGATACTATGACAATGGTAACAGATCAAGATTATTGCAACCTTCACGACAATAAAACTAAATGACATTATCACCATACTTACAGTGATAAGATTAGCATTTATGTAATCAGACCCTGGAATTCCAGGATCTGTATCTCTCAGTATGACCCTTGTGTGGTCAAAAGGTAAAATATTCTTGTAGCGGTTTTTGTTACGGTTCTCAGGCTTCTGGCCTTCCTTGCGTGAATAGAGCTGTTTACACTCTTGTTGTTGCAGAGATTCAAACTCCTCCCAGAATCCAGCCTTCCCCATAGTGGGTCCCTGATGCTCCTTCTGTAATGATGGGTCAAAACTTGTTTGGCGTCGACGCTATGTGACCCGTCACCAAATGAGTAACACAAGGGGGGAGATTTGTTAGTAAGAGGGAGAGCCACCAGATGTCTATTACATGTATGGATATGTTCAATCTTATGTGTCCAGAAATCTCATCCATCATATCAGTCCCCCTCCAGATTCATCAAAAACAAGTTCTAAACAGCTTTGACTCACCGATAATTCTCTAACTCTGCTGTCAATGCCACGTGCATTGATCCTTGTGGCATTGAAAGGCATCTTTAGAGGAACCACAGTACCAGACTGTTCCACCATTGGATTTCTTCGGTAGTGTTCAACTAATTCACTGAGAGTGTCAAATTTTCTTCCTCCTCCAACATCATATTTGTTGTCCTGCTGAGAAAAAATTTACAACATTAAGGGAACCCTTCCAAACATTGCTAAAGTCTATTACCTAATATATCTACTCTTTAGAGAAATCCTTCTAAAATGTAACTAACTATAAGTTAGAACTAGAACAGTATCTGATCGCCTTCGAACCTCTTAATTTTGAAAGTTCATCAATAGAAACAATGCATCTAATTTCCAAATACTGTTCTTTTTTTGTCTAGTGTATCTTTTCAACCAAACTTTCATTACAGCTTGAATTTCAAAATGAAAACTATGATGATGAATAGATCAAGATTAGAGTAACAATGCTGGTTTACCTAGTATTTGGAACTCTTGGAAAAAGAGTATCCTTATCTCCTTAAAAGCCACTCTAAAGAAAAATCTTATCTTTTGAAAAAAGGACATAATACAGACAGCATTAGAATTTGATTTGAATAAAGCATATGAAACCTTCCTGAACTATTTGCTGTCTCTACTACTGAAAGGTTGATCTTGTTGTGGTAGCAATAATACCAATATCATGTGATACTTGTTATTATCATACTTCATACAGTCTGAGGTAGCTCTAGCAGTTACACATAATCAAAATTTATTATGCAAAAAACATGCAGGCCTAAAAAACAAAGTGAGTACAGATGTAGTTCCAATAATTCAGATGTAGTTTTCACTAATATATTTAGCAGGAAACCATAGTGTACATGCATCTTTCTTCTTGCAAATGTAATGATTCTAAAGGACATATTTCATCCAGTCAAACCTTTATCTTTTACTCTCCCATGTTTCCCCTTCACACACCACATTATCATGTATCAGAGAGTTACAGTATTTTATTACTAACATATCTTCCTTTCAGTACATTCAAATACAGTTTCTTCCATATGTAAGTAGTAACTGATATTTTTTTCAAATTTGTGTTCTACTTATGCTCTATGATATATGACAATGAAATATACAATTACTGGTGTATAAATGAAGCTTTGAAAGGTTATCAAATAAAATATGCCTTTTTGCAGCTGGTGAAACAGACAAACTGGAGGACTAGCAGTTCTTAAAGTTTAAAGAATTTTAAAAAGTTAGTAAGTATAAATATATCCCACTGCCAGTGGGAACCACCATAAATGCAATGGTGATACTGATGGAAAAGGAATATTCCTCAGATGCTGGGTGGATGAACTGAAAAATCACCATTACACACTTAAAGGGTAGGTGGTGTTAAGGGGATACAGACACTATGTGAAAAAGTAAAATCATAATGAAATGTATGATACTCTATCACAAATCACCCTATAGTAATTAGTAGGTCATGTAGACCTACTAATAGGCTATGTTCAAACATT
>NC_051400.1:18386828-18386929 GCF_015228065.2 Penaeus monodon
TACATGTACCCTTTAGCAGTGGTTTAAACAATGGGTGTGTTCTTATCTGAAACAATTAAAATTAAAATCCCATTATTCTATACATGTATTAAACTTAGAAA
>NC_051400.1:18386982-18388170 GCF_015228065.2 Penaeus monodon
CTCACCACGCATCTGATCATAACTTGAGTGACCTTATCATCAGTGCGAACAGAGAGAACATAATCTCCTGGTTTGCTCTGTGATTCCCTGACAAGAAAGCTTCCATTTTTACCCTTCTCCAGTATGAGTTTCTCTGCCTCACGACCTGACAGATGGCCATGGAACCAACTGTAGGAAATAAAATGTTTATCTGTATTGATAACAATTTCCTCTAAAAAGTAATATATGTCATTTTATGTTTCATTTGGAAATACAAAAGACAAGTTGATCAGTATATTCCAAAGTAATAAAACAGTCTGCACTGATTAATAAAATGAAACAGAAACAAACACTCATATGGACACTCAAGTCACCAACCGTTCAGTTGTCGGATCTGCACAGTTTAGTGGATATTTGAGTTCGATGATCTCTCCATTCTTTTCTCTCAGTTGGCCTTGGTTCTCCATATAATACTGTACTAATTCAGCGAGGGTAGCAAACTTTTCCCCTCCATACAGATCATAGAAGTCACCCATATTCTGGATTTTTATGTGTGTCACTTCGCCATTCCGTCTGCAAATGTGAGGGTTGGTTATATGTTCAGACAAAATGTTTAATTTCAGTATATCTAACATAATCTAATCCACATTTCCTTGCTATGATGAAGAAAGTAAATCTAACAAACTGTGTTATAATACAAATTTTGTCTAACATAAAAAGTAACAAATAAGATTGAAAATTTCCTTGCTAAGATGAAGAAAGTAAATCTAACAAACTGTGTTATAATATAAATTTTGTCTAACATAAAAAGTAACAAATAAGATTGAATATTATAACAAAATATATACATATATATCTTTTTTTTTTCAAGCTAAGCATAATGATTTTATACAGTATGCTAGAATCAAAACTTCTGAATCAAAATATATCAACTGGTTCATAAATCCATAAAGAAGTAATATCAAATAAAATAAAAAAACTTGTATCAAAAGAAATAACAATGCTAAAGCTGGACTCACCGTACAGAAAGTGTGAAGTCCCCAGGGTTGGATTTGGATGGTCGAGCCAAGAAGGAGCCTTCGATCCCACGCTCCTTCAGAAGGACCTCTGCCTCCAACCCCGATATATTTGGGTGGAACCATCTGTGTAACAAAAATGGAAAGGAAGAATGGTGAGCCGTTCATATTACATAAACTTTTGCTTTAAAAG
>NC_051400.1:18392759-18392862 GCF_015228065.2 Penaeus monodon
CCCCCCCCCAAAAAAATTCCGGCCCCCCCCCCAAATAAAAAAAAAAACCCCCCCGGGAAAAATTTTTTGGGGGGGGAAAAAAAGGAAAAACCCCGGGGGAAAA
>NC_051400.1:18392906-18393007 GCF_015228065.2 Penaeus monodon
GGGGGTTTAAATTTTTTTCCCGGGGGGAAAAAAAAAGGGGAAATTTTTTTTCCCCTTTTATTTTGAACCGGGTTTAAAACCCCCCTTTTGCCCCCTTTTTT
>NC_051400.1:18393194-18393691 GCF_015228065.2 Penaeus monodon
AGGTATCACGAGGGAGGACTCGTCAATACCAGAATAATAGTTTGCCGAGTCACTTATTGGAAAAAATCAACAGGAATAGGAACAATTACCTATGGGAATAATTATCTACATTATTATGGTGTAACAACAACGGAAAAATATCTGAAAAAAGAGAAAGGTTTATCTTTTTATCACAAATACTAAGAAACAAAGACAAGCTTTATTGGCTTACGTGTTTGCATACTTTCTTTTTTCCCAAGTGACCGAAAGGGCAAACGAAAAGAGCCCGAGAGCCCTCCCATTCCGCAGCGTCATTACCTGCCTTTCAGTCTGACGGACGTGGCCTCAAGGGAACGCCTACTGCCCCGCTCTGTCTCGTGGGCGTGATCGCTCATGCCGCCCACGCCACTCACCATCTTGTTGTATAGAGAGTGGAGGCGGTTCCACATCTTCTGGGTCATCATCGTGACACGAAATGCACGCAAGCACCCGCTCGCACCACGTCTCTGCACACCTTA
>NC_051400.1:18393708-18394116 GCF_015228065.2 Penaeus monodon
ACGTGCTCACCCACTCGCCTCTACCACGACGCCTTCCAGTGATCCGTGGGGCGTGACGGTCGAGACTGGCTCATCGCCACGTTTGCGAAATGATTCTCGGGCTAAATTGTCTCTAATCGTTTTTTTTTCTTTTATCTTCCACTCTATATCTTTTCAAGGCATAGTACTAGTGCTGTCGCTGTTGCACATTTAAGCGTTCATGATTCCGACAGGGAGTTTTTCACAGCTCATCTACACTAGTCATTCTGATCAGCTGGGATTCATTCATGCCGCTGTTGCTGTTCCCTTCCCTTGCACAACACCATGGGACAGCCATCTGACACCATAAAATCAAGTCTATCCATTTTTTCACAATAAATATTAACACTCCTTATCAACCACACATGCTTAGCTCACCCAAGACACTGG
>NC_051400.1:18394208-18394489 GCF_015228065.2 Penaeus monodon
CTTATTCTCATACCGCCCTGTCTACCACAAAATAACAATAGCACCGATACAACCCCCTCCAACAGGTATCCACCTCAAACACCCGCTGGTTGCTACCTTTTCTTACCCCATGTTTCTCAAGTGCACATTTTCCTTCTCATGTCTCTTGCTGTTCAGCCCTTTAACCCTTCACCCCTCACCCCTGCCTCAGAAGAGTGGCACCCAACTTGAGAACCATAACATAGCCTATAACATACTATCGAACCGAACTCCTTTTGATTAATGTAGATAACAAGTTTATG
>NC_051400.1:18395131-18395293 GCF_015228065.2 Penaeus monodon
ACCCCCCCCAAAAAATAATAATTCTTTAGTAATTTACATTAACAGGGGAAGGTTCGGGAAATTTTTAAAAAAATCGTAAATAAAACAGTGACACAAAAAGTAAAAACAAAATAAGATACGTATTTGTTAAAATTTCCAGCCTTCCCTTGTTAATGTATTTAT
>NC_051400.1:18402551-18402724 GCF_015228065.2 Penaeus monodon
TCAAACAGCATGTTCACCGCAATTTCATAATGTGCTAAGGTGTGGCCGGAATGGCTCCGCTTATCACCTGAGCGACATCCGATACGATCATCCCCAGATATACCCTGACGGCGTCTCGTATATAGATAGGAGAGTTAGTCATTGATTTAAAAAATCGATTTACTTACAGACGC
>NC_051400.1:18403252-18403828 GCF_015228065.2 Penaeus monodon
GCGCGTCTGTAAGTAAATCGATTTTTTAAATCAATGACTAACTCTCCTATCTATATACGAGACGCCGTCAGGGTATATCTGGGGATGATCGTATCGGATGTCGCTCAGGTGATAAGCGGAGCCATTCCGGCCACACCTTAGCACATTATGACTCATTCTTCTTGGCGCCACATTTTATACTACTTTCATTTCCACTGTTCTAGCATTAAAAGGATCCTCACTATAAGAATGCAGTGAAAATGCTGTTTGAGGTATATTCAAAGGCTCATTTATTAGTGCAATGATATTATTCGCAATTCATTTTATGATGCCGGTATTATCTAAAATCAACCATTAAATTTGAAACCTGTACTTTATGAACTATGAGATGTAAAGGTCACTTTTTTACTTTCTCCTCTAATACTCGTAAGACGTAAAACACCATTTCCGGGAAAGCAGGAATCGTCAGCCCACTCAGCACGATAAGATGCATCGCGTTGAAAAATGTACTGCAACTCCCGTCCTTCGACGGAGACCAGCAGGCAACTTCATACGAACTCTCGTCATATTTAGGATTCTTCAAAGTTCGGGACGCGA
>NC_051400.1:18408901-18409541 GCF_015228065.2 Penaeus monodon
AAGCCGTTCGGAAGCAACAGGTGGAGCAACTGGAGCAGGTAATGCGACTGTCAAGCAGAATGATAAGTAAACTGGCCTGAACCAAAGGAAGGATGAGGACAGGTGGTTTGGGTGAGGCGTTGGGGGTTGGGCGGGGTGAGGCGTTGGGGGTTGGGTGGGGTGAGGCGTTGGGGGTTGGGTGGGGTGAGGCGTTGGGGGTTGGGTGGGGTGAGGCGTTGGGGGTTGGGTGGGGTGAGGCGTTGGGGGTTGGGTGGGGTGAGGCGTTGGGGGTTGGGTGGGGTGAGGCGTTGGGGGTTGGGTGGGGTGAGGCGTTGGGGGTTGGGTGGGGTGAGGCGTTGGGGGTGGAGGTGGAGGCGTTGGGGGTTGGGTGGGGTGAGGCGTTGGGGGGTGGGTGGGGTGAGGCGTTGGGGGTTGGGGGGTGGGCGTTGGGGGTTGGGTGGGGTGAGGCGTTGGGGTTGGGTGGGGTGAGGCGTTGGGGGTTGGGTGGGGTGAGGCGTTGGGGGTTGGGTGGGGTGAGGCGTTGGGGGTTGGGTGGGGTGAGGCGTTGGGGGTGGAGGTGGAGGCGTTGGGGGTGGCTTAATCACAACGGTTTGAATAATGGGTGTGTACTGTGGGATCTATAGCCCACTACCTGTATGCC
>NC_051400.1:18409710-18410060 GCF_015228065.2 Penaeus monodon
TCCGAAGAACAAAAGTGCCGTCAGTTAATCATTGTAATTATTATACTGAGAGCTGACCACATGGTAAGTGTGACTGCATTCAGACAATCAATTCGCAATGGCTGGCAGATGACAACGGGGTCTACAATGACCGATCCATTCTTAACGTTAAGCGGTAATCGTTCTTAGTCTAATAATAATTATAAAGGTTTAGCTGTTATAGCACACGCCGTTCCTCCATTCTGTATTATTAGAGCGATCCTCTTCATAAATAATTAATGGTTGATTTACAACCGTCCCACAGCACCATAACTCTCCGCACCCCTCCGTTACCTGATCTGCGATCGGTCCAGGATATACAAAACATGGCG
>NC_051400.1:18410933-18411203 GCF_015228065.2 Penaeus monodon
ATGACCCCAGCCTACATGTTTACCTTTTTCATCCCCCCAGCAGCGAAGGCAGCGGCGCACAGCGAGGCTTCGAAACGACGGCGATGCTGACCAGACCAGCCGGAACTCCGACGGCCGTGACTAAGGGCCTCGCCGCACCCGCCACTTTGGGGTTGGCCGTTTCCGTTCCTCTTATTCGGAAAGTTAAAACCCTCTGACATTTTATAAGAATCTATGCACATGGATCATACTTTAAAGCGTATGGGTCAAGAAAATATACGCACAAAGTAA
>NC_051400.1:18411288-18411882 GCF_015228065.2 Penaeus monodon
AATTTCAACCTTCTCAACAAACATACATCTCTATATCTAATCATCTCAACTGCTGTGGCACCCCCCCCCCCCTCCTCCATATAACCCCCATCGTTGCGAACTTCCTCTTCCGGATCATCAGGGCTACTGATTTGTTCACGACGAGAGAAAATGCCCGTCTTACAGGAACGTTATGTCCTCTTCTCTGCATTTTGACTTTGTAATGTAACTTTCAATACTTTAAGCGCCCTGTGGAATTCCTTTATCCGTGCCCACTAAAGTACCATAATAATATCATTATTACCTCCATTCTTTATTTTCACCCAAGTCATTGTTATCATCATAATAAGATGATATAATAAAAAATATCGTAAGAACTACCTTTCAAACTACACTTGTTTACAAGATCTAACGTAACATCCATTCCTGCTAAGACAACTTTCAATTCATGTATGGCAACGGTGACAATTGTTCATAATTACCTTTACATGTATCTACTTACAAGGCCGATAAAAAATATACAAACACTAATGGCAACTGAGGCCTTGAACAAGTGATAACACACATAAACTAATGAAAAACCAAACACACATGAAAAGATAAATAAATATATCT
>NC_051400.1:18411908-18412045 GCF_015228065.2 Penaeus monodon
GAACGGCAGACGGCATCACTTAGATAATTTAATGCATGCTTATTATAAATGATCATGAGATTAATGCTTATAACACACGGTTGATATCGAATGAAAAATTGCGATCGTTGCACATGCACATACACGTAATACTTTGT
>NC_051400.1:18412150-18412434 GCF_015228065.2 Penaeus monodon
CAAGCGCGCGTTTACCTTAGCTCTTCACCCGGGGGGACATAACAAAGTCAAATGACTCCAAGACCTTGTAACGCCGCGGGCGCTCACTACCCCATGTCTCGCTGCCACTGCACTGCTACAAGGGTAACACACAAGTAAAGGCCCGGCCAGCAGGATCGAGTTTTTCCTTACCTCTCCGTAGGCAGCATAGTACTGTCTTACGAGAAAGAGCGAGAACGAGCGAGAACACGCCCGAGTGACAAGTGTAACCGAAGCGTCACCGCAAGCTGTGTGTGATACGCTTA
>NC_051400.1:18412535-18413062 GCF_015228065.2 Penaeus monodon
AGCCTAGAAGAGGACTTGAAAATAACCTCAGTTTAAACTATGAAGCCATTTTCCACCCGCTCTACAGTATTCACTTTTAGGGACGAGCCGCTTTGTCACTCAGTCCCACGCTCTCTGTTAAGAGGCTGTCTCCTCCTGGCAGGGCAACTAGGGAACCTTAGACGTTATCGCTCTTAAATGTTGCGATAACACTTTCCCACCGCATTCTATCATCAACAACTTTAATATTTTCTTTCTATCACAATAACATTTTCTTTCTCGTTTAACAGTATATTCATAAAGCTGTTACTTCATGATAAAGGAAGGGTAATGGATTAATGCAGAATTTTTTCGTGCAAAAGATAGCTTTGATAGTTTAAGAAGTTTAAAGTCAGGTAGAAACGATTTAAGAACATGAAATTCCCGTTCACATAAAATTCAAACAAACTTCGTAAACACGCACGTCCGGACGGACGGTCGTGCGCACGAGCGCAGAGAATAACACAGACAGACATTAGGCAGGCATGCGGAGACTGACAATCTTTCTT
>NC_051400.1:18413161-18413734 GCF_015228065.2 Penaeus monodon
TACACCCACCCACCCACACACTAATCGTACGTCCCTCAGGTAACAAGAGCTCCAACCGAGAACAGTAAGGCCCTATCTGAGTTCTAAGCTAATCTTCATGTCGCCTATTTTACGGGCAACGTCCCTCACGCCACTAATGTAGAATACGTCGTACTACAGGCTCGCGAAACGTATTCGTACATAAAAAAATAAATAATAATAAAATTATCAGAAAACAGGATGATTTCTACATTTCTGTGATTTCTGTGTACAATTGTGCGTATGTTTTGTGTTTTTGCACGGTCTTTATTTGTATTTGTTGGTATGCTTTCGGATAAAGAAAGGAAAATCGAGGTGAGAGGAGACACACCAGAGATGAATACAAACGGAATACTGTTTGACCGTGGTCAAAATCTGGAAGCATCATGCAATTAATCGATTGGCAATCTGAGGATCTTTATTTACTAACGGACAATAAAAAAACTAAAAAACGGTAGTATCTCATACATACTAAGAACTGAAAATACTGGTGAAAGGTATACTCTTCGAGAGCCCTCTCAGCAAGGGTTTAAGAAATATATCCTGAAAACCATT
>NC_051400.1:18413940-18415483 GCF_015228065.2 Penaeus monodon
GGCAAATTTTACAACAGTAATGTAGGAAACGAAATGTGAAACGCCTATAAACACAAGGTACAGAGCAACTGTACAAGGAATAATACAATAAATTAATACGTAAGTTAAAAACGCACTACCAAAATTCAAATATTAAAACGATCTCGGTGTATCGTATGACCTCGACACATTTGCACTTTCTGCACGCTCTCTCGCAGCAGCGTCAGCTCCAGGCGCAAGGATGGCACGCGAAATAATAACCACGGGGATAGGTGGTGAGGGAGAGAGAGGGGGAACAGGAAGGAGGCTACAGCTACGGTAATAATGCTTTATGTTGGACGAACGACGACCGAACCCCAGACGTGTATAAAATGACTGGACACAGAGTAAAGATAAGCCTATATGAAAGTTTATGTAGTAGTGGAGTTAAGTTTCTTAAATGGGAACATATAAAATGATGAAAAACAATGACGGACAAAACATGAAGAAAAAATAGAACAAAGGAGCAGCAATGTGAAAACCAGCTATAGACTCTGCCTCCCCCTTCCTGCTCTACCGACCCACCCTGCCTTCTGACGACCCTTTGGCTGGGGAGGAAAGGGCTCCCCAAACATGACCGTCTCTTCTGCTATCGATCACATGAGGGAGGAAGAAGGAGGGGGAATCACTTCAAACCATCCATCTAGCACATTCAGACGAGACAGACACGGACCTCTACACCCAATCTTAACATATCTTTCATGAGGAATTTTGTACTCGTCTATTCAACTCATTACCAAGAAAATTCTCACGTTATTCATGTACCTGCTAAGTCCCTAGTTTCGGTCTGCTTGTTACCTGACATCATAAGGTAAAAAAGCAGTAAACCATTTAAAAAGGGCATGGCGCTTTCTTCTCTTCCTTATTTTACTCGTGTAATTGTAAATGACCAAAAATAGCTTTGTACTTAATAGAAACAACGAACTACTGATAGAGTTTAAGACTGAGCCTGCAATCTTGCAGCTATGACGTTAAAAACAAGAAAACACATACTTTACTACATCACCAGTATCCATATGAAATACAATCGATCATGTACACAGAGCTCCAAAGAAAGGATTTCTCGACTGTTTGAGGCAACTGTGATCAAAAGGGGACGACCAACTTTTCCCTTCCCCTGACTAGGTTCAGTCACTTTCCTCACTGGAAAATCTTTTAAAAAGAACAGTTGGATGGAACTAATGAAAATTGACAAATAATAAACTCGTATGTAGATATGGATTTAATCTTTTATTATCTCAATTATTGCAAGGAGTTTGCACAAATCCATGACCCCTGTTTTTGATATGGCAAGCTTACATTTCTGAATAGCGCAAACAACATAGAAGTAATGTTAAATATATTTCATGGCAAATGGTAAAACGCATGGGATTAATCAAACTTGATAACTGTCCGCGTTCACTGTGGGTCATGAGAGCTCATTAAAGTAATTACCTAAAAGTGCAAGGGGAAATCTTTACTCTCGATCCCTGATATGCCAGGCACGAGTTAACACTGATACTGTCTGCTAAAAACATTACTCTAA
>NC_051400.1:18415513-18415680 GCF_015228065.2 Penaeus monodon
GAAGTTATGGAAATGAAAATGAGAAAAGCCTATAATTCGCTTATCTTGCAAATAAACAAAAAGAGTGGAAATATAAAGAATCCACGCTAATTATACCGATGAAAGCATATATACCACGCAGTTATGGTGAAAACGCAACGCCACGGATCTTGGGGCTTCTTGCCACA
>NC_051400.1:18416004-18416344 GCF_015228065.2 Penaeus monodon
GATGGTTTTTGGTTGACAAATTGTACTTGATGGGATTTGTCCTTTTTCTTATCTCTACATTTCATTAAACCCAGAAAACTAACTGACGATTACATAGGAAACTTATTATGCAATCAATAAAAAAGTAATATGTAGAGGATTTTATTATTTCACGAACAACATTTGCTTGCTATTTTTAGTATTTATTTTTACAAAGCAGTTACCGACCGGTTAGCTATTTTACCACCTGCAGCGGTTGACTCATTGCGCTATCAGTCTCGTACTTGTCGATAAGCCCGTGCGATAACGTTCCCTGATAAACAGTTTGTTTTTCATTTTCTTTTATAGATTTGGGGTTTGG
>NC_051400.1:18416740-18416979 GCF_015228065.2 Penaeus monodon
ACTAATATTAGAATGGTAGACATTATAGCCCATAACCTGAATCTGGATCTCCCTCATACAGCCGGATATGACGGTAAGCAATGATGAACTTACACTTAATGGCGCCGCTGTGAGGTTGGGCGATAGAGAGGGACTGATAACGAGCGAGCCTGGGTTATGTCGATATTTTATTGATATGTTATTTTACGTTTGTGAATGGGTGGACTTTAGAATATTTAAACTGGAATCCACAGTGTATG
>NC_051400.1:18417002-18417857 GCF_015228065.2 Penaeus monodon
TTTGTTGATAGAGAGGCAGAAAAAAATTGGAGTTGCATGCGTGTCGCTGTATCGATAAGGCAGACAGAAGGAGCCATGTCTTGCATTACTGAAAATTATAACTATCCTTGTGAGTATAGTTGGCTTAAACCTGTCATGCGGTGTAAATGGCAAAATATACAGTACCTTTGTAAGAAATTACGGGTCCAAAAGTCGAGGTAGAGAATGCGGTGACGTGCTGGCGCTTCACACTTGTTGGCGGTCCGGTATATGGTACTGAACTGACGGCTGAAGAACGCGACTCTGTACAGGATCCACTGATAAACCGCGCTTACGTCACATCGTTTTGACGTGGCGCCGCTATGTCGCTGTATCATAAGGGTCAGATTTAAGGCCGATCTTTGTAAAAGTCTTGATAAGAAGGCTCCGGATGTAGGCTCTCCGAGAGGGTAGCAACGCTGGTTTTAATACTGGCATATTTATATCAAAGAAAAATATTTGTGAATATGTATTTTACTTACAAAGCCTAACTGAGAGGGAACGAGTAAATATTTACGCAAGTTGCAGAAAACCGTCATAGTATAAGGGAAAAAGGTTGGCTTATAGAGGGCGCGATTGGATCCATTTTGTTTCCGCGCCAGCGTTGAACTCGTCTAAATTGGAATATCACGAAATTTTGATAAAAAAAATAAAACTCTTTCTTCTATTCTCCCTTTTATGCTGTGTAAGAGACAACTTATAAACGAAAATGTTCCTCATATTAAAATTGTCAGTTATCAAAAGGTATCAGATAAAGGTGGGGAACTGAGACATAGCTTTCTCTAACTGTCTAACTAAGGGCAGCCTTGATCAGTTTTGATGTTCTCATGCCTGGGG
>NC_051400.1:18421933-18422113 GCF_015228065.2 Penaeus monodon
TTTGTGTTTGTCTATGTGTCTGTTTAGATCCAATAATTTTGTAATTGACCAACCAATTCATAACAAATGGATAATTAGTCATTGTTCATGAATGCAAAAAGATAAATGTAAATCTGTATTGAATAAATTAGAATATTTATGTCCAGAGATGTTCTCAGACCAGTTGCTTTTTTTTAAGAT
>NC_051400.1:18422240-18423174 GCF_015228065.2 Penaeus monodon
TACATTTGATCGAGAAAATATTTGAAAGATGTGATAAAGTCAGTATCCATTGTCACTAAATATCAACACTATTTTCGTTTACTCTGGAATGGCCCAGCGCACGTAGCCGTAGCAAAGATCAAAGAGTAATGAGTTGCAATTAATTCGTCGACTTGGTGATCTGTGTGGGAGTGTGTTTGTTTCTCTGCCTTATTTTCACCGGCAGGTTCATTTCTGGAGCTTGAAACATGGACAGATCGGCGATAGTTTTCGTTGCTGTTGTTTCATTTGTTTGTACAACGTGTGTGTGTTGGAATCGGCGCACGAATATACGAGTATATTTGATAGTAGTTATTGAGTTTATTTGTTTGGATGATACATGATATATCTAGACATATAGAAACCTATCTCCCACTGTCACCACTTCTCGGAAACACAAGCCAACCGTATGGATTTAATCTAATCAGGATTAGGGAGGAAAAATGAGATTGTGAGATAATGGCATTCTTGTGCAAGATAGGGAAATACGTAAAAAAATCTTTGGCTTTGAAGAGGTGGGTTAGCTGGCAGAGGTTTGCAAATATCTAGAGAGGAAACGAACGATTCCATCCTTATATCAAAGCAGCAACTCAGCCTTTTTGCCATTCTATGATTAATTTTTCGTTTTTATCCTATAATGTGCCTTTTTGCCATTCTATGATTAATTTTTCGTTTTTATCCTATAATGTGCCTTTTTTCTGGAACGTAATTTTCCTCTGTTTCTCTTGTTACATGTATCCGGATTTGATTGTATGATACATTGCATCAGCATTAGGTGTTGTAGTGAAAATGCTGCATTCTGTAGCTTTGTAGGTAGTAACAAGTTAGGTTTTACACCTTAAACCTTATACTGTTCGATAAATTTAGAGAAGGAAAATCGCATAAATTGAAATGATGACATAGGTAGCTTTTAAAT
>NC_051400.1:18423636-18423827 GCF_015228065.2 Penaeus monodon
TGTATGAATAAGACTTGGCCATTGCAAACGCCAGAAAGATGCGTCAGGGCAAGAGGCGCAGAGATGTTGGTCCGACGTAATGACTAGTTGTCTTCACAGACGTAACGTAGCAGCTGTTGGATCGGTGTGTCTTGGCCCGCGTACTCTGTGTCGCTAGATATATGAAGTGTAATGGCCCTAGTTGGCAGCGT
>NC_051400.1:18423858-18423954 GCF_015228065.2 Penaeus monodon
AGTTTTTGCTCTTTTGTTTTCGCAATCTCCTTTTTATTATCTTTTTTTTTCTTCTTTTTTGCTCTTTTGTTTTCTTGATTTCCATGTTTGTTTGTT
>NC_051400.1:18423989-18424356 GCF_015228065.2 Penaeus monodon
TTCTTACGTTTCTTTATTTGCTGCATGCATTCTTCTGTCCTTTTTACTTTCATTTTTCCCTTGTTTCCTGGCTTGTTTGAAGGCAATATTTCGTTCCTGTCTTGATGTAATTGGTCAGTTTGTATCTGATCCCTTTGCCTTTTTCCTTTCTTTCTCTTTTTTTCAAGACCACCCGCAGTTCAAACACAAGCACGTGTACTAAAACCCAACGCATTCACTCATTAATCGGCGTATCCATTCTCATCTTCTTCCATGAGAAATGGATTTGTTAATATGGGCATCCCCATCAGGTCTGTTTGAGTGTAATATCCCCCCTTATTTATGTGTGCATGAGTACGAAGGGAAATTCCCAGCGCGGGAGTGCGAC
>NC_051400.1:18424553-18425341 GCF_015228065.2 Penaeus monodon
GGGTACCCAGTCAACCTCTCGGTAACCGCAGTTCCTCTCTAGACATCTGGTGGTAGTGGTGTCCCTTCGAGCCGTCACGTTCGCCCCTCCCAAAAGCCGCCGGCGTCCCCTCCGTTGAGATCTCCTTCTGGAGTGTCCGTTAAAAGATGCCCCCGAGACAGTGCGTCGCGCGCTCGGAGGGTTTAGAGATTACTCGCCAAGGCAGTTAAACAAGTAGTGCATACATATATTGTTATTATTTTTTTTCATTATTCGTTATGACTGTGTCTCGTGCAACGGCGACGGTGGTGTTGCTCTTTCTTCGTATGTTCGTTGTTCATGAATGAACGTTGGCACAGCAGATCACTGAAACAGTAGTAGGTGTATGTATTGCCATGCATTTTACTCATGACTTGTTATTAAGAAACGAATATTTATAATATTAGACTGATAATTGTGTTCTATTAAGTATAATTGAAAAAAAACGGCGTCTTGAATTCGATGGAAACAAATAAAGAGAATCCAGCTCTTGGTTAAAACCACGCGCAGATATGCTGGAATGTGACCGTGGAGATACTTGCATAGCAAAATCACGGCCAGAGAGTGAAAGGGAGGACAGGGTTGTAGCGGAGAGCTTTCCTCTCTCCCTGGGTGTGGCCCTCCTTCCTGCCCCGCGCTCATTCACACTTCGGGGCACCGATTCCCTCCATTCACAGACGCGGCGCTGACTTATGATTCCATTCACTCGACACTGAACCTCGTCATTGACTTACTCAACAATAACTTGTTTTCTCCCACCCTCATTTCTT
>NC_051400.1:18425394-18425910 GCF_015228065.2 Penaeus monodon
CGAAGATTATCTTGATCGTTGAACGGATGTGATCCTTTCTTAAAACTCACACGAAATTGAAAAATGTCTTCTGGTCATACCGTGTCGACACTTGCGCAAAATGTTTATTTTTGTACTGGGGTTTTATCTCCTTGGTATTGCACTGTAAATGACATTATGAAAAGGCAGTGCCAGTTCCTCACCGCGTTAGGTCTTGCATTGGTCACAATATCTATTTGACCATCGTTCCCACCTTGTGCATCCATTGAGCAGTCAACTTCCTTGGTGTATAGAAATGCCTGCTCCAGGCTGGAGGAGTCACGAGAGGCACCGGCGATAGAGCAAGAGCCTGGCCGCCACTCGAGGTCAAGGATTCATTGGGACGCGGTGGGCGAACGAACAAACACTTAGAATATAGAATTGTTGATGTTTTCTTTGTTTGATGTTATCAATAACTGTAATTGATATTACTGTTTACTCTTAGTCTTTTTAATGTTTTCTTGTTGCGGTTAGCATCATTATTGTTGCGGTACAGCT
>NC_051400.1:18426609-18426858 GCF_015228065.2 Penaeus monodon
GTTACCGACTGGTCAGGGTGACAGGTGTGGCACAACAGGATGCTGTACAACCAGAGCATCCTCTTAACCACAGGCGCTACACAAACACATTAAAGTAGAATGCACTTCTTTTTCTCCTTTTTTCCAGAATCGTTTGCTGACTTTCGAACCATCTTTGGAATGATTGTTTCCTGTGTAGATTGTCTGGCATTGTTGTCAAAGAAAGAGGACCTGGCAGGGAAATACATAGATAACTAGCGATTCTTTACT
>NC_051400.1:18427631-18427756 GCF_015228065.2 Penaeus monodon
TCACTCTTTCGCTCACTTCCAACTCTCCCACTTTTGCTACACATCACCTGTTTCGTTATAACCATGAAACACCTGCAGCAGAGCGGTAACAGCTGTGACGATAACACCTAAGTGCAACAGAGTTA
>NC_051400.1:18429977-18433412 GCF_015228065.2 Penaeus monodon
TAGTTAAAACTAACTGTTGGATGAAAATATAGAACTGTTGCAGAATTAATACGAAGTTTTATGCTATAATAATGCTTTATTAATAATTTTCAGTCTGACTGTTTCGAGCACAAGCTCTCTCGAACCGAGTCATCTGTGCCCTTGAAACCAGTCGCACATCGAAATATGCGACGGATCCGCATCCTCGAAGTGCGCGCGTGTTATCAAGGATTTGTCGGTAGTTAAACATTTGTATTACCCGCGCCTTTGCGAGAAGTTTGCCAGATTAAGTGGCGTCTAAATGGGGTTATAATTAGGCCAAGTGTTACCTGCATGTTCATAGTTTTAATATAGGCATTAAGTTTGATATTACGTCTACGTAGATGGAGAATTTCTTTCTTCAGATTACGGCAAACCTCTTTACTCCTCAGAAGGGGTAATATCACATTCATGTACTTTCAACCATTTCAAATCTATTCACTCCACGTACCGTCTACTTAAGTTACACGAGCGCGCATGCCTCATACAACTCCCTATTTACAAACAGCAGGAATGTTGCTCGCTTCAAGGAGTGTTTGTTATTGCCAATGTTTAAAATCTTTTACATCATTTCGAAGACGATCATAAACTATGCATGTTAACAGTCCGCGAAAAAAAGCTTATTTATAACATATACCGTAAATTGAGAAGCTATCTGGTTAATTGTATTTTGGTAAAAGTTTTCTTTTCTTTTTGCGATATTCATATAAAAAATCTCCATTGAACATTTTGGACAAAATGCTTATTAAAATACATCTGCATATTGGAATTTGTACTGTAGAAAGTGCACGGAATTTCGCCCTCGTGTAATAGCCCCTTTTTAACAAGAAAGACATCAGGACTTGTGCGGTTAGTCATGGACTGTCACACGAGGGCAAATTTCCATGTACTTATTTCTGTAGGCTGCTTTCAGAATACTGTTTATGATATTTAACAATTTGCTAAATTGGATCCTTATTGTCCGCGACAAAGAAAGCAGCTTTTGAACCCTGGTACGCTTCAGTCTGACTCCCCTAGTACCCTAGGTAGTGCGCTCAAACCTGGTCAGAATAACGTTTTCTGCTTATCCTTTATTGTAAGCTTTATAAGAATTTGTAAAGCTCTGTGTGATCGGACCTTTTATGATTAGATTTTAGTAAAACAGCAACAAACGTTCTTTTGTAATTCTCACGCCAAAGATCGCCATTTGACTTTTGCAGGTAAACAGAATAAGAGACATTTTCGTAGCACAGTCTTTTCGTAATCTGTACAATTTTAATGTACACAACAGACGTTTAGATTGTAGAAAATGTCAGAAAATTTGCTTGCGTGTGGTACTGAGGTTGGGCAAACCATTTCCAAATCAACTCCCGAGTACATACAAGGCCTGGGGATTCCTCATCTTGGGGGAGCATTATCTCCGGAACCCCGAGTTAAAAGGTTATCGGAAAGGCGGCTTGACTCTTCTCGAGCGGTATGGGATTTTTCGTTTTAATCACCCGCTCTCAGCATCGTTTGGTCACTGAACTGGAGGGTTTGTCTAGGTAGAGGTGTTCCAAAAGTAGGTTTGGCGCTGAAAGAATAATTTGGAGAGAAGGGGGGGGGGATGGGGAATACACCGAAACCTAGGATAGAGATTGCCCTTTTACGTTTTGTTCCCAAAGTGGGACGGGCGACGTGTGGAGCGATGAGCTGGCATCGGCGAGAGCAGCAGGACGTTCGTATCAGCACGGCGATAATCCATTTCCTAAGACCACGAACGCCTCTGACCAGTGAGTTTGAGGGGGGGGGGTCTTCTAGCTGGCAATGTTAGCTCCAGAGGGATTTTTTGTGGGCGTGTTGCAGTCTTTTCGGTACAAAAGTATGGGCTAGAGGAAATTGCTTCCCGCGGTGTCGAATTGCGAAACTGGGTTGATGTTAGACTTTTAGTTGACGGGGCTCACGATATTGGCCCGGGGTGAATGCAGATGGCAAGAACTACGTCATGCTTTCGTGCGAGGAGCATTAGAGAGTGACTGTCAGATCTCTTCGGATTTCCGGTGGCGATGCGATGGCCTGAGATGTCCTCACCTCTCAAAAGTTATGTTTTGGTCAACTGAAAGACCTTGCATTATCCGATGACGGGAGTAAAGGGTAGAGCACGTGGGGGAGGTAGGGGGGTTTAGTATGCCAGTACCTTTGATTTTGATAGTCACATGCTTTTTATTGGATATATCTAGTATTATTTTCTTGTTGAGTTATTTAAAATTAATGTTTTATTTGACATAATATACCTTCAAATGTGTGCCACAAAAATGCTAAAAAAAAATTATTCATAGTGGTGTATAACTAAGATAAGTAATCTAAGGCAGTATGTGCAAGATTTACACACATTGAAATTTAATGCGACGATATGCTTCTGCATTCTTCATTCATCCCATATTTTTGCAACCCATGCTGGAACGCTTGCAATGTTATTAGCATTATTATATACGGCGCTTGGGTTAACTTGCAAGCCGCATCACTATCCGCAGGCGTGACCGTGTCTGTGCAGTTAAGATTTACGTAGTTTGGACACGGGGAGGCTCCCCAAAAATTATTTCAATTTATTACATCCGAAATATGGGGCCTCTTTGCTCTCTCCTACACTGGCTTGTAGGAGCACGAGTGAACTAGCTCCTCACGTGGCCATGAAAACAACTTTCCTTCTGCATTCAGCAGTCCTGTGGACGAGGGAACGGTGAGGCTAGCATTGTAGTACAGTGCGATCGGAGGAGAGCTTTTACTGCGCGCACGTTTACCATCTCTTCCTCCTGCTTGCCCTCCCTGCCTAACACAACATACATTTTAGCAGAGCTTGTCAGAATGCAGCTCCTTATAAATATTTATGTGGTTCTAACATTTTCTATGGTGATATAACATCAAACCCGACGTGACTCGATTTTTTTTTCAGTAGCTAATTTAACTTTGCCGCTAGAAACATCTGCCATCTGGTTTAGCCCCGCTCCCACATCGCCATGTCTCGCTGCGCGCCTGCTAATCCTCTTCCTCCCCTTGCTTTGCCATGGCGTGCAAGATTTCCTTCAGACTTAACGCGAGAAGGGATTCTATGTATGATGGTACTCCTGATATAAGATTTTTAACAAACGACATGCTTGGAACCGCGTCGCCTAAGAAAAACGCCGTAAAATGTAAGGCTAACTTTGGAGCATTGATTACAATATGCTGAGTCCGCGCCCTGGTCGCCGGCCTCAATTCTCCTCATATTAGTCATTCGCTTTGTGAAAATTGCACCGAGCTATTCACCCCATTTTTCTTACTATTTTCAATGCTTATCAAACTTTCCCCGTTGAAAGCCTTTGAATCGGGATAGCCAAGCAGAAGTAGCAATTGGCTGAGTGGCGGTGTGGACAGCGTTTCGGACACAGTTGCATGCGGCCGCTGTCGTGCTGTTGTTTT
>NC_051400.1:18433456-18434036 GCF_015228065.2 Penaeus monodon
CGTGCATGGCGGTGTTGGTCGTGAAGCAGTGGTGAGGCCTGTGCGTTAAAGGCCATGCACAGTGACACGAGCCTGTGCCCTGGAAATCGAGGGCAGTTCGTTTGCCTCGAGAACCTACGGTGGGTTGGCGTTCGCCCGAAATTTCGCATGTATACAAGGCGGCGAGGGAGCGCAGCTCAGGGAGAAGGGATCAGCTGTTTTTGGCGAACAGGCTGCAACAGGTGATGGGAAGTGACTCTTCGGCTCGACTCCGGACAGTTTTTTTTATTATTATTATTACCTGGGCGGGTCATTCATTGGACGGCAGTTTATTTCGCTATTGGTAGGTGTTTGCCACCGCCTCATAGCTTGGAAAGACATCGTAGAAGTAAAATACATGGAGTAGGGATGTTCGCATCTATATCTTACATTATAACTGGATGTGGTGACGAGAACACGGGGTTAACCTGCGGGGGTATAAAGCACCTTTTGTCCTCAGAGACGCCTTGAAGTGTAGTGCTTATTACACTACTTATCCACTATTTAATAGGATAAGGATACCGTCGTTATTATTGTGTGATAAAAGATGACCGGGAAGAAC
>NC_051400.1:18434110-18434187 GCF_015228065.2 Penaeus monodon
TTGCATGTACGTACGTGTGAGAGCGAGAGAGTTATTAATCATAGGAAAAATATTTTTTTGCATTTACAAACTTTTTT
>NC_051400.1:18434867-18435162 GCF_015228065.2 Penaeus monodon
TCGATTGTAGAATTTACCCAAAAGTTCAAATGGCCGTGCGTTCGACGAAAACTAGAATGTTACAGTATTAACACAAACACGTTGTTTTCGCCCGTATTCTGTGACACTGGTAAGACCACCTCGAGAGGTCTTTCATGTCTTTTGGTTTTCTTTTTTCTATTTTCCATTCTCGCCAGCGACAGTGATGGAGTTGTCAGGCGCAGCGTAATGCGCGCAGGTGGCTGCCTCGGTGAGCCAAAGGGTTTCCCTGGCCGGCTCACTGGCCTTGACTCTGTTCAATCTGTTTGCGACAGAC
>NC_051400.1:18435249-18435469 GCF_015228065.2 Penaeus monodon
CGGAAGGGAAGGGAGGGAGGGTCTGTAGCATCGGGGTGCCAAAACATGCTAAATAGACCTTGCAAGGATGCTTATTGCTCCCTCCTTTTCCTCCTGTAATTGCTCCCTCCTTTTCCTCCTCTAATTGCTTAATTATTCACAAAACAAAGGTCCAGTCGACAGTATATTTACCCGGTAACAATGGCCTTAAATTGGTCGTCACTGCGGTTCAAATCAATGG
>NC_051400.1:18436306-18436433 GCF_015228065.2 Penaeus monodon
GAGCCTCAGTTCTAATTGCTGTTTCCTTTAGCTTCATTTTCCTAGTTTGAATAGTTACTCATAAAACAAACACAAAAATAGAACTGTACTAACGGCAGTTGTCTCTATGCGCGAAAACGCTTACCAT
>NC_051400.1:18436562-18436660 GCF_015228065.2 Penaeus monodon
CCGTACGCATTTACAGAACCCATGGCTAGCTGTCTTAGACCAGCCATTGCCTGATCTTCGAATTTAACAACATGTAAGAGCTGTACTTCACTGATGCG
>NC_051400.1:18437545-18437647 GCF_015228065.2 Penaeus monodon
GGGAAGCATTCGCTTCCTCAGGCTTCTGTTTCGCCGCTTCCTGTGTCGGCTTTGATGTCCCCGCTTTCGACTTTTTTTCCAGCAGGTTTCCTGTCGTCTTTA
>NC_051400.1:18437703-18437877 GCF_015228065.2 Penaeus monodon
CCTGATTCTTAACGGCAAGCTCCTTTTCGTAGTTCCCGTCTCCTCCTTCATTTCCCCATGTTCCTGCTCCTTCATTTCCCCCTTTTCATGGTCTTGCACCGTTCCTGCCAAGCACTTACTGGCTCTCTCTTCATTTGCGTTTCCCCCTTCTCCTCTTTCACTTTACTCTGTGGG
>NC_051400.1:18438001-18439116 GCF_015228065.2 Penaeus monodon
GTTTTCCCCTTTACCCTCTCCAGCGATCTCTCGCCCGTCCTCGCCTAGCATCAACGACCCTCGATGCGACAAGCCTCCCCTCAGCTCTCCCCTCCCTCTCATGCCCATTCACTCCCTCTCATTCGGCCCTTCATAGTAATTACCTCCTCTTTCTCCCTCCCACCCCTTCTCCACCTCCACCTCCCCACCTTCACCTCCCTACCCTCACCTCCCTACCCCTCTTTCCTCTTCTTCTGTCTCCACACTCACCACCTCTGTCTTCTTTTCTCCTCTGTTTCTTTCTCCGTTTCTTTCTCCTCCTTATGCTCGTCCTTTTTCGCCCGCTGGTCCCTTATCCCGTTGCACTTCCTTTCCCTCCCTCTCATTCATATCACCGCTCCCTCCTCTTCAAAATAATTCGGCTTCACCTTCTTCTCTTGTGTTCTCTGCCCTTATTTCCTCCCTTTCTCCGTTCCCCACAGAAGTTTCCTATTCCTATTAACCCCTTCATTCGTTAAGACTCCTTGGCGTATTGCCCCTTATATTCTGACCCTCTTTTTATGTTGTTCCTCTCTTGTTTCTTCTTCTTTTTTATTCCTTTTCCATTCCTTCCTTCCTCTCTCATTTTTTTCTCTTCTCTGCCTTACCGCCCCTTCCATCCTCCGCCTTACCCACCCTTCCATCCTCCATTTCTTCTCCCCTTCTTCCTCCCCTCTCTCCTCCTCTCTCTCCTCCCCCCTTTCTTCCCCTCCCTTGATCCCCTCCTCCCTCCTCACCGCCAGCCTTCTCGGACTGGTGCTGTTGAGAGCAGTGTGTCGGACGCTAGTGTAGGGGCCAAACGTGAGCTGAACGCGCGGCGCTGGTGTGTGTTCGGGAACTCGGGAGTGCCGCATGTTGGTAGGCATAGTGGGGGGGGGGGTGCACTACGGTCGTCGCCGACTTCTCCCCACACACTCCTCTCTCTCGCCACGGCCTTTCTTCTTCTGAAATGTAGTTGT
The DNA here is from genome assembly GCF_015228065.2 of Penaeus monodon. Classification (NCBI taxonomy): domain Eukaryota; kingdom Metazoa; phylum Arthropoda; class Malacostraca; order Decapoda; family Penaeidae; genus Penaeus; species Penaeus monodon. The sequence goes on from NC_051400.1 coordinate 18,438,979, forward strand.
CATCCTCTGACATTTCTTTTTCTACCGCTTCAGGATTGCCATTCTTCTCTAGTATCATCCTGTGCTTAATCATTATTTTGAATATATATATCCTTCCTCTGGGATACCCTCTTCTCGTTTCCGGATAATACAGATGAT
>NC_051400.1:18439725-18440353 GCF_015228065.2 Penaeus monodon
TTAGTGGCAACGGCGTGAGAAAGTGTGGGTGTGGCTGTGCTGTTGTGACGACCAATGAAACCGCTGCGAATCGCTGCTGTGACACGAAAGAGATAATGCGCTTTTTAGAAAAGCGGAACTTTAAATAACCCAGAAAAGTGCGGGGATAAGAAATGCTTACAATACTGCACAATGAAGAGAAAATCGAGAAAAAGTTTGCTGTGCGCACACCGCAAGGCGTGCGAGCGGCGTGACTGCGACCATGCTGTGCTGTGTATTTGTTTTTGATTTATTTGTGTTTGGCTTAGGGGCTTTGGCCCTGTAATTCCAGGTGGCGTCGTCCTTTTCAACTGATAAAGTAACATACCAGAAAATCCTTCTACAATTTGGAATTCTTATTCTCGGTAAATATATTTGGTGTTTCTGACATATGCACTTCTTCATAGTGAGAGAGTGAATGAAACTGCGTGTTCACTCATTTCGATCCCATTGCTGCCGAGCCTGTGGTTGGCGATGCTGAGGCATGATACCATCTCTCTTCTTCCCGTACTGCCAGTGTTCTTCGGAGAAACCTCTCTAAAACATCCCAAGGTGCGAAGCTGCTAAGGTCTCTGCTAGCCGTTGTAGCAAAGTTACTTCATCACTAGGT
>NC_051400.1:18442369-18442755 GCF_015228065.2 Penaeus monodon
CATCCATTCAACTGCATGAACCTCTCTCCTGTTTTCCACAGCTATTTGCCTTTTCCACCGGTTTTCATTCAATAAACGATTACTTGCTTGCAACGCTGTTTTTAGTATTTTTTCCTCTAACTTTTTTTTCTTTTCACCATGCTTCAAATCATGGCCTTCATTTCACAGTCTCGATTTCAATCCTAAGGTTTCGTGGGGTTAATTGCAGGCTCTGTAATAACTCTCGTAAAGGGATTTACTAATGTGTCTGAACCTGACTGATTTTGGTCGAACGCATGTAAGAATGTGTATTTTTTATATGTTTTGAAAGTGTTTTTTGGGGGGAGACGCGGTCTGTACAAGGAACTTTAACCTTTGTGCGTTGAAGTGACTCACTACTACAAAAT
>NC_051400.1:18443010-18443643 GCF_015228065.2 Penaeus monodon
TACTAACAAAGAACATGAACTTGTCGTTCATATATTCTGAAAAACACGAAAAATTTTGCAAAACATAGAGCCTTGTTTACACTAACAGATGTCCACAGAAAGTAAACACTGTGTTTAAATTACGCTTGTTATTTAATCTAGGGACTACCTTCTTAACTCTGTTTTGTGGAATTTTTTAGAAATAATGACGATATATTGAAGTTGATTATTCACAAGAAAGAGATTTTCTACTATGTTAACAGTACATCTAAATTGCCATTATTTCAGAAGTTCTATGACTAAAGGTTTAACATGAATATAACTATACAGGGATTCCACACGTAAATTCATGCATACGTAGACTGAAAGAGAATGTCTCGATTTTATACCAATTTTGTTTGAATTATTTTGCGTTCACAGAACATTTCAGCTTTCATAGTAACAGCACGTTGGCTGGTACAATAAAAGTACCTACAAAACTAATATATATTTGTTTCAATAAAATAAACAAATTATCGGTTTTTATGTCGCGTGTTTCGACATTTCCTCGTGAATGAACGACCCTGCAAAAGTATTCTAATTAGGATTGCAGATTTTTACACTAGTGATAAAAATATATATTACAAAGGGTGTACACGGAACCGGAGCACTGAA
>NC_051400.1:18444009-18444201 GCF_015228065.2 Penaeus monodon
TTGCCATGTTTAAATAAGTCATAGTTCTAAGATTAGGAAATTGACAAATAAGTTACAACAACCTTTCGACATTGTCATTGTTTTGTTGACATACATATTTTTTATTGCAGTTTTATCGAAAACCCATTGCTTATGGTTGGAGTTTTAACACGCCACGCTTTATTGCGAAAGTCATTTTAGATGAAGATTTTG
>NC_051400.1:18444248-18444346 GCF_015228065.2 Penaeus monodon
AGAGAGAGAGAGAACATAGCATATGCGATTATAGGATCTGTATATAGATTGAATATAATTCACTCCTCAACTAATACACATGCAGAGATATGCTACCG
>NC_051400.1:18444483-18444841 GCF_015228065.2 Penaeus monodon
ACTCCTCATCGTCTCATCAAAATGACCTCTTAGAAAGTCATTCCCTATTCAAAATTTGATAGTCTTTAGTTTTAAAGCTGATTTTTGGCCACTATTAAAGGTTTTTACCACTCTCAAGTTTCTCTCGTCTTTTTATCTCCTCTTGTACCGTATGTTGTTTCAGCAATAAAACGAAAAACATTTAGACCCCTAGCACAGACAAATAGGAACCGTAAGTGCTTAACACGGGAAGTTGCCTTTGCATGTCAAGTCACTTTCATCTAGAGCGTGCACTGGTTTAGCGTGCAAAGAATAATCCAAATCCTTGTCGTAACTTTATACCCCTTATATATGTGCTCTCTACTATAGACTTACGGTA
>NC_051400.1:18444962-18445401 GCF_015228065.2 Penaeus monodon
ACTTACGTATATACAGGGTAAATATATAAAGTATGGTTTTTCTCATATCACTGGTATTATTTACTTGTTTATATATTCTTATATCCTTACATGTAACTGCGTAGATAATTTTCCATTATTTTGTGTATTTGCATCACATTAGTTTCAACATCTATGCAATTGATAATTCTTTCAAATCAGAGAAGCGCAATTATTTACATGCAGGGGCCGCGAATAGATACTATTGTCATGAGAAATTCCATAATAATTTTAATTACGCTTAATGGAAAAGAGCACTACTTATAATAAAAAATTCTTACCAGTATGTTCCTATTATTTTTCATGTTATTGTTGTTGTGTTTAACTCACTCATTGGCATTTTCTTCACTGTAATTCATAATGTTAAGGCCTTAAAAAGTTTTACATGCCAGAAGAGGTAGAGAAGCGCGGAGTATATAAG
>NC_051400.1:18445484-18445616 GCF_015228065.2 Penaeus monodon
CAACCAGGCAGGTAGGAGTCATAACAGAAAAGAGTTAAATCAAGGAAGGGTGAAGAACCGAATCTTAATTACGTTTCAGAAAATACGATTTCATGAGAACGAGAGAGACACACACAGAGTGGTTAGATCATT
>NC_051400.1:18445656-18445839 GCF_015228065.2 Penaeus monodon
GGTCAGCAAATAAAACTTTACCACATTTTAGTAAAGAAAACATGTTTCCTAAAAAAAGGCATTACTCTCAACCTTTAAGAGAACGTTTTTAAGAATATACGACGCATTTCCGGAAAAGGCCCGCAGACTAACAGTTTATTGTTAGGTTCCTCCACTTTAGCATTGTTCAGGACCCGTTTCTAT
>NC_051400.1:18446058-18446203 GCF_015228065.2 Penaeus monodon
ACCACTTCCATCTTTTTTATTTATATATGTACGTTATTTGTCTCCTTAACATACATACGGCAAACTGTGCATTTGAATGCTTCGTTGTGTATTTGAGAAATATAAGGAAAGTTTACACAAGCTTAAGATTTGTGATTCTTTAATG
>NC_051400.1:18446683-18446868 GCF_015228065.2 Penaeus monodon
TTACGGCCCCTGGTCGGCCCGGGATTCCATCAAGCCCACTCACTCCGAATCCACTCGCACAGTCGGGACAAGCCTCATAGTGAAAGCGTCAAAGACTACTGACCTCGGAACGTGATTCCTCTTTTTAATGAACAGAGTTGCTCGTCGACAATCTCTACGGTTGGGTTTAGTTTTATCTGCTTTAG
>NC_051400.1:18446895-18447131 GCF_015228065.2 Penaeus monodon
GAGTATAACAATTTGGTTTGGATTTTTAATTTTGGGTGATTTTCTTTCAAATCGTTTATTTCATTTGATATTTAAATTTAATGTGGTATCTTGTCACACAAGTTTTATATCAGAGACGCAATGTTCAAATGCATTTTGTTTCGATTTATAATCTACTGGGATTTAATGTGAAAGTACTTTCTTAATTTTGTATAGAGTTTAAAAAAATCGTCAATTTTATCACATAAACTTTCCAA
>NC_051400.1:18447192-18447256 GCF_015228065.2 Penaeus monodon
TGAATATTTGAAATTCCGAACAATTATTTAAATGCAAACTTTCATAGATTTTTTTTTTTTTTTG
>NC_051400.1:18447276-18447580 GCF_015228065.2 Penaeus monodon
CCTTCTGAAGCGTTTTCATATTCTATAATTAGTACGTCCCCTGATTACTGAAGATGCCCGTGTATTATGAAACCTTAATGTCCAATAACAGACGCAATTAGTATTTATATGGTGATAAAGGCTGACAATGATGATGTGAATGAGTTCCTTACGAGTGTAGGTTTTGCATAGAACAAAAGAGAACCCGCCCAGAAAATAAATTAAAATCCAAAATGCAAGAGAGTATGTATTCAATAAAACAAATTTTGGAATAAAAGACATGAGCCTAGAGAAGCAAAACAAACACCAAGATCACATCAAATAC
>NC_051400.1:18447739-18448098 GCF_015228065.2 Penaeus monodon
TAAAAGTGCCACAACCCCAGTAAAACATAATCGAACGCGGGCACCCTTCTCTTACGCGGAGGTTATCATTATTAATGTATCCGGAGGGCCCTTATGGTCCATCCTATCGGGGTCCTTTCAATCAAGGAAACTACCACGGACGGAACCCACTGAGCAGTAACCACCGCTTCCTTTGCTTCCGTCCGCTACGAGTTGTCCTTAATCGGGTTACTCGTATTTTTCGATCATGCTGCGCTCTTGTAATGTGTAAGTTCAGATAGAGATACTTGTGTACTTTTTAGTAGGTACTTGTATTAGGTCGAGAGGTGTACGGAAGGACTGTAAGCTCTTGTATGGAGTTCCGGAGATGCGTTTTTGGT
>NC_051400.1:18448804-18449358 GCF_015228065.2 Penaeus monodon
CTATTAATATTCATATGGTAATATGCTCATACACAAAGGAACGTCATCAAGAACGCTCTTCTCTCATGTTTCATATTCCTCCGGTCTTTGAGTGCTCTTGCGATAAAGGAGGGAGAAAGTATACCTTTGTGAATCCGATTTTCACCGAGCCCAAGCTGCTTTGCCAATGTCCCGAACAAGAGTGTCTCTGGTTCCTGCAGGCTTGCTTGAGCGTATTTGTGTTTCATGATGGTTACCCTCCTCATAAAGCTACACCTTTTGCATGTCTCGAGATTACAGCACTGAATCCACAATGCACCTTCGTGGCCGAGAACACTCCGTGTTCCCGGATGAAATCGGCTAGGTAAGCACGGAGCGCGTTTCTCGACGTAGCCCCCGTTCATATCATAGCAGCATGATTTGACCCCCTTGATGAGGACTTTAATCTTGGTCGGGATGAACGTTTCTTTCTTATTCTCGAAGAAATATACTATCTGTGTAATAAATATCCCCATCGAGGTTGCGGTATGGTTTGATGCCCCATGTCACGAATAGAGCGAGGAAACGAGCTGACC
>NC_051400.1:18450128-18450923 GCF_015228065.2 Penaeus monodon
CACTGCATATCAGACGATTAATTTTAAATCTGAACGTGTTTATTGGTTAAGAAGATATAAAGCTGATGTTTAATTTAGGACATTTTTTTGGAAATTACTTTTAGAGACTTTACCATCGCTCAAAATGAATGAAATTATTCACCAATATTTCTTTTCTTTTTTTATCTTCTCTACAACTAATCTTTTGGTTGCATCATTATTTTCAGCAGAAGTACTATACAAATAGTGTTTACATCACTAGGAAATACCATGATTATTATTGATTTATCGGGGGGGCTCTGGATTATCCCAATTTTTTTTCTATCATCAGTTAATATCATTTAGCCTTTTCCATTTTTTTAACCAAACGATCTAACCAGATCACTTAGTACTATTTAGTTAATATACTACATACTGCAAATTTACTTTTCTCTGATCCATGAACAGTAAACGCAAAACACAACGACAAACCATAAACAGAATATAATTAACACGGTTATGGTTCACATCGTTATATATCAAAAAGGTAAAAATAATGTCCATTCTGATCAAGGTTTTGCAGAGGCCACCCCATTGCTGCATGTGAAGTGAACAAATGGCAACTACCGGCCTGAACTACCATCCCCTTTCCGAGTGTGATCGTGTTAGCGCAGAATTTCAATGGCTAACAATTCACTTAAAGGTTCCACAATCACCAGATTTCAGTCACCGGAATTAAATGGCTTTTGCCCAATTTCAAGAGTGAGTTGTGGTCCCCCCCCCCCCCTTTCTGTCTGAAAGAGTGCCAATTTTCGAATAGATTTTGACGTGGCGTGA
>NC_051400.1:18450993-18451150 GCF_015228065.2 Penaeus monodon
CTGCCCTCTCTTCGATTTCTCGCATAATTCTTGCATCTCTTCCTTTCTCCTTTTATCGTAAAAATTCTAAGCTCTCCATTTATCTTCTCGCTTCCTTTCTCATTTTTTTAATCATTTTCCTTTCTAATTCTCATTCTTATATTCTTACCTCCCCCCC
>NC_051400.1:18451364-18451448 GCF_015228065.2 Penaeus monodon
AGCTGTGGAAATGTATGAATAGTTGTGTATCACTGTAAAAGTTTTCTTTTTACCACGTCTAATTCCCAGTTATACATACATAAG
>NC_051400.1:18451587-18452641 GCF_015228065.2 Penaeus monodon
CATTAAAGTTAGCAATGTACGCGACTGTAGAGGTTGCCTTACGTCATAGCCAGGCTAACTTCAGACTCCACAACACAATCCGATGAATATTAATATGACTGAAGTTTTATTCTATCTTGAGTGCTTCCCTTTACGACAGAAGCCCAATCGAATATGAACAAGAAGGGTCGATCCTTAGAACTAAATACACTCTTTACTATTTTTCCATAGTGATTAAGGTTTGTCGAGTTCACATTCTATGACTTTTAATAACTCTGTAAACAATTTATAGCTTGGGGAACTAACCTTTATCTTCATTCCATAGATAGCCGATAACCCATATTGCAATTATTATAGGGGGCACTTAAAGCGGTATTTACATCACGATCATTCTGCATAATGATTGGCACAGACAGAAATTTTAGCGAAATAATTAATCGATTAAAATAATAATGGAAAAAGAGAGAATAAGTTAGTAATGATAATAATACCTCATCCATAATAATAGCAGTAAAGTTGTTTTTTACCACCACTACTACTACAACTAGTAAAAATTATAACAATAACAAAAACAAAGTAGAATAATAATTCCAACACAATTCCTCCACCAGCGCAGAATCAGCGCAGGGTCGCCCAACCAAAGCTTTCCAGTGTGGTGGGAACAGTCCACGCACCTTCTCCGTTTACTTACAATGTGGCATCACCTTAAGACGCCGAAGATGTGACAATTTTAACAACCTTTTTCGTCATGGTGTGTGAGTGAGTTTTGTTCCATGACTCGTTGCTACCAATTGTGTTGAGATAGAAGACCTGGATTCATGATACGATTTTGAGGAAGGAGTACCTTGCCTCATTTACAATACGGCCGGCCACGAATCTATGTTTTTGAATGCTGTGAGACAAAAAAAAAAAATGGGTCCAAAGAGAACGTTTAGTATCAGGGGGGGGGGGATGAATGCTTAAGAATGTCCCAGGATTATGCATCTCTGATTCGACCATTTACATAACTAAGAAAACCAACCTGGAAGACATCTAAAAGATTGAACAATTTTCGGAATAATTTTGACGTGCGTGA
>NC_051400.1:18452875-18453291 GCF_015228065.2 Penaeus monodon
GAACTTTTGGCAACTCGCTCATGATGTAAAGGCTAATTGATTTGAAAACCTTTATTAGTCCATCTGTTATATTTTAAGGAATACGTTTTACACTGTCATGTATCCATTAGAGAAATAAAATATGGATTGGTATGATATTTTTTTGTGCAGTTAACAATACAGGTTTTGGGGGTTGAATGCAAGATTCGTTTTGGATTTACGGGATCTATAGCCTGCTTCTGAACTGAGGCAGCAAATGATTTGACAGTGGTTGGGGGGAGGGGGTCTGGTAAGGTAGTGTCGCGCTGGAAATTCAATCTTCTAACATAGGCCCTGACATTACGTCTAAGAAGCAATCTTTCCTATTTCGTGGTAGAAAGTCGAAATTAACTCCAGATATAGTAATATCTTCATATCTTTCATTTTCTTTCCTGTGC
>NC_051400.1:18453479-18454021 GCF_015228065.2 Penaeus monodon
GTAGTTGTATTAACTACGAAATCATTATCTCCTGTATAAAATCATTGTACCGTAACATTTTATAACAGGGTTCTGCTTTTACAATGACGACCTAGAAAAACAATAGTGTCCTGTCTATAGTGAAAAGCTGTTATATAAATAGAATGTAAACAAATTTATAAAAAAATATAGTAACTAATAAGCAGTACGAGATCAGATAGATAAAATTTATAAACACACTCGCAAGTTGATAATATTACATTTATTTCAAGAATACCGTAATAACACATTACATTGCCACTGATACACACAATATATAGACCAAGCACCCAATTTCAACTTTTGACTATCACCAGTAAATATATATTCCCCGCCATAAATTCCTGCCGCGGCACGTATATCACTTTCCTTCCTCATCCATTTTCGTGATTTAGGGTGTACACTTCAACCCACTTCCAAGCAAAGTATTTTTAACGGGTTTTGAGATCGTTCGACGGAAGGGAAAAGGAGTGCGCGGTGCCCCGAGTTTGCAGTAAATAGTGGTGAAATGGTCTCATTTTTGC
>NC_051400.1:18454133-18454267 GCF_015228065.2 Penaeus monodon
CACAGTATCCAAAGCCACAAAAAAATGACTTAAACTGTATAAGAAATATTGTTATTTGTATGTCATATACTAACCCTTAGTACCAAATTGCTGTTTGTTGCTGGTCATGTCTTCGTCATCGTCATCATCTTAGT
>NC_051400.1:18454584-18454940 GCF_015228065.2 Penaeus monodon
AAATAGCTCATTCCTTAATTAATGACTAATCAATCCAATCAAATTATGAATACAAAATGTAAACGCGCCATTCAAGTACCTCCTAGATACCTCTGGCAACTTACTCATGTAAACAAACTTTAAGAAATATATTTCGTTTTTCAGGGAGCCCAACCTGCCAAGAAAAGCGATGATGATTGACCGCTATGTCGTAGCGGTACTTCGTTTATGTGTATTGATTAGTTGATAGGGGGGAAAGTAGGAAAAATGTATGGCAGATGTCCGCATGTTTAAGGATGTTCAATTTCCCTATATTTAGGTAGAAACAATTGTGGGAAGAGTTTGAATCAGCTTTTTTGGGTATTCGACTGCTGAGG
>NC_051400.1:18456250-18456963 GCF_015228065.2 Penaeus monodon
TACTTTAAATTAAGTAAGCAAATAATGTATTGTTTTCCTAATTTTTCACTGGAAATGAATAGCATCATTTCGTTATCATCTTATTTATAGGGATTACAGTAGCAATGCATTTCTTCATTCTTGGTTTTGCTATACAGAACTCTTAGGCGTTTCAGCTGGTCCGTTCTTTAGTGAACATGGTCTTAACCCGTTTTCAATGGTATGACCTCAACGCATTTCGCCTGCTCTTAGAGTTTTTTCTTTCTGCGATTTTTCTCCGCATTCCTTATTCTCTTTAACTTTTTTTTCCATTATTTCTCTCTTTTATTTTCTTTTAGCAGTTCCTTGTAGGCTTTTACGCAAATATTTTTTCACCACTTAGAGAATATGTATTCAGAAAACATGTTAACCGTTTTTTTCAAATTGTTTCTCGCTTTCAAAATCCTCTTATTGCCAATAAACTTACCTTATATACTTGTCCGCTAGGTGAGTCAGAAAGGTTGTCACGTGACAAAGAGTCAGTCGTGTCTGAAATACATTAAACAACAATGGAAAGCACAGGCTGATTGTGACCTGGCAACATCGCCAGATCGAGCTGACATTAGAATTAATGCCTCAGTTGGTTGCTTGCCATGTCTGTATTGGTTCAAAGCTTTTTATAATGTTTAAGACATGGGTTTCCAATATCTTGTATTCTTAAAATGGTGAAAATATTGGTTTCGTGCATATATAAA
>NC_051400.1:18457212-18458104 GCF_015228065.2 Penaeus monodon
CAACAAAAATGTGATATCTCAGTATTATAAATCCTGAAAAGTGCATTTCAATTTTTATAATCTACTAAAATTGTATATTCGCGATCTTGTAACTGGAAAATTACCGAATACTGGATTACAATTTTGAAATTTTGAATTCCTAATCGGGGTCACAGTTCTGAAAGGTGAATTCACCAAGTTAGTTTTTATTATCTCGAACGGTGAATACTCAGAACTGCATGAGGATTTAAATTAATTTTGTTTTGTGGTGCCACAGTAAACTGATTATAAAAGTCTTTGATATAAAGTATGAAAGTTTTCATTATCCATACAGTCATGATTTCCGCTAGTTTTTCCCTGTTGTTTCTAATATTATAATCATTGTTTATAAGTTTGAAATTTATAACAACACTAACAGTGCAAATCATTAACAGACATGGCCAGTACAAAATATAATGATAACAAAGTGACCGCCAGTCATAACAACACTAATGGCTAACAACAACCAGCCTTATGCATTCCAGCCGTGGTTTGCTAGCATAGAGCCTGATAGTAAAAAAAACATTATGCTTTCCATTATCAAAGCAAGCGTATCAATAATGGCACAATGAGCCACTAAGGTGGTCTCCAATATTCGCATGTCTCCTTGTTAGTATTAACGTTCAAGAGGCGAGAACCAATGGAGTCTCTGCAGTAGTATTCTCTTGATGTTTTGGAAACGCTCTATGGATTTCTATTATGCTTGGTTTCCATATATTTGATAGACCTTGTCCCAGCTGCGTCAGAGGCGATGGCGGCTGTATTGTCATATACAACTGAATTGCAGGAATCGAGTTTATCATTCGTGTGGTTTTTCCATCCTTTGCTTTTTTTATTTTGCAATCGGAAATGTGTTTATATGTTTCTTGTTTTC
>NC_051400.1:18458302-18458531 GCF_015228065.2 Penaeus monodon
CTGATTTTGTGGTTATTGTTGATTATGCTTCCTTATAATCTTTTACCCACGTAATTCTTGTTCTTGTTACGGATGCAGCTACTTACGCTAATTACCCAGAGTTTTTTGTTGTTGTCCCACTGCTGTATTAATTGTTGGGCTCGTAATGGTTCATTTATATGATTAATATCTTCATTTCTCTAAATAATTATGACAACTATTTATTTCCTATCAGCGCGCGCGCGCGCGC
>NC_051400.1:18458576-18458909 GCF_015228065.2 Penaeus monodon
GGGGGTTTTGTTTTGGGTTGTGGTGTTGGTGTGTACGCTGTCTCGTTTTGTATGTATTTATGTGACTAAAGGAATAGAATGTATGTTATATAACTATACGCGCGTTATTGATTGCGGATGTTGCTTGTAGCATGTTATGACAGCCCCCAACACACTCGAACGACCTCTCCCAAGCAAACAACAACAGCAGATGCAAGATATGCGTCAGACCTGAGTCCTTAATCGTATGCGTGTGCACGAGTCTTGAATTAATCCTTTGTAACAGCGAGAAACTTTGTGCTTAGGAACCTCTACGGCCTGCTTGATCGTGTGTACCCGATTTACCAAGCGATT
>NC_051400.1:18459057-18459387 GCF_015228065.2 Penaeus monodon
CCCCCCCCTCTTCACGCTCGAAGCGATCTACGATCTATCTACTGCTACCTACTCATGATGAGAGCTGTGCAATTGGGGCTTGATCTTGGATGGGGGTATCAGTTTTGCCCTCCTGGCACGGTGGGGGCGTTTGTTTGTCGGCTGTCAGTTTACATCGCGTTTAGGAGTCGGTCGCCGCTGCCGCAGGGTGTACTGTGGGGGCCGGCGCTGGGGAGGAGGAACCGCGGAGCCAGGGGGGAGGGAGGGCGCGTAAGCGCGGGAGGGCTGGAGCTGGTTGTTTTGTCGGCGTTATCTTGTTGTTGTGGCTCGGGCGATAAGGCGAGCGCTCGC
>NC_051400.1:18459630-18459960 GCF_015228065.2 Penaeus monodon
GTCGCGCTGCCCGCCCCGTCGTCGCCCTTTGTGCCACCGCTACGCGCGAACCTCCACCAAGCCCGTCCCTGTCTCCTCTTCCTGTTTCGCCCCATTGCCCTCCCCTCCCGTTCGCTGTCTCTCACCTTCTTCCCTCCTTCCTCCTCTCCCTTTGCATCCGAGACCACCCAATGTGGGGTCTGATATAGAGCGACGCCTTTATCGTTTTATGATTGATTAGAATACAGATGTCGCGATAGAGGCCATCTTTACTCTGATTGAGGGACGTGGGTGCCTCCTTTTCGTTGAGAACTTCCCGGAGTTTGACAAGGGAATCACCTTTTTGTGTGA
>NC_051400.1:18460880-18461021 GCF_015228065.2 Penaeus monodon
AGACCGTTCCACGGGTCGAGGACGAGGTGGCCGCAGCCTGCGTCTCCCAAGGAGAAGGGCAGCATCTGAAAGTAATTTGTGCGAGCACCATCCGGTCTTCCGTCGTAGGGTTGACAGGTCGGTGTTGCATTGTTGGTTTAA
>NC_051400.1:18461111-18461177 GCF_015228065.2 Penaeus monodon
ATAGCACTCCATATCATGATGATTTGCATGAAAATGAGAAGAAAAGGAAGAACAAGAAAGGACACT
>NC_051400.1:18461246-18461564 GCF_015228065.2 Penaeus monodon
CCAATAACCAACAGCAAAGCACGCTAGACTTTATAAAAGAAGAAAAAAGAATTATAACATAGATACAGTAGTCAAATAGCGCACTTATTGCTCTCCAGAACCTCGCAAGCGAGATACCCCCTATAACACTAAGTGAGCTCCTGCCTGACGCAGGGACGACTCGCCCGTTTCTTCTATACATGCGTCATTGAGAAACGAAGTGCAGGTGGTAAAATGAATTATGCTGATAAAGAACTTAAGCATCTTAAAGCCTCCGGGATAGAGTTTTTGTTTATGAGATGCGGTTAAGCTTTTGTTGTGGCCCCTTCCCTCTCCCAC
>NC_051400.1:18461648-18461776 GCF_015228065.2 Penaeus monodon
AGGGACTGAGAGAGAGATAGAAAAAATGGAGACAGACAGCCGAACATAGACAGACAGAAATAAAAACAAGAAAAAATACCAACGGGGACATGTGTTTTCGTGGGAAAGGAAGGAGAAATGAACATGGC
>NC_051400.1:18461969-18462145 GCF_015228065.2 Penaeus monodon
GTACAGTCATAGTCGGTTAACTACATTAACTCCCTGTCCTAAGCCATATTAACTTTATACTTGGGCCAGTAACATTCCGGCAGTCTAAATACTACTATATGAGTGTAATATTTTTATATATTTGTTCTGCCGAAGCATAGGTATTTGCTTTATTGTTTTTATTGAAGTGAAGAGTA
>NC_051400.1:18462386-18462707 GCF_015228065.2 Penaeus monodon
GTTGCGTTTGTGTTTTGTTTGTGTTTGTTTTGGTGTGTGTGCGGGTGTGCATTGTATATTGTGCAATATTTTGGTAGGTGATCATGTTTTTTTTTGTGTTTGTTTTCTTCCGAAGTTCAGTAATGAACAATAGATCCATGCATGCAAACTTTTTTTGGCCATTTATATTGGAATATGGCCAGGTGTTTTATTTGTATAGAGCTCAGTGTACATTTATTCTTATGCTGTACTGGTTGCAACGACCATTTAACCACTTGCATACCTATCACACATACGCACATATTTCCCATTCATATATTGTGTATTTGTGTGTGTGTGGTG
>NC_051400.1:18464340-18464477 GCF_015228065.2 Penaeus monodon
TAGCCAGCCCTCAGCCAAATATTTTTGTGAGTTGATGGTCACAAAAACCTGGATCCAAGGGTTAAATCTATAATCTGTACAAAAGTCAGATGCATATATCTAGTCTGAATTTAAAAAAAATAATAAAATAAAGTAAA
>NC_051400.1:18464556-18465843 GCF_015228065.2 Penaeus monodon
ATCTGTTACAGTTTGTGGTTTTATTCAAATATAATTAATCATAATAGGGAACATAAGCTTTACAAATCATCAAGGTTACCATAAAAAAGTCTGGAATCACATTCAAGTAAGGATTATCCTGCTTTTTTTTTTCAGACTGTCAGATCTTTAAAACTTGTTAAATAATATTATGTAGTTATAATAAACATAAAAAGCCATCCAAGACACACCTATGAACATTTGTTGATAGGAAGTTCACGATATTTGTACATAAGAGTTTATAATCTGTACAAAGTACATAAAAATTTCCCTCTTGTTATAGCCCTGTCTATGACAAACAAAAAGTCTGTGGTCTCACCTTGCTGGTCAGCTCCTAAACATCAAATTTTCATCTTTAATGTTCAATATATAGTTTAAAACACACCACAAAAATATGAGAGAGAGAGAGAGACTAAGCATTAAGATTTGTATGTATGTACATGAAAAGTACATTAAAAATAAAAAGGCAATAGTAAACCAAGGATTGGTTTAAAAGGGGAACAAGTTGTTAGGGGTGTAGGGTGTAAATGGATAGCAAGTGCACATGCCATACATTACAAGATTTCATATTTTAAACTTTGTATTTTTGTTCACTTAAAGAAAGAGATGAAAAAAAACTAGGAGGTGCTCATATGATGGAGAGTTCAGGGAGACATAGGGGGATTAATGTTGTTTAGGTGTTCATGTCTTACATTACAAATTTGTTTTTTATGCTTGCTATGTTCATTCACTTGTAAAGGTAAGTTTAAGAATGCCAGCAGGTGCATGTATAAATGGCCAAAGGTGAGAAAGGGGCACAAGTTAAATGGAGGTGCCTTTAGAGGAGTGTAGCAAAAGAATGTTGCCAATCAGTACCAGAATCACATTCCCTGCCTCTCACTGACATTGAAAAAAATAGAGAAAACAGCATGTCAGTTCTTGAAAGGCTTTGTTCATTTGAATTAGCTCAGATTAATCATAAGAAATTAAAATAAAATTATCTGAAACAGTGCATCTTGGATTTAAGCTATGGTTCAGCTAGCCATATCTGACACTGGGACCTGACTCAGGTCCTGGATTATTTGCCATTTTGGCCAAGCCTAGGCACATTATCTGGAAAAACTAGGTAAGCTAAACCTGGAGCTTTCTTTACCAAGATCCTGCTATTTTTTTTAGAGGTAGTGATGATCTAGTCTGTGATCATCTCAAAGGTTATTAGATATGAATATTCAGTATTAATGTATTTAAAAATGTTTAAAGTCTGTCTACATGTGCACAGTCCAGAGGAGT
>NC_051400.1:18468433-18468497 GCF_015228065.2 Penaeus monodon
CACTTGGATGAGTACGAGAGTGAACTCAGATCTCAGTGAAGTCCAGTGATCTCACCTCCACCCA
>NC_051400.1:18471932-18473217 GCF_015228065.2 Penaeus monodon
ACTCCTCTGGACTGTGCACATGTAGACAGACTTTAAACATTTTTAAATACATTAATACTGAATATTCATATCTAATAACCTTTGAGATGATCACAGACTAGATCATCACTACCTCTAAAAAAATAGCAGGATCTTGGTAAAGAATGCTCCAGGTTTAGCTTACCTAGTTTTCCAGATAATGTGCCTAGGCTTGGCCAAAATGGCAATAATCCAGGACCTGAGTCAGGTCCCAGTGTCAGATATGGCTAGCTGAACCATAGCTTAAATCCAAGGATGCACTGTTTCAGATAAGTGTATTTTAATTTCTTATGATTAATCTGAGCTAATTCAAATGAACAAAGCCTTTCAAGAACTGACATGCTGTTTTCTCTATTTTTTTCAATGTCAGTGAGAGGCAGGGAATGTGATTCTGGTACTGATTGGCAACATTCTTTTTGCTACACTCCTCTAAAGGCACCTCCATTTAACTTGTGCCCCTTTCTCACCTTTGGCCATTTATACATGCACCTGCTGGCATTCTTAAACTTACCTTTACAAGTGAATGAACATAGCAAGCATAAAAAACAAATTTGTAATGTAAGACATGAACACCTAAAACAACATTAATACCCCTATGTCTCCCTGAACTCTCCATCATATGAGCACCTCCTAGTTTTGTTTCCATCTCTTTCTTTAAGTGAACAAAAATACAAAGTTTAAAATATGAAATCTTGTAATGTATGGCATGTGCACTTGCTATCCATTTACAACCCTACACCCCTAACAACTTGTTCCCCTCTTACCAATCCTTGGTTTACTATTGCCTTTTTATTTTTAATGTACTTTTCATGTACATACATACAAATCTTAATGCTTAGTCTCTCTCTCTCTCTCATATTTTGTGGTGTGTTTAAACTATATATTGAACATTAAAGATGAAAATTTGATGTTTAGGAGCTGACCAGCAAGGTGAGACCACAGACTTTTTGTTTGTCATAGACAGGGCTATAACAAGAGGGAAATTTTTATGTACTTTGTACAGATTATAATCTCTTATGTACAAATATCGTGAACTTCCTATCAACAAATGTTCATAGGTGTGTCTTGGATGGCTTTTATGTTATTATAACTACATAATATTATTTAACAAGTTTTAAAGATCATGACAGTCTGAAAAATAAGCAGGATAATCCCTTACTTGAATGTGATTCCAGACTTTTTTATGGTAACCTTGATGATTTGTAAAGGCTTATGTTCCCTATTATGATTAATTATATTTGAATAAAACCACAAAACTGTAACAGAT
>NC_051400.1:18473304-18473375 GCF_015228065.2 Penaeus monodon
TTTACTTTATTTTATTATTTTTTTAAATTCAGACTAGATATATGCATCTGACTTTTGTACAGATTATAGAT
>NC_051400.1:18476181-18476737 GCF_015228065.2 Penaeus monodon
GGAATGGCTAGTTAGACATTTTCATGGACTGTACAAATTTGTAGAAAGACTGTAGAATGTGACAGAGCCTTACACAATCAATCATTTTTATCTAAATGATAATCAGTTTCCCTCAATTCTATTTTGATTATATTTATTATTACTGATGGAATGGTCTATTTTTACTACAGAGATAGGTAACTCCAGTCTACAATTAATATCACTTTATACAAAAGATATTCACTATTCATACTACCTAGAGCTAATGGCTACACCAAGAAACAATTTTCACTTTTGCCAAACTTGACTCTTTTGGTTAACAAAATGAAAATGGAAAGTGCATTAGCTGAGCAGTGAAAATCTATTAACATACTCATGACAAATGAAGTCTGTTTACATACTCATGGCAGATGAAGTCTACTCATGTCATGAGAAATTGGGCACAATATAGGTGGCAAATAATTTTCTATGCCATGTGCCATCTAGCCTGTCCAAAGTTGTGTGCCCTAAATATTTGTTCACTTGTCATTAAGGATAACACAATTCAAAAGTGAGTGTAAAGCCATGTTTTAGCCCC
>NC_051400.1:18476827-18476960 GCF_015228065.2 Penaeus monodon
GTGTGCTCCAGCCCAGAGTGTAGATAGGGGGGTGCATACCTCTAATTTCTCACTTGAGCAGCTGACTATATGTAATGGCTGATGCATAGGTGATGGATGCCAGGGCTGGTTATAAGACCCTATAACGGGTAAT
>NC_051400.1:18477270-18477366 GCF_015228065.2 Penaeus monodon
TCATACAGACCCAGTCCACTACTGGTTGTCACATATAAGTTTGAATTTTACATAGTATAGAAAGTCTGAAGTATAGAAAGTCTTGATGGAGGGATA
>NC_051400.1:18477528-18477593 GCF_015228065.2 Penaeus monodon
GCCAGACATTAACCATAAGCTCTGTTGCACTTCAGCTCCTCCTACTAGGTCTCTTTCATCATATA
>NC_051400.1:18477689-18478944 GCF_015228065.2 Penaeus monodon
GTATATCTGAAATATTAGTTATTCTGTACCAAGCATAACAGCAGGAATAGCCAGTCACTTGGTATGAAGACATCTGTGGTCTAGTATAATTCTTGGGTGATTTCTAGAAACTGCTTGTCAGATTATATTAATATGTCATTGAGAATTATCAAACGATATCAAAGAATATAATTTTTGGAAATAATAATAGGGATAGAAATACATATATGATACTTCCATATCATAATAACCTACAATAGTAACAATATGACTGAAAATAACATATTCTGAGTCCTGTTTCTCCTGTCACTTAAAAATATGTATAAAACTATAGAATCATCCAAAACCATTATCAAGGATGTGCATGGGATCAACTCGGGTAGGGTCCCATTGCTCAATTCTTACAGCTTTCTTGCTTGTCTTGATAAAATGAACCTTTCCATACATATTCTAAGAATATTGTTATGTTCAAGTTGTAATATGGAATATCAAACCATAAAAATGAATAACATTGAGTTAATTTGCAAGCGTAAATTTCCTCCATGAGTGTATAACTAAACAACAGTCTGTTTTATGCTCATACACACTAACTTGCTACCTTTAGAAATATACAAAATGTACTTACATAGCTAAATATTTATCATATACATTCTAAATATAACTGTCACTAAAAATCAAAGTACCTTATGAGTGTGATTGGAACCTCCTATGCTTGTCTCCACTGATCTTGCAAAACTCCATATTCTCATTTCTTTTGTAGACCCTCCTTTGCCAGATGTATTTTCCTGACTCTCTTCTTGTGAATTAGATGTAGAGACTGTGAAGTGCTGATTGCGAAGTAGTGATTCTAGTATACTATATGGTATATTTCATCTAGCCAAATCAAAGATCTCTTCCTCCTCCCTTATTCCCATTCCATATATCAAAGACATATATATGTCAAGATACATCATTATTTATTCATTAGGCATATATCTCGACACCTGTAAGATCATTTAAATAAACATATTGATTTATATAATCATAAATAATTTTATGTTTTATTTACATATTCATAATAATCTTTTCTATTTTCATTTCATACGCTTTGGGTAAATTAAATACTGGTGCAATGTAACAACAACAAAAATTGGGATTATAAATTACTTTAAACAACTCTATTCCCTATAATTAATAACAAAACAGATATAGATAGATCAAACCTTGATAACATAGGTCTTTATTGCCAATGTATCCAAGCTATTATTCAGTTAGCATTTATACCAGTTTTAATGGA
>NC_051400.1:18480623-18480864 GCF_015228065.2 Penaeus monodon
TTACTTTCTTTTGTTCTAAACATTACATGCAACATTTACCTTGTACCATACTACTGTGTGAAACTGAAACTATTCTGTTTTAATGAGTGCTTACCTAATAAACAAATAAAATTAAGCCAATTTCTCATATAGGCCCCTAGTTCAAATCCTCAAAGACAGGAAAGAAAAAAAAATCTGAGCAAGAAATATAAGAAGAGCATAAGTTAATTTTCCAGCTTGACAGCTGTTTAATCTTGCAATC
>NC_051400.1:18481297-18481618 GCF_015228065.2 Penaeus monodon
GTTATGCCTCATACTACATGGCTGTGGGAAACTGAGTAAAAATAACTCTCCTCCAAAACCCTGCTGTACCAGAATAGGCACAGGTGATTTGGCCTTTGCCAGGATGGCAACACAAACACAGCAAGTCCCAGTGGAATTGGACAGAACTAAGTAAGTATCTGCAAGAGTTTCAATTTCTTTTAAATGCCACAGGAAATATATGTTATTCCCTGGGACCACTCAATGTGACTATTGTAAGTGGATACCAGTAACACATCATAAAACACAAATATCATAATGAGGCTCAATCTCATTAGTATCAGCACCATCACTACTGTCAGA
>NC_051400.1:18481980-18482184 GCF_015228065.2 Penaeus monodon
CTTGATTGATTGTTTATGCACATAAAATAATTCCAAGAATGCATTACTAATCCTCATCCTTTCCACAAAAGGGATGCTTCAATAGAAATTAAAGAAGAGAAGAAAAATGTAAGGAACTGATAATTGAAGAAAACTAATACTAATGAATTATAATGTGGCAATAAAGAAAATAATGACAAAAAACAAAACCTAAAAAGAGAAACG
>NC_051400.1:18482236-18482402 GCF_015228065.2 Penaeus monodon
AACCCATTATTGAAAAAAAAAAAAAACGAGAAAAGTAACAAATGTTGAATTACCTCCTCGAGCTCATCGTGATGTCATGGATTTGAGAAGATCTGTGTTCTTCTTGAGCTTCCCGACCTTTCTTGCGGCAAATTCACCTTCCTTGGAGCCCAGTCAAAAGAAGGAC
>NC_051400.1:18482428-18483306 GCF_015228065.2 Penaeus monodon
CTAGTGACATCTATCCTCCAAACAAAATATCGACAAAGAAGATTAATATGAAACAAAGGAATTTATCCAATATTTTAAAGAATAGAATTATATAAATAAATTATTTTTGCTCTAATTCCGTTTTTTTAAGTTAAAACGTGATAGAATACATATAATTTAATGTGCGCATTTTAAATTTCTTTTATTTATTGAGAGTCGCCAGAACCACTTGATAGATGAGTGCACTAATTGATTAAAGTTCAATTTAAGATAAAACACAAGACAATAGGTGAAGACATTTTATTTGCATAGGTTACTCCTCAAGAAAAAAAAAATACAAATGATTTTATGTATCGACTGGTTTCCGTTTATTACAACTCAAACACAACAATTCACTTCTACAAGGCTGTGAAATGCCACAAAATAAAACAAAAAACAGATGTTCTATTAGAATTCGTTAGAGCAACACGAAACATCAGGGCAAGTAAGTACGCGAGAAGGAAGAAGGCGAAGGAAATAGGCGAGGCCGGATTTTCTGTCGTCTCGCTTCCCAGCGCTCACGTGTCTCCTTGTTTACCTGCACAGCTGACGGGCGAAGGCGGCCGAGGGAAGTCGCTCCCTCCTTTTTCTCCTTTTCCAGTCATGTTCGGCGGGGAGGAAGACTTTTTTGACGATGATGTGAGTCAGTAAAAGAAGTTCCATCTGAATAATGATTCTTTCTGTTTTGATCTGTTGGTATGAATTATTTTGTGCAATATCTCGACTGGTGATAAAAGGATCCATGACTACTAAGTGTTTCTGTTTTAATTTATGACACTGGTTAAAATGGGAAATCACACACGAAAACATACATACAAACTCATATGCACTATACTACTATTACTACTGTTCTAGTACAG
>NC_051400.1:18488656-18488875 GCF_015228065.2 Penaeus monodon
AAAGGGTGGAAACAAGGAGAAGAGAGATAACAAAAGGGAATAACAAAAAAGTATTAAAACCCAGTCTGCCATTGGAAAGAAAAAGAGTGCAATGAATGGTCAGAAGTAATCACAACCTCACAACTTCATCTTGGACACTGGTAGGGAGAAAAGTAGTTGTGTGGTAACACTTCACATAGGAAATATGACACTAAGGAAAAAACTACAAGGTGTGACACA
>NC_051400.1:18489100-18490505 GCF_015228065.2 Penaeus monodon
GACAGGATTTCTTGCAAGATGTGTTGCAGATTGAGACAGCTGGAGAGAGCTTTAAGACAAATGAGTCTGTATCTCAAATCTTGTTAAATGCAAGTTTTCAAGATAAGAAAGTTTGTGAAGAAGTTTTAAAAAAACAGTTTGTTCCACAAAAAAATGTATGTGCCAGCAAGTATGTAACTGATGACAGTTTTGACTTTAGTGATGATTTTCCTTTTGAACTGGGTAATGAAGGTACTGTCAGCGGCCAACTATCACAGGGTGATAACATGCCACCAGATTCTGCTTTTACAGCACCTCAACCATCCTTATCTCCTAGACAGCATACAGATGGAGATAGTAGGTCTGTCAATTCAAATAAAATTAGTGATGGAAATGTAGATTTCAGAAGAAAAATCCTCAAGACACTGAATGAGACAAAAAAATATAATCCTTTATCACAAGACAGTTTCAGAACTAAGGTTCTCCTGGAATCTGTGAAAAATAACAGTATGTCCACTTTGCGGTCAGAAAAGAGGAAGGTGCCACATGACGTATCTGAGGATGACATGACGTGTGCATCCTTTAGCGGAAAAACTCATAGTACAGAAAATAATGAATTTACATTGGTGCCACAATCATCATTACCAGTGAATGATTACCAGCAAGCTAAAGGGAAGAATTTTGCTCTATCTTCCATGCCCATCAAACCAGATGCACCCGTCATATGCACCATCAGGAGCCCTGGGGGACCACTGATTCAGAAAAGGAAGTTCCCAGGACCGGCAGGGATCTTACCTGACCTGGTAAGATTTTGGCTACTTTGAGAATTAGTATATACTTTATTTTAGTTGTGTTTAATTGTATATAAAGTGCATAAGTCTACCTATGCCATGATACCTTGTTACAACATATCCTAGATATATGGCATTTATTTGTCCTCTTCCATATCCAGATGGTATTGTCTAAAGATGTAGGAAAATCCGAGTGTGGACTGTTCGTTTACTAAAACTTAATAGAATGTGTATGTATACCTATTGAAATGCATGTTATTTGGTAAAAAATTAAGGCTAAAGAAAGATATCATCCCCCAAAATTGTTGAAGAGAAAAGAAAGATGCAATATAATTAGCTGTTTAGTTAGTGTTGTTGCAAATTGTGCTATTCACATGACCAGAGTTACAAGTCCAAAAGATTTTACCTGTTTAGATGAAGGTTTTAAGCTAGGAGCAATGCTTTAATTTGTGTTCACCTGTTTGTATTTTGTTTTGCGGGAACTGTGAATCTATGTTGAGTCCCTGCAGGGAATAGGAAAGGATTTCTAAGATGGGGGGTGAAGCCAATATACCTTCACTGATATGCTCTGAAATCATATGCATCCCCTATGTTATACACAATTTCAATATTTTCTAAATAACATTTTTAGCAGT
>NC_051400.1:18490577-18491162 GCF_015228065.2 Penaeus monodon
TAAAAGCACATCTATATTTGAAGTTAGTTGTATGCCTTGCAGCCTTTTTTCTAATAATAACTATAAAAATGAGTGTGTGGTTTAGGACTATGTGGCAGAAGTGAACATATGCAGGAGGAGAGAGGCAAACAAGGGGTTTATCCTCAAGTCTAGGGAAGAAGATGCTGATAGGGAACAGTTATTATTAGCTTTGTAAGGATTTATTCAATCTGTTGGTTATTGTAGTAATGGGCTTACTAAGTAAGGCTCTTAGTATGTCTTTAACTGTTTAGACTATATTTAGAGATCTTTTGCATATACAATGTTAGAGATGGGATAAAAGTGATAGTGTTACAGAGTATCAGTTCATTGATTCAAAAAAATATTACTTTCAAGGGATCCAGTGCAACAGAATCCTCTGTACTAAAACTACAAAAGAAAGCTGCACCAGTTCCTGTGCCTCAGGTAAAAGTTTTGTTGTTGTTGTTACTTAGAGGGGCATGCTGTTGATATCCAACTTCTTTAAAAAAAGAGAGAAAAAAAGTCAGATTTCATTCATTTATGATTTTTGTAATGTGTATACAGTGACCATTGCATTATTATTTT
>NC_051400.1:18491224-18491812 GCF_015228065.2 Penaeus monodon
ATTATTCCTTCATTTTTTCTCACATTTCTGTACATTCCTTCAGTGTTCAATAATTTATTAATAGAAATTGTAGCAGACTGTCCATTCTTTCCAACGAGACCTCTTTCAAGGAAAAGTCAATGTATAGCTCCAATTACTCAAAATTTACATTATGATATAAACTAAATATGTAAGCATGTTTTCTATTGCATTCTGATTTCTAATTAGGCACTTGTTCACACCTTATAAAGGGCGAGAGTATCAGAGACTTTTCATGTCTACCAAATAGAGTTGTGAGTAAACCACTCTTTTTGAACCCAGCATGGATGATCTAAGATAGTCTCTTGGATGGAGAAATTCTTGTGAAATTCCTTGTAACAAATGGAGGGGAGTGGCGAGGAATGGCGCACGCACATGCTTTTTTTTCTGCAAATCATTGAGTTATGAATTTGTGATGTAGCAGGTGATAAATTTGTAAAAGTAGAGATATATCATACACTGTTTTTATCCAGTAAATAAAGAGGTTAGCTATTTCCATGAACAGCCCCCTTAAACTTTGGGTTAAGTTATCTTCCTTTTTATATAGCAGAAGTAAGTTCTGTTCCTCCC
>NC_051400.1:18491957-18492250 GCF_015228065.2 Penaeus monodon
CAATGATGATATTTTATTATATTTCAGGAAGCGGTGTGTTCACAGAATTCTGCAAATGATTTTACCAGTGGCCCATGGCAGCAGATGTTAGATGACTTAGAATTAGACCAGAATAATCCCAAATGCCCTCTTGAAGTCTTCAACATTAAATGGGTTCTTCGAAGAGCAAGTTTGAGGGGTCAGGCTGCAGTGAGAAAAGTGCCCTTTTTAGCGGTTATGCTACGGAATCTAGATGTGACTCATGTTGATGCCCAAGCTTTGCTGAGAGACAAAACAGGTAACTTCTTCATATT
>NC_051400.1:18494244-18494321 GCF_015228065.2 Penaeus monodon
TACATTACTTTCACTTCATTCTACTATTCCTACCCCTCCATACCCCTTCTCATCCAGATATGCCACAATGTTTCACA
>NC_051400.1:18499423-18501064 GCF_015228065.2 Penaeus monodon
GAGATCTGGATTTATTTTTATGAACTTTGAAAAGCAAATTTATTTTGCTCTAAGGTACTTATTGTAGGTGTCTTTAACATTTGTGAATTTAAAGAATATACTAGCAACTAATATGATTTTCCAAATACAAGAACTAATATAACATATATTTATGCTTCTAGAAACATATTTTTTTTTTTATATATAAAATGGCATTGATGAAAAAAAAGAAGTTATTAATGGTTAGAACCTGAGATTATTGATATAGGTTTCATTATACAGAGTTACTCATTTTTCAGTATCATTACTATGTATGTTTCATGTTAGTTGTTTTTTAAGTATTAAAATTATTAATCATGACCTTTAATATTGATCAGTTTTATTAGCATTCAAAATGTTTTACTAAACTGTATGGAACAGTTTAGTGGAAGAAGTATCACAAAAAATGTACAGGTTCTTTCTGATTTGTCAATTTGGTAAATAACCTTACCAAAACTTACGACACAATAAAATGTGTATTTGGTGTACATGCATTATCTGTAAAAGTAAAGTGAAATTTATAACCAGTATTTTCCAGGTGAAATGAATGCCACAATTGCAAGTTCAGTGATGGAGGAGTATGGACCTGTGCTGCAAACAGGGTCTGTTCTGCTTCTGCGTGGGGTGACTGTTCTGTCTCCTGTTGGCGTAAGAACCACTTCGAGAGAACACCTACGGAAGCACTATCTCAACATTACTCTCAATACTGTTGTTACCATCTATACTCCAGATGATTCTGGAAATGTTGTCACAACACTGATTAGTGAAGTAGACAAGAATGAATTATATAATGAAGCAGCTGCTCCCAAAACTGCAGCCTGTTCAAGAGCAATTGTGGAGGAGGAAGAGGATGAAATAATGGATATGCCATTGAATAATAATCAATCCCTTTTTTCCTTGAATGACTCTATAACTAGAAATTCACCCCACCCCAATCAAGTGTCCTTTAATCAAAAACAATTGCCAAATTATAGGTCTCCAAAAGTAGGCGGCAACAACTCAGCTCAGAATTTCAGCCCAAGAGTGCAGAGCAAGAATAATTTAAGACTTGCTGTCAGTGAAAATGGTCCAAGGTTGCAGTCTGGAGTCAGTTCAGTTTTGCCTGGCATTACAAACTCTCCTCAGTCAAGAGGATTTCAATTCAGTCACCCAAGAGTATCAGCTCCAGTCAGAAATTATTCTGCTAGACATGAAAGACCACAGCTAAGAGCACAACAACCTCAGAACACCAGTTCATCACAGAGAAAACCATTCTTTTCCTTTAGGCCAACAGGACAGCAGGATGCAACTTCAGCATCTGGCAGAACAAGCAGTGATCCCTGTGTTTTATTTTTTAATAGCAATAACCAGATCCAGGAAACTGATGAAAAGGAAGTTAGAGATCTGCTCAACAGTGTTGATGCTGAATCATTGTTTGGAGATTTTTGATCATATAGTATAATGAGTTACTTGGTACTAGAATCTATTTTTTGTTTAATTGTAAATTTTGCATGTAATTTCATGAGTTGCAGTTAATTTTGTTTTGTTTTGCCAGGAAATGATATAAAGATACCCATTACTAATATGATATTATTGCAAAATTTCTTGATATCTGTTAACAGGTATACATTGGGTCAAATATTT